>NC_091163.1:34440559-34575710 GCF_040958095.1 Procambarus clarkii
ACTAGTGACCTACACCTGTATATTGTCTCCACTAGTGACCTACACCTGTATATTGTCTCCCTAGTGACCTACACCTGTATATTGTCTCCCACTAGTGACCTACACCTGTATATTGTCTCCCACTAGTGACCTACACCTGTATATTGTCCCCACTAGTGACCTACACCTGTATATTGTCTCCCACTAGTGACCTACACCTGTATATTGTCCCCACTAGTGACCTACACCTGTATATTGTCTCCCCTAGTGACCTACACCTGTATATTGTCTCCCCTAGTGACCTACACCTGTATATTGTCCCCCACTAGTGACCTACACCTGTATATTGTCTCCTAGTGACCTACACCTGTATATTGTCCCCCACTAGTGACCTACACCTGTATATTGTCCCCCACTAGTGACCTACACCTGTATATTGTCTCAACTAGTGACCTACACCTGTATATTGTCTCCCACTAGTGACCTACACCTGTATATTGCCTCCCTAGTGACCTACACCTGTATATTGTCCCCACTAGTGACCTACACCTGTATATTGTCTCCCCTAGTGACCTACACCTGTATATTGTCCCCACTAGTGACCTACACCTGTATATTGTCTCCCACTAGTGACCTACACCTGTATATTGTCTCCCACTAGTGACCTACACCTGTATATTGTCTCCACTAGTGACCTACACCTGTATATTGTCCCCCACTAGTGACCTACACCTGTATATTGCCTCCACTAGTGACCTACACCTGTATATTGCCTCCACTAGTGACCTACACCTGTATATTGTCTTCCACTAGTGACCACACCTGTATATTGTCCACTAGTGACCTACACCTGTATATTGTCTCCCACTAGTGACCTACACCTGTATATTGTCTCCCTAGTGACCTACACCTGTATATTGTCCACTAGTGACCTACACCTGTATATTGTCCCACTAGTGACCTACACCTGTATATTGTCTACTAGTGACCTACACCTGTATATTGTCTCCACTAGTGACCTACACCTGTATATTGTCCCCACTAGTGACCTACACCTGTATATTGTCTCCACTAGTGACCTACACCTGTATATTGTCTCCCCTAGTGACCTACACCTGTATATTGTCTCCACTAGTGACCTACACCTGTATATTGTCCCCCCTAGTGACCTACACCTGTATATTGTCCCCACTAGTGACCTACACCTGTATATTGTCTCCACTAGTGACCTACACCTGTATATTGTCCCCACTAGTGACCTACACCTGTATATTGTCCCCACTAGTGACCTACACCTGTATATTGTCTCCCACTAGTGACCTACACCTGTATATTGTCTCCCACTAGTGACCTACACCTGTATATTGTCTCCCTAGTGACCTACACCTGTATATTGTCTCACTAGTGACCTACACCTGTATATTGTCCCCCTAGTGACCTACACCTGTATATTGTCCCCCACTAGTGACCTACACCTGTATATTGTCCCACTAGTGACCTACACCTGTATATTGTCCCCACTAGTGACCTACACCTGTATATTGTCTCCACTAGTGACCTACACCTGTATATTGTCTCCCACTAGTGACCTACACCTGTATATTGTCTCCCACTAGTGACCTACACCTGTATATTGTCCCCACTAGTGACCTACACCTGTATATTGTCTCCCACTAGTGACCTACACCTGTATATTGTCCCCCACTAGTGACCTACACCTGTATATTGTCCCCACTAGTGACCTACACCTGTATATTGTCTCCCACTAGTGACCTACACCTGTATATTGTCTCCCACTAGTGACCTACACCTGTATATTGTCCACTAGTGACCTACACCTGTATATTGTCTCCCACTAGTGACCTACACCTGTATATTGTCTCCCACTAGTGACCTACACCTGTATATTGTCCCCCACTAGTGACCTACACCTGTATATTGTCTCCACTAGTGACCTACACCTGTATATTGTCTCCCACTAGTGACCTACACCTGTATATTGTTCCCCACTAGTGACCTACACCTGTATATTGTCTCCACTAGTGACCTACACCTGTATATTGTCTCCCACTAGTGACCTACACCTGTATATTGTCCCCCACTAGTGACCTACACCTGTATATTGTCTCCCACTAGTGACCTACACCTGTATATTGTCTCCACTAGTGACCTACACCTGTATATTGTCCCCACTAGTGACCTACACCTGTATATTGTCTCCCACTAGTGACCTACACCTGTATATTGTCCCCCCTAGTGACCTACACCTGTATATTGTCTCCACTAGTGACCTACACCTGTATATTGTCTCCACTAGTGACCTACACCTGTATATTGTCCCCACTAGTGACCTACACCTGTATATTGTCTCCACTAGTGACCTACACCTGTATATTGTCTCCCACTAGTGACCTACACCTGTATATTGTCTCCACTAGTGACCTACACCTGTATATTGTCCCCACTAGTGACCTACACCTGTATATTGTCCCCACTAGTGACCTACACCTGTATATTGTCTCCCACTAGTGACCTACACCTGTATATTGTCCCCACTAGTGACCTACACCTGTATATTGTCCCCACTAGTGACCTACACCTGTATATTGTCTCCACTAGTGACCTACACCTGTATATTGTCTCCCCTAGTGACCTACACCTGTATATTGTCTCCCACTAGTGACCTACACCTGTATATTGTCTCCACTAGTGACCTACACCTGTATATTGTCTCCACTAGTGACCTACACCTGTATATTGTCCCCACTAGTGACCTACACCTGTATATTGTCCCCACTAGTGACCTACACCTGTATATTGTCCCCACTAGTGACCTACACCTGTATATTGTCTCCACTAGTGACCTACACCTGTATATTGTCTCCCACTAGTGACCTACACCTGTATATTGTCTCCCACTAGTGACCTACACCTGTATATTGTCCCCACTAGTGACCTACACCTGTATATTGTCCCCACTAGTGACCTACACCTGTATATTGTCTCCACTAGTGACCTACACCTGTATATTGTCCCACTAGTGACCTACACCTGTATATTGTCCCCACTAGTGACCTACACCTGTATATTGTCTCCCACTAGTGACCTACACCTGTATATTGTCTCCCACTAGTGACCTACACCTGTATATTGTCTCCACTAGTGACCTACACCTGTATATTGTCTCCACTAGTGACCTACACCTGTATATTGTCTCCACTAGTGACCTACACCTGTATATTGTCCCCCCTAGTGACCTACACCTGTATATTGTCTCCCACTAGTGACCTACACCTGTATATTGTCTCCCACTAGTGACCTACACCTGTATATTGTCCCCACTAGTGACCTACACCTGTATATTGTCTCCACTAGTGACCTACACCTGTATATTGTCTCCCACTAGTGACCTACACCTGTATATTGTCCCCACTAGTGACCTACACCTGTATATTGTCTCCCACTAGTGACCTACACCTGTATATTGTCTCCACTAGTGACCTACACCTGTATATTGTCCCCACTAGTGACCTACACCTGTATATTGTCTCCCACTAGTGACCTACACCTGTATATTGTCTCCCCTAGTGACCTACACCTGTATATTGTCTCCCACTAGTGACCTACACCTGTATATTGTCTCCCACTAGTGACCTACACCTGTATATTGTCTCCCACTAGTGACCTACACCTGTATATTGTCTCCCACTAGTGACTCTACACCTGTATATTGTCTCCCACTAGTGACCCACACCTGTATATTGTCTCCACTAGTGACCTACACCTGTATATTTTCTCCCACTAGTGACCTACACCTGTATATTGTCTCCCACTAGTGACCTACACCTGTATATTGTCCTCCCACTAGTGACCTACACCTGTATATTGTCCCCCCTAGTGACCTACACCTGTATATTGTCTCCCACTACGTGACCTACACCTGTATATTGTCCCCCCACTAGTGACCTACACCTGTATACTTGTCTCCCACTAGTGACCTACACCTGTATATTGTCTCCCACTAGTGACTACACCTGTATATTGTCCCCCACTAGTGACCTACACCTGTATATTGTCCCCACTAGTGACCTACACCTGTATATTGTCTCCCCCTAGTGACCCTACACCTGTATATTGTCTCCCACTAGTGACCTACACCTGTATATTGTCCCCACTAGTGACCTACACCTGTATATTGTCTCCCACTAGTGACCTACACTGTATATTGTCCCTCCACTAGTGGACCTACACTGTATATTGTCTCCCACTAGTGACCTACACCTGTATATTGTCCCCCACTAGTGACCTACACCTGTATATTGTCTCCCCCTAGTGACCTACACCTGTAATATTGTTCCCCATAGTGACCTACACCTGTATATTGTCTCCCACTAGTGACCTACACCTGTATATTGTCCTCCCACTAGTGACCTACACCTGTATATTGTCTCCCACTAGTGACCTACACCTGTATATTGTCTCCCACTAGTGACCTACACCTGTATATTGTCTCCCCTAGTGACCTACACCTGTATATTGTCTCCCCACTAGTGACCTACACCTGTATATTGTCTCCACTAGTGACCTACACCTGTATATTGTCCCCCACTAGTGACCTACACCTGTATATTGTCTCCCACTAGTGACCTACACCTGTATATTGTCTCCCACTAGTGACCTACACCTGTATATTGTCTCCCACTAGTGACCTACACCTGTATATTGTCTCCCACTAGTGACCTACACCTGTATATTGTCTCCCACTAGTGACCTACACCTGTATATTGTCTCCCACTAGTGACCTACACCTGTATATTGTCTCCCACTAGTGACCTACACCTGTATATTGTCTCCCACTAGTGACCTACACCTGTATATTGTCCTCCACTAGTGACCTACACCTGTATATTGTCTCCCCTAGTGACCTACACCTGTATATTGTCTCCCACTAGTGACCTACACCTGTATATTGTCTCCCACTAGTGACCTACACCTGTATATTGTCCCCCACTAGTGACCTACACCTGTATATTGTCTCCCACTAGTGACCTACACCTGTATATTGTCTCCCACTAGTGACCTACACCTGTATATTGTCTCCCCTAGTGACCTACACCTGTATATTGTCCTCCACTAGTGACCTACACCTGTATATTGTCTCCACTAGTGACCTACACCTGTATATTGTCTCCCACTAGTGACCTACACCTGTATATTGTCTCCCACTAGTGACCTACACCTGTATATTGTCTCCCACTAGTGACCTACACCTGTATATTGTCTCCCACTAGTGACCTACACCTGTATATTGTCTCCCACTAGTGACCTACACCTGTATATTGTCTCCCACTAGTGACCTACACCTGTATATTGTCTCCACTAGTGACCTACACCTGTATATTGTCTCCCACTAGTGACCTACACCTGTATATTGTCTCCACTAGTGACCTACACCTGTATATTGTCTCCCACTAGTGACCTACACCTGTATATTGTCTCCCACTAGTGACCTACACCTGTATATTGTCTCCCACTAGTGACCTACACCTGTATATTGTCTCCCACTAGTGACCTACACCTGTATATTGTCTCCCACTAGTGACCTACACCTGTATATTGTCTCCCACTAGTGACCTACACCTGTATATTGTCTCCCACTAGTGACCTACACCTGTATATTTCTCCCACTAGTGACCTACACCTGTATATTGTCTCCCACTAGTGACCTACACCTGTATATTGTCCCCCACTAGTGACCTACACCTGTATATTGTCTCCACTAGTGACCTACACCTGTATATTGTCTCCCACTAGTGACCTACACCTGTATATTGTCTCCCACTAGTGACCTACACCTGTATATTGTCTCCCACTAGTGACCTACACCTGTATATTGTCTCCCACTAGTGACCTACACCTGTATATTGTCTCCCACTAGTGACCTACACCTGTATATTGTCTCCCACTAGTGACCTACACCTGTATATTGTCTCCCACTAGTGACCTACACCTGTATATTGTCTCCCACTAGTGACCTACACCTGTATATTGTCTCCCCCTAGTGACCTACACCTGTATATTGTCCCCCACTAGTGACCTACACCTGTATATTGTCTCCACTAGTGACCTACACCTGTATATTGTCTCCCCTAGTGACCTACACCTGTATATTGTCTCCCACTAGTGACCTACACCTGTATATTGTCTCCCACTAGTGACCTACACCTGTATATTGTCCCCCACTAGTGACCTACACCTGTATATTGTCTCCACTAGTGACCTACACCTGTATATTGTCCCCCACTAGTGACCTACACCTGTATATTGTCCTCCACTAGTGACCTACACCTGTATATTGTCTCCCACTAGTGACCTACACCTGTATATTGTCCCCCACTAGTGACCTACACCTGTATATTGTCTCCCACTAGTGACCTACACCTGTATATTGTCTCCCACTAGTGACCTACACCTGTATATTGTCCCCACTAGTGACCTACACCTGTATATTGTCTCCCACTAGTGACCTACACCTGTATATTGTCTCCCACTAGTGACCTACACCTGTATATTGTCTCCCACTAGTGACCTACACCTGTATATTGTCTCCACTAGTGACCTACACCTGTATATTGTCTCCCACTAGTGACCTACACCTGTATATTGTCTCCCACTAGTGACCTACACCTGTATATTGTCTCCCACTAGTGACCTACACCTGTATATTGTCTCCCACTAGTGACCTACACCTGTATATTGTCTCCCACTAGTGACCTACACCTGTATATTGTCCTCCCCTAGTGACCTACACCTGTATATTGTCTCCCACTAGTGACCTACACCTGTATATTGTCTCCCACTAGTGACCTACACCTGTATATTGTCTCCCACTAGTGACCTACACCTGTATATTGTCTCCACTAGTGACCTACACCTGTATATTGTCTCCCACTAGTGACCTACACCTGTATATTGTCTCCCACTAGTGACCTACACCTGTATATTGTCCCCCCTAGTGACCTACACCTGTATATTGTCTCCCACTAGTGACCTACACCTGTATATTGTCTCCCACTAGTGACCTACACCTGTATATTGTCTCCCACTAGTGACCTACACCTGTATATTGTCTCCCACTAGTGACCTACACCTGTATATTGTCTCCCACTAGTGACCTACACCTGTATATTGTCTCCCCTAGTGACCTACACCTGTATATTGTCTCCACTAGTGACCTACACCTGTATATTGTCCTCCACTAGTGACCTACACCTGTATATTGTCTCCACTAGTGACCTACACCTGTATATTGTCCCCCACTAGTGACCTACACCTGTATATTGTCCTCCACTAGTGACCTACACCTGTATATTGTCTCCCCTAGTGACCCTACACCTGGTATATTGTCCTCCACTAGTGACCTACACCTGTATATTGTCTCCCACTAGTGACCTACACCTGTATATTGTCTCCCACTAGTGACCTACACCTGTATATTGTCCCCCACTAGTGACCTACACCTGTATATTGTCTCCACTAGTGACCTACACCTGTATATTGTCTCCCCTAGTGACCTACACCTGTATATTGTCTCCCACTAGTGACCTACACCTGTATATTGTCCCCCACTAGTGACCTACACCTGTATATTGTCTCCCACTAGTGACCTACACCTGTATATTGTCTCCACTAGTGACCTACACCTGTATATTGTCTCCCACTAGTGACCTACACCTGTATATTGTCCCCCACTAGTGACCTACACCTGTATATTGTCTCCCACTAGTGACCTACACCTGTATATTGTCTCCCCTAGTGACCTACACCTGTATATTGTCTCCCACTAGTGACCTACACCTGTATATTGTCCTCCCACTAGTGACCTACACCTGTATAGTGTCTCCCACTAGTGACCTACACCTGTATATTGTCTCCCACTAGTGACCTACACCTGTATATTGTCCTCCACTAGTGACCTACACCTGTATATTGTCTCCCACTAGTGACCTACACCTGTATATTGTCCTCCCACTAGTGACCTACACCTGTATATTGTCTCCCACTAGTGACCTACACCTGTATATTGTCTCCCACTAGTGACCTACACCTGTATATTGTCTCCACTAGTGACCTACACCTGTATATTGTCTCCCCACTAGTGACCTACACCTGTATATTGTCTCCCACTAGTGACCTACACCTGTATATTGTCCCCACTAGTGACCTACACCTGTATATTGTCCTCCCACTAGTGACCTACACCTGTATATTGTCTCCACTAGTGACCTACACCTGTATATTGTCTCCCACTAGTGACCTACACCTGTATATTGTCTCCCACTAGTGACCTACACCTGTATATTGTCTCCCACTAGTGACCTACACCTGTATATTGTCTCCCACTAGTGACCTACACCTGTATATTGTCTCCCACTAGTGACCTACACCTGTATATTGTCTCCCACTAGTGACCTACACCTGTATATTGTCTCCCACTAGTGACCTACACCTGTATATTGTCTCCCCTAGTGACCTACACCTGTATATTGTCTCCCACTAGTGACCTACACCTGTATATTGTCTCCCACTAGTGACCTACACCTGTATATTGTCTCCCACTAGTGACCTACACCTGTATATTGTCTCCACTAGTGACCTACACCTGTATATTGTCCTCCCACTAGTGACCTACACCTGTATATTGTCTCCCACTAGTGACCTACACCTGTATATTGTCTCCCACTAGTGACCTACACCTGTATATTGTCTCCCACTAGTGACCTACACCTGTATATTGTCTCCCACTAGTGACCTACACCTGTATATTGTCCTCCACTAGTGACCTACACCTGTATATTGTCTCCCACTAGTGACCTACACCTGTATATTGTCTCCCACTAGTGACCTACACCTGTATATTGTCTCCCACTAGTGACCTACACCTGTATATTGTCCTCCACTAGTGACCTACACCTGTATATTGTCTCCACTAGTGACCTACACCTGTATATTGTCTCCACTAGTGACCTACACCTGTATATTGTCTCCCCTAGTGACCTACACCTGTATATTGTCTCCCACTAGTGACCTACACCTGTATATTGTCCCCACTAGTGACCTACACCTGTATATTGTCTCCCACTAGTGACCTACACCTGTATATTGTCTCCCACTAGTGACCTACACCTGTATATTGTCCCCCACTAGTGACCTACACCTGTATATTGTCTCCCACTAGTGACCTACACCTGTATATTGTCTCCACTAGTGACCCTACACCTGTATATTGTCTCCACTAGTGACCTACACCTGTATATTGTCCCCCACTAGTGACCTACACCTGTATATTGTCTCCCACTAGTGACCTACACCTGTATATTGTCTCCCACTAGTGACCTACACCTGTATATTGTCTCCCCACTAGTGACCTACACCTGTATATTGTCCCCACTAGTGACTACACCTGTATATTGTCTCCACCACTAGTGACCTACACCTGTATATTGTCTCCCACTAGTGACCTACACCTGTATAGTGTCCCCACTAGTGACCTACACCTGTATATTGTCTCCCCTAGTGGACCTACACCTGTATATTGTCTCCCACTAGTGACCTACACCTGTATATTGTCTCCCCTAGTGACCTACACCTGTATATTGTCTCCCCACTAGTGACCTACACCTGTATATTGTCTCCCACTAGTGACCTACACTACTGTATATTGTCCCCCACTAGTGACCTACACCTGTATATTGTCTCCCACTAGTGACCTACACCTGTATATTGTCTCCACTAGTGACCTACACCTGTATATTGTCTCCCCTAGTGACCTACACCTGTATATTGTCTCCCCTAGTGACCTACACCTGTATATTGTCTCCCACTAGTGACCTACACCTGTATATTGTCTCCCCTAGTGACCTACACCTGTATATTGTCTCCCACTAGTGACCTACACCTGTATATTGTCCCCACTAGTGACCTACACCTGTATATTGTCTCCACTAGTGACCTACACCTGTATATTGTCTCCCACTAGTGACCTACACCTGTATATTGTCTCCCCACTAGTGACCTACACCTGTATATTGTCCTCCCACTAGTGACCTACACCTGTATATTGTCTCCACTAGTGACCTACACCTGTATATTGTCTCCCACTAGTGACCTACACCCTGTATATTGTCTCCACCTAGTGACCATACACACCTGTATATTGTCTCCCCACTAGTGACCTACACCTGTATATTGTCTCCCACTAGTGACCTACACCTGTATATTGTCCTCCCCCTAGTGACCTACACCTGTATATTGTCTCCCACTAGTGACCCTACACCTGTATATTGTCTCCCACTAGTGACCTACACCTGTATATTGTCTCCACTAGTGACCTACACCTGTATATTGTCCCCACTAGTGACCTACACCTGTATATTGTCTCCCACTAGTGACCTACACCTGTATATTGTCTCCCACTAGTGACCTACACCTGTATATTGTCTCCACTAGTGACCTACACC
Source organism: Procambarus clarkii (assembly GCF_040958095.1). Taxonomy (NCBI): domain Eukaryota; kingdom Metazoa; phylum Arthropoda; class Malacostraca; order Decapoda; family Cambaridae; genus Procambarus; species Procambarus clarkii. Next base: position 34,451,059 of record NC_091163.1, read on the forward strand.
TGTATATTGTCTCCCACTAGTGACCTACACCTGTATATTGTCTCCCACAGTGATCTACACCTGTATTATGTCTCCATAGTGACCCACACCTGTATATTGTCCCCCCCACTAGATGACCCACACCTGTATATTGCTACCCTAGTGGCCTACACCTGTATCTATTGCCCCCCACTAGTGACACACCGGCTATTATTCGTCCCCCATAGTGACCTACACCTGTATATTGTCCCCCACTAGTGACCTACACCTGATATTATTGTCCTCCCCTAGTGACCTACACCTGTTATTGGTCTCCACAAGTGGACCTACACCGTAATTGTCTCCCCTACTGACCTACACCTGGATATTGTCTTCCACTAGTGACCCACACCGGTATATTGTATTCCACTAGGGACCTACACCCTGTATAATGTCTCCCTAGTGACCTACACCTGTATATTGTCTCCCACCTAGTGACCTACACCTGTATATTGTTCTCCCACTAGTGACCTACACCTGTATATTGTCCCCCCACTAGGTGCACCCAACCTGTATATTGTCTCACACTAGTGACCTACACCTGTATATTGTCTCCCCACTAGTGACCCTACACCTGTATATTTGTCTCCCCACTAGTGACCTACACCTGTATATTGTCTCCCACTAGTGACCTACACCTGTATATTGTCCCCCACTAGTGACCTACACCTGTATATTGTCTCCACTAGTGACCCTACACCTGTATATTGTCTCCACTAGTGACCTACACCTGTATATTGTCTCCCATAGTGACCTACACCTGTATATTGTCCTCCCCTAGTGACCTACACCTGTATATTGTCTCCACTAGTGACCTACACCTGTATATTGTCTCCCCTAGTGACCTACACCTGTATATTGTCTCCCACTAGTGACCTACACCTGTATATTGTCTCCCCTAGTGACCTACACCTGTATATTGTCCCCCACTAGTGACCTACACCTGTATATTGTCTCCCACTAGTGACCTACACCTGTATATTGTCTCCACTAGTGACCTACACCTGTATATTGTCTCCCACTAGTGACCTACACCTGTATATTGTCTCCCACTAGTGACCTACACCTGTATATTGTCTCCCACTAGTGACCTACACCTGTATATTGTCTCCCACTAGTGACCTACACCTGTATATTGTCTCCCCTAGTGACCTACACCTGTATATTGTCCTCCCACTAGTGACCTACACCTGTATATTGTCTCCCACTAGTGACCTACACCTGTATATTGTCCCCCACTAGTGACCTACACCTGTATATTGTCTCCCCTAGTGACCTACACCTGTATATTGTCTCCCACTAGTGACCTACACCTGTATATTGTCTCCCACTAGTGACCTACACCTGTATATTGTCTCCCACTAGTGACCTACACCTGTATATTGTCTCCACTAGTGACCTACACCTGTATATTGTCCCCCACTAGTGACCTACACCTGTATATTGTCTCCCACTAGTGACCTACACCTGTATATTGTCCTCCACTAGTGACCTACACCTGTATATTGTCTCCCACTAGTGACCTACACCTGTATATTGTCTCCCACTAGTGACCTACACCTGTATATTGTCCTCCCTAGTGACCCTACACCTGTATATTGTCTCCCCTAGTGACCTACACCTGTATATTGTCTCCCACTAGTGACCTACACCTGTATATTGTCTCCCACTAGTGACCTACACCTGTATATTGTCCCCCACTAGTGACCTACACCTGTATATTGTCCTCCCACTAGTGACCTACACCTGTATATTGTCCTCCCACTAGTGACCTACACCTGTATATTGTCTCCCACTAGTGACCTACACCTGTATATTGTCTCCCACTAGTGACCTACACCTGTATATTGTCTCCCCACTAGTGACCTACACCTGTATATTGTCTCCCCTAGTGACCTACACCTGTATATTGTCTCCCACTAGTGACCTACACCTGTATATTGTCTCCCACTAGTGACCTACACCTGTATATTGTCTCCCACTAGTGACCTACACCTGTATATTGTCTCCCACTAGTGACCCTACACCTGTATATTGTCCTCCCACTAGTGACCTACACCTGTATATTGTCCCCCACTAGTGACCTACACCTGTATATTGTCTCCCACTAGTGACCTACACCTGTATATTGTCTCCCACTAGTGACCTACACCTGTATATTGTCCTCCCACTAGTGACCCTACACCTGTATATTGTCCTCCACTAGTGACCTACACCTGTATATTGTCTCCCACTAGTGACCTACACCTGTATATTGTCTCCCCCTAGTGACCTACACCTGTATATTGTCTCCCCTACTAGTGACCCTACACCTGTATATTGTCTCCACTAGTGACCTACACCTGTATATTGTCTCCCACTAGTGACCTACACCTGTATATTGTCCCCCACTAGTGACCTACACCTGTATATTGTCTCCCACTAGTGACCTACACCTGTATATTGTCCCCACTAGTGACCTACACCTGTATATTGTCTCCCACTAGTGACCTACACCTGTATATTGTCTCCCACTAGTGACCTACACCTGTATATTGTCTCCCACTAGTGACCTACACCTGTATATTGTCTCCCACTAGTGACCTACACCTGTATATTGTCTCCCACTAGTGACCCACACCTGTATATTGTCTCCCACTAGTGACCTACACCTGTATATTGTCTCCCACTAGTGACCTACACCTGTATATTGTCTCCCACTAGTGACCTACACCTGTATATTGTCCCCCACTAGTGACCTACACCTGTATATTGTCTCCCACTAGTGACCTACACCTGTATATTGTCTCCCACTAGTGACCTACACCTGTATATTGTCTCCCACTAGTGACCTACACCTGTATATTGTCTCCCACTAGTGACCTACACCTGTATATTGTCTCCCACTAGTGACCTACACCTGTATATTGTCCCCCACTAGTGACCTACACCTGTATATTGTCCCCCACTAGTGACCTACACCTGTATATTGTCTCCCACTAGTGACCTACACCTGTATATTGTCTCCCACTAGTGACCTACACCTGTATATTGTCCCCCACTAGTGACCTACACCTGTATATTGTCCCCCACTAGTGACCTACACCTGTATATTGTCTCCCACTAGTGACCTACACCTGTATATTGTCTCCCACTAGTGACCTACACCTGTATATTGTCTCCCACTAGTGACCTACACCTGTATATTGTCTCCCCACTAGTGACCTACACCTGTATATTGTCCCCCCTAGTGACCTACACCTGTATATTGTCTCCACTAGTGACCTACACCTGTATATTGTCTCCACTAGTGACCTACACCTGTATATTGTCTCCCACTAGTGACCTACACCTGTATATTGTCTCCCCACTAGTGACCTACACCTGTATATTGTCTCCACTAGTGACCTACACCTGTATATTGTCTCCCCTAGTGACCTACACCTGTATATTGTCTCCCACTAGTGACCTACACCTGTATATTGTCTCCCACTAGTGACCTACACCTGTATATTGTCTCCCACTAGTGACCTACACCTGTATATTGTCTCCCACTAGTGACCTACACCTGTATATTGTCTCCCACTAGTGACCTACACCTGTATATTGTCTCCCCTAGTGACCTACACCTGTATATTGTCTCCCACTAGTGACCTACACCTGTATATTGTCTCCACTAGTGACCTACACCTGTATATTGTCTCCCACTAGTGACCTACACCTGTATATTGTCTCCCACTAGTGACCTACACCTGTATATTGTCCTCCCACTAGTGACCTACACCTGTATATTGTCTCCCACTAGTGACCTACACCTGTATATTGTCTCCCCACTAGTGACCTACACCTGTATATTGTCTCCCACTAGTGACCTACACCTGTATATTGTCTCCACTAGTGACCTACACCTGTATATTGTCCCCCACTAGTGACCTACACCTGTATATTGTCTCCCACTAGTGACCTACACCTGTATATTGTCTCCCACTAGTGACCTACACCTGTATATTGTCTCCCACTAGTGACCTACACCTGTATATTGTCTCCCACTAGTGACCTACACCTGTATATTGTCTCCCACTAGTGACCTACACCTGTATATTGTCTCCCCTAGTGACCTACACCTGTATATTGTCTCCCACTAGTGACCCTACACCTGTATATTGTCTCCCACTAGTGACCCACACCTGTATATTGTCTCCCCTAGTGACCTACACCTGTATATTGTCTCCCACTAGTGACCTACACCTGTATATTGTCTCCCACTAGTGACCTACACCTGTATATTGTCCCCCACTAGTGACCTACACCTGTATATTGTCTCCCCTAGTGACCTACACCTGTATATTGTCTCCCACTAGTGACCTACACCTGTATATTGTCCCCCACTAGTGACCTACACCTGTATATTGTCTCCCACTAGTGACCTACACCTGTATATTGTCTCCCACTAGTGACCTACACCTGTATATTGTCTCCCACTAGTGACCTACACCTGTATATTGTCTCCCACTAGTGACCTACACCTGTATATTGTCCTCCCACTAGTGACCTACACCTGTATATTGTCCCCCACTAGTGACCTACACCTGTATATTGTCTCCCACTAGTGACCTACACCTGTATATTGTCCCCCACTAGTGACCTACACCTGTATATTGTCTCCCACTAGTGACCTACACCTGTATATTGTCTCCACTAGTGACCTACACCTGTATATTGTCTCCCACTAGTGACCTACACCTGTATATTGTCTCCCACTAGTGACCTACACCTGTATATTGTCTCCCCACTAGTGACCTACACCTGTATATTGTCTCCCCTAGTGACCTACACCTGTATATTGTCTCCCACTAGTGACCTACACCTGTATATTGTCTCCCACTAGTGACCTACACCTGTATATTGTCTCCCACTAGTGACCTACACCTGTATATTGTCTCCACTAGTGACCTACACCTGTATATTGTCTCCCACTAGTGACCTACACCTGTATATTGTCTCCCACTAGTGACCTACACCTGTATATTGTCTCCCACTAGTGACCTACACCTGTATATTGTCTCCCACTAGTGACCTACACCTGTATATTGTCCTCCCCTAGTGACCTACACCTGTATATTGTCCCCCACTAGTGACCTACACCTGTATATTGTCTCCCACTAGTGACCTACACCTGTATATTGTCTCCACTAGTGACCTACACCTGTATATTGTCCCCCACTAGTGACCTACACCTGTATATTGTCTCCACTAGTGACCTACACCTGTATATTGTCCCCCACTAGTGACCTACACCTGTATATTGTCTCCCACTAGTGACCTACACCTGTATATTGTCTCCCACTAGTGACCTACACCTGTATATTGTCTCCCACTAGTGACCTACACCTGTATATTGTCTCCCACTAGTGACCTACACCTGTATATTGTCCCCACTAGTGACCTACACCTGTATATTGTCCTCCCACTAGTGACCTACACCTGTATATTGTCTCCCACTAGTGACCTACACCTGTATATTGTCCCCCACTAGTGACCCTACACCTGTATATTGTCTCCCACTAGTGACCTACACCTGTATATTGTCTCCCACTAGTGACCTACACCTGTATATTGTCTCCCACTAGTGACCTACACCTGTATATTGTCTCCCACTAGTGACCTACACCTGTATATTGTCTCCCCATAGTGACCTACACCTGTATATTTGTCCCCACTAGTGACCTACACCTGTATATTGTCCCCCCACTAGGACCTACACCTGTATATTGTCCCCCACTAGTGACCCACCACCTGTATATTGTCTCCCACTAGTGACCACACCCTGTATATTGTCTCCACTAGTGACCTACACCTGTATATTGTCTCCCCTAGTGACCTACACCTGTATATTGTCCCCCACTAGTGACCTACACCTGTATATTGTCCTCCCACTAGTGACCTACACCTGTATATTGTCCCCCACTAGTGACCTACACCTGTATATTGTCCTCCCACTAGTGACCTACAACCTGTATATTGTCTCCCACTAGTGACCTACACCTGTATATTGTCTCCCACTAGTGACCTTACACCTGTATATTGTCTCCCACTAGTGACCCTACACCTGTATATTGTCTCCCACTAGTGACCCACACCTGTATATTGTCTCACTAGTGACTACACCTAATTGTCTCCACTAGTGACCTACACCTGTATAATTGTCTCCCACTAGTGACCTACACCTGTATATTGTCTCCCACTAGTGACCTACACCTGTATATTGGTACTCCCCTAGTGACCACAACTTATATTGTATCCCTAGGACCACACCTGTATATTGTCTCCACTAGTGACCTACACCTGTATATTGTCTCCACTAGTGACCTACACCTGTATATTGTCTCCCACTAGTGACCTACACCTGTATATTGTCTCCCACTAGTGACCTACACCTGTATATTGTCACTAGGACTACACCTGTATACTGTCCCCACTAGTGACCTACACCTGTATATTGTCTCCCACTAGTGACCTACACCTGTATATTGTCTCCACTAGTGACCTACACCTGTATATTGTCTCCCACTAGTGACCTACACCTGTATATTGTCTCCCACTAGTGACCTACACCTGTATATTGTCTCCCACTAGTGACCTACACCTGTATATTGTCTCCACTAGTGACCTACACCTGTATATTGTCTCCCACTAGTGACCTACACCTGTATATTGTCCCCCACTAGTGACCTACACCTGTATATTGTCTCCCACTAGTGACCTACACCTGTATATTGTCTCCCACTAGTGACCTACACCTGTATATTGTCCCCCACTAGTGACCTACACCTGTATATTGTCTCCCACTAGTGACCTACACCTGTATATTGTCTCCCCTAGTGACCTACACCTGTATATTGTCTCCCACTAGTGACCTACACCTGTATATTGTCTCCCACTAGTGACCTACACCTGTATATTGTCTCCCACTAGTGACCTACACCTGTATATTGTCTCCCACTAGTGACCTACACCTGTATATTGTCTCCCACTAGTGACCTACACCTGTATATTGTCTCCCACTAGTGACCTACACCTGTATATTGTCTCCCACTAGTGACCTACACCTGTATATTGTCTCCCCTAGTGACCTACACCTGTATATTGTCTCCCACTAGTGACCTACACCTGTATATTGTCTCCCACTAGTGACCTACACCTGTATATTGTCTCCCACTAGTGACCTACACCTGTATATTGTCTCCCACTAGTGACCTACACCTGTATATTGTCTCCCACTAGTGACCTACACCTGTATATTGTCTCCCACTAGTGACCTACACCTGTATATTGTCTCCCCTAGTGACCTACACCTGTATATTGTCTCCCACTAGTGACCTACACCTGTATATTGTCTCCCACTAGTGACCTACACCTGTATATTGTCTCCCACTAGTGACCTACACCTGTATATTGTCTCCCACTAGTGACCTACACCTGTATATTGTCTCCCACTAGTGACCTACACCTGTATATTGTCTCCCACTAGTGACCTACACCTGTATATTGTCTCCCACTAGTGACCTACACCTGTATATTGTCCTCCCACTAGTGACCTACACCTGTATATTGTCTCCACTAGTGACCTACACCTGTATATTGTCTCCCACTAGTGACCTACACCTGTATATTGTCTCCCACTAGTGACCTACACCTGTATATTGTCTCCCACTAGTGACCTACACCTGTATATTGTCTCCCACTAGTGACCTACACCTGTATATTGTCTCCCACTAGTGACCTACACCTGTATATTGTCTCCACTAGTGACCTACACCTGTATATTGTCTCCCACTAGTGACCTACACCTGTATATTGTCCCCACTAGTGACCTACACCTGTATATTGTCCCCACTAGTGACCTACACCTGTATATTGTCTCCCACTAGTGACCTACACCTGTATATTGTCTCCCACTAGTGACCTACACCTGTATATTGTCTCCCACTAGTGACCTACACCTGTATATTGTCCCCACTAGTGACCTACACCTGTATATTGTCTCCCCTAGTGACCTACACCTGTATATTGTCTCCCCTAGTGACCTACACCTGTATATTGTCTCCCACTAGTGACCTACACCTGTATATTGTCTCCCACTAGTGACCTACACCTGTATATTGTCTCCCACTAGTGACCTACACCTGTATATTGTCTCCACTAGTGACCTACACCTGTATATTGTCCCCACTAGTGACCTACACCTGTATATTGTCTCCCACTAGTGACCTACACCTGTATATTGTCTCCACTAGTGACCTACACCTGTATATTGTCTCCCACTAGTGACCTACACCTGTATATTGTCTCCACTAGTGACCTACACCTGTATATTGTCTCCCACTAGTGACCTACACCTGTATATTGTCTCCACTAGTGACCTACACCTGTATATTGTCTCCCACTAGTGACCTACACCTGTATATTGTCTCCCACTAGTGACCTACACCTGTATATTGTCCCCACTAGTGACCTACACCTGTATATTGTCTCCACTAGTGACCTACACCTGTATATTGTCTCCCACTAGTGACCTACACCTGTATATTGTCTCCCACTAGTGACCTACACCTGTATATTGTCTCCCACTAGTGACCTACACCTGTATATTGTCTCCCACTAGTGACCTACACCTGTATATTGTCTCCCCTAGTGACCTACACCTGTATATTGTCTCCCACTAGTGACCTACACCTGTATATTGTCTCCCACTAGTGACCTACACCTGTATATTGTCTCCCACTAGTGACCTACACCTGTATATTGTCTCCCACTAGTGACCTACACCTGTATATTGTCTCCCACTAGTGACCTACACCTGTATATTGTCTCCCACTAGTGACCTACACCTGTATATTGTCTCCCACTAGTGACCTACACCTGTATATTGTCCCCCACTAGTGACCTACACCTGTATATTGTCTCCCACTAGTGACCTACACCTGTATATTGTCCCCCACTAGTGACCTACACCTGTATATTGTCTCCCACTAGTGACCTACACCTGTATATTGTCTCCCACTAGTGACCTACACCTGTATATTTTCCCCCACTAGTGACCTACACCTGTATATTGTCTCCCCTAGTGACTTACACCTGTATATTGTCTCCACTAGTGACCTACACCTGTATATTGTCTCCCCTAGTGACCTACACCTGTATATTGTCTCCCCTAGTGACCTACACCTGTATATTGTCTCCACTAGTGACCTACACCTGTATATTGTCTCCACTAGTGACCTACACCTGTATATTGTCTCCCACTAGTGACCTACACCTGTATATTGTCTCCCACTAGTGACCTACACCTGTATATTGTCCCCACTAGTGACCCACACCTGTATATTGTCCCCCACTAGTGACCTACACCTGTATATTGTCTCAACTAGTGACCTACACCTGTATATTGTCTCCACTAGTGACCTACACCTATATATTGTCCCCCACTAGTGACCTACACCTGTATATTGTCTCCACTAGTGACCTACACCTGTATATTGTCTCCCCTAGTGACCTACACCTGTATATTGTCTCCACTAGTGACCTACACCTGTATATTGTCCCCCACTAGTGACCTACACCTGTATATTGTCCCCCACTAGTGACCTACACCTGTATATTGTCTCCCACTAGTGACCTACACCTGTATATTGTCCCCCACTAGTGACCTACACCTGTATATTGTCCCCCACTAGTGACCTACACCTGTATATTGTCTCCCACTAGTTACCTACACCTGTATATTGTCTCCCCTTGTGACCTACACCTGTATATTGTCTCCCCTAGTGACCTACACCTGTATATTGTCTCCACTAGTGACCTACACCTGTATATTGTCTCCCCTAGTGACCTACACCTGTATATTTTCCCCCACTAGGGACCTACACCTGTATATTGTCCCCCACTAGTGACCCACACCTGTATATTGTCTCCACTAGTGACCTACACCTGTATATTGTCTCCCCTAGTGACCTACACCTGTATATTGTCTCCCACTAGTGACCTACACCTGTATATTGTCCCCCACTAGTGACCCACACCTGTATATTGTCCCCCACTAGTGACCCACACCTGTATATTGTCTCCCCTAGTGACCTACACCTGTATATTGTCTCCCCTAGTGACCTACACCTGTATATTGTCCCCCACTAGTGACCTACACCTGTATATTGTCTCCCACTAGTGACCTACACCTGTATATTGTCTCCCCTAGTGACCCACACCTGTATATTGTCTCCACTAGTGACCCACACCTGTATATTGTCTCCCACTAGGGACCTACACCTGTATATTGTCTCCCCTAGTGACCTACACCTGTATATTGTCCCCCACTAGTGACCTACTCCTGTATATTGTCTCCCCTAGTGACCTACACCTGTATATTGTCTCCCACTAGTGACCTACACCTGTATATTGTCTCCCCTAGTGACCCACACCTGTATATTGCCTCCACTAGTGACCTACACCTGTATATTGTCCCCCCCTAGTGACCTACACCTGTATATTGTCTCCCCTAGTGACCTACACCTGTATATTGTCTCCCACTAGTGACCTACACCTGTATATTGTCTCCCACTAGTGACCTACACCTGTATATTGTCTCCCACTAGTGACCAACACCTGTATATTGTCTCCACTAGTGACCTACACCTGTATACTGTCTCCACTAGTGACCTACACCTGTATATTGTCTCCCACTAGTGATCTACACCTGTATATTGTCTCCCACTAGTGACCTACACCTGTATATTGTCCCCCCTAGTGACCTACACCTGTATATTGTCTCCACTAGTGACCTACACCTGTATATTGTCTCCCCTAGTGACCTACACCTGTATATTGTCCCCCACTAGTGACCTACACCTGTATATTGTCTCCCACTAGTGACCTACACCTGTATATTGTCTCCACTAGTGACCTACACCTGTATATTGTCCCCCACTAGTGACCTACACCTGTATATTGTCTCCCACTAGTGACCTACACCTGTATATTGTCCCCCCTAGTGACCTACACCTGTATATTGTCCCCCACTAGTGACCTACACTTGTATATTGTCCCCCACTAGTGACCTACACCTTTATATTGTCTCATCTAGTGACCTACACCTGTATATTGTCTCCCACTAGTGACCTACACCTGTATATTGTCTCCACTAGTGACCTACACCTGTATATTGCCTCCACTAGTGACCTACACCTGTATATTGTCCCCCCCTAGTGACCTACACCTGTATATTGTCTCCCCTAGTGACCTACACCTGTATATTGTCTCCCACTAGTGACCTACACCTGTATATTGTCTCCCACTAGTGACCTACACCTGTATATTGTCTCCCACTAGTGACCTACACCTGTATATTGTCTCCCACTAGTGACCAACACCTGTATATTGTCCCCCACTAGTGACCTACACCTGTATATTGTCTCCACTAGTGACCTACACCTGTATATTGTCTCCCACTAGTGATCTACACCTGTATATTGTTGTGGGAGTGGGAGTGGGGCGTCTCATCTTGGGTCACCAGCTGTGGGAGTGGGGCGTCTCATCTTGGGCCACCAGCTGTGGGAGTGGGGCGTCTCATCTTGGGCCACCAGCTGTGGGAGTGGGGCGTCTCATCTTGGGCCACCAGCTGTGGGAGTGGGGCGTCTCATCTTGGAGTAATCTTTCAAACATTGGGTCCTCTAACATTGGGATGGTGTTCCACACCCTGATGGCTTGGTGCTGCAGTCAGATGTTTATTGGCTGCATGTTCAGGAGTTCGTGGAGCTCCTGGATTGGCTGATCATATGGTGGACGGTGTTTTGCTGCTCTCCTTAGCGCCTTATTTCCCACTGCTTGCAGTTTCTGTTTGTTAGTTTTCTTTATGGTGTGTAGTGGTACTGGGGGATACTCTAGATGTGGCCGAACTACAGCCTTATGCAGGTCGATCTGGATGTTAGTACTGAGGCTTCGGAGTCTCCTCAGTTTACCCAAGACTGTTTTTACTCTGTTTAATCTGCCCTTAACCGAATTTTTATACCTGTTTTATTGATGTTGAGTATTGTGCCGACTTCAGCATATTGGGTCGGGCGGTTGTCAGGGTAATGGGGTCTGGCGTCCTTTTGTGCAATGTGTATTATCTGGAAATATTGTACAATTGTGGTTATTTACTATTGCTTTTCAAAGATGTTTATGAATACAATTGCTGCCTTGATGGTGGTGGCTAGTAGCAGGTCTGATGGTGGTGGCTGGTAGCAGGTCTGATGGTGGTGGCTGGTAGCAGGTCTGATGGTGGTGGCTAGTAGCAGGTCTGATGGTGGTGGCTAGTAGCAGGTCTGATGGTGGTGGCTGAGATATTTGGGTGACATCGTGGGCGTATGTGATGTATCCTCCGGGTTGAGGCAGGTCAGCTGTATACATGTTGATGAGAGTGGGAGAGAGGCCTTGAGGTCCTCCACTTTCAGTTGTGTATTATGTCACCCACGGTAGCTGCCGGTACTGAGCCTTGCAGTTGTGTTGTCTGTAAAGCTGCAGAGTGTGGCACAACATCTCTGCTCATCTCTGCCTTACCTCAGATACCTTGTGTGTTTAGGCCTGTGTACCACACTTTGTCCACATCTTCGGAAACATCGCTGAAGACAATATTGCGTTGACACACTGGCTGTGTTCGTAGATGTGGGCGATGTTATTGTGGTTGATATGGGTGCTCAGTTGTCCCCTGTGTGAGCACCCTCTGTGTTGGTCTGTCTTTATCTGTTGTGTGGTGTGAGGGAGTTATCTTGAGGTTATCTTGAGATGATTTCGGGGCTTTTTAGTGTCCCCGCGGCCCGGTCCTCGACCCGGCCTCCACCCCCAGGAAGCAGCCCGTGACAGCTGACTAACTCCTAGGTACCTATTTACTGCTAGGTAACAGGGGCATTCAGGGTGAAAGAAACTTTGCCCATTTGTTTCTGCCTCGTGCGGGAATCGAACCCGCGCCACAGAATTACGAGTCCTGCGCGCTATCCACCAGGCTACGAGGCCCTACGAGGGTGGGATAATGTACTCCTCTAGTTGTGCTTGCGGGGGTTGAGCTCTGGCTCTTTGGTCCCGCCTCTCAACCGTCAATCAACTGGTTTACAGGTTCCTGAGCCTACTGGGCTCTATCACATCTACCCTTAAAGTTGTGTATGGAGTCAGCCTCCACCACATCACTGCCTAATGAATTCCATGTACTAACTACTCTGACACTGAAAAACGTCTTTCTAACGTCCCTGTGACTCATGTGGGTACTCAGTTCCCACCTGTCCCCCCTTGTCTTGTTCCCGTACCACCCGTGTTGAACAGCATCCTTATCTACCTTGTCAATTACTCTGAGAATTTTGTGGGTAGTTATCATGTCTCCCCTTACTCTTCTGTCTTCCAGAGTCGTGAGGTGCATTTCCCGCAGCCTTTCCTCGTAACTCATGCCTCTTAGTTCTGGGATTAGTCTAGTGGCATACCTCTGAACTTTTTCCAGCTTCGTCTTGTGCTTGGCAAGGTACGGGCTCCATGCTGGGGCCGCATACTCCAGGATTGATCTTTCATATGTGGTGTACAAGATTCTGAATGATTCCTTACACAGGTTCCTGAACGCTGTTCTGATGTTAGCCAGCCTCCGTGGTGTAGTGGTAAGACACTCGCCTGGCGTTCCGCGAGCGCTATGTCATGGGTTCGTATCCTGGCCGGGGAGGATTTACTGGGCGCAATTCCTTAACTGTAGCCTCTGTTTAACTCAACAGTAAAATGTGTACTTGGTTGTAACAACGATTCTTCGCGGCGGGGATCGTATTCCAGGGACCTGCCCGAAACGCTACGCGTACTAGTGGCTCTACAACAATGTAACAACTCTTGTATATATCTCAAAAAAAAAAAAAAAAAGCCTCGCATACGCCGCAGATGTTATTCTTTTGATGTTGGCTTCAGGAGACAGGTTTGGTGTGATATCAACTCCCAGATCTTTCTCTCCGTCCGTTTCGTGAAGGACTTCATCTCCCATTCGGTATCCAGTGACTGGCCTCCAAGTTCCTCCTCCTAGTTTCATGACCTTAAATTTACTCAGGTTGAAATTTAGCAGCCATTTGTTGAAGCATTCATTCAGTGTGTCTAGGTCATCTTGTAGCCTCATACTATCTTCCTCTGTCCTGATCCTCCTCACAATCTTTGCATCATCAGCAAACAATGAGAGGAACGAGTCTATACCCTCTGGAAGATCATTTACATATATCAGAAACAGTACAGGTCCAAGGACTGAACTGTGCGGGACTCCACTGGTGACACCTCGCCCATCTGAGACCTCACCCCTCACACTGACTCGCTGTGTCCTGTCGCTTAGGTACTCCCTTATCCAGTGGAGTACCTTCCCTTTCACTCCAGCCTGCATCTCCAGCTTGTGAACTGGTCTCTTGTGTGGTATTGTGTCAAAGGCTTTCTGGTAATCCAAAAATATACAGTCTGGCCAGCCCTCTCTATCTTGCCTAGTCGTAGAATTTAATTAAACCTGTTAGGCATGATTTGCCATCTCTGAACCCATGCTGATGTTGTGTTACAAAGTTCCTTCGCTCCAGATGTTCCACTAGTTTTTTTCGCACAATCTTCTCCCTCATCTTGCATGGAATGCAAGTTAGGGACACTGGCCTGTAGTTCAGTGCCTCCTGTCTATCACCCTTCTTGTATATTGGAACTACATTGGCAGTCTTCCAAATTCTTAGCAGTTCACCTGCTACCAGTGACTTGTTATACACCATCGATAGTGGCAGGCACAGAACTTCTGCTCCTTCCTTTAGTATCCATGGTGACATTCCATCCGGGCGTATAGCCTTTGTCACATCCACCTCCAGCAGATGCTTCCTCACCTCCCTCCTGGAAATCACAAACTTTTCTAGTGGTGTCTGGTTTGATACTCCCTTTTATCTCTGGGACTTTTTCTTGCTCTACTGTGAAGACCTCCTGGAATTTCTTATTGAGTTCCTCTCACACTTCCTTGTCGTTTATGGTGAATCTGTTTGCCCCTATCCTCAATTTCATTACCTGTTTCTTCACTGTTGTTTTTCTCCTGATGTGGCAATGTAGCAGTTTGGGGTGAGTCTTTGCCTTGCTTGCTACGTCATTTTCATACTTTTTCTGCCTCTCTTCTCAACCTAATATATTCATTCCTGGCTCTCTGGTTTCTCTTTCTCAGCTCACTTGTGTCCTGTTATTTCTGTAGGTTCTCCACGCCCTTGTTCCTTGTTGCTATGCTCGCTTATAACTCAAATTAAACCCTGGGTTTCTCATCTATATTTCGTTGTTTTCCTTTTGGACTGGGACGAACTTGTCTGCTGCTTCCTTACACTTCTGTGTGACGTAGTCCATCATGTCTTGGGCCGTCTTTCACCTGAGCTGTTTCCATTGTTATATCTGTTAGGAATTTGTTTATCTCCTCTTAGTTTCCCTGTCAGAATGCCAGTCTCTTGTTTTCTGGTCCCTTCCTTGAGTACATTAACCCTTCTTCAACCAGATACTCAAACACCAGTACACTGTGGTCTCTCTCTCTAAAAAAAAAAAAAAAACCACTGTGGTCACTCATTCCCACGGGGGCTTCGAAACCCATTTTCCTAATGTCGGAGTCGTACAGAGTGAAGACTAGGTCGAGTCTTGCTGGTTCATCATTGCCTCTCATCCTTGTGGGTTCCTTGACATGCTGACTTAAAAAGATTCTTGTCGCCACCTCCACTAGTGTAGCTCTCCATGTATCCTCTCCTCCACGTGGTTCCTTGTTCTCCCAGTCTATCCTTCCGTGAAGTCCCCCATGATGAGCAGGTGGGATCTATTTCTGCAGGCAGCAGAGGCTGCCCTCTCAATTATAGTGTTAACTGCCATAATGTTTCTTTCATAATATTGTCTGGGTCTAATGTCGTTTGGTGGTTATATGTCACTGTTGTGGTTTGGGGTTATATATCACTGCTACTACTATCCTTGGTCCTCCCATCGTCATGGCGCCTGCTATGTAGTGTCTGAACCCCTCACAGCCCGGGATAACCACCTCTGAACCCCTCACAGCCCGGGATAACCACCTCTGAACCCCTCACAGCCCGGGATAACCACCTCTGAACCCCTCACAGGCCGGGATAACCACCTCTGAACCCCCTAACAGCCCGGGATATGAGAGCAGAGTTAAAATAACCTACCATAAATGAGAGAATTTTGTCTATTAGCACAGTTCTCGGCGTGAAGGCATTGAGTAGATCTAGACAAACACATGAAGTTTCAAGCTAAACTTTCTAATATGCTGCACTCACCTGAGGTCTATAGAAGAAGAACGAAATCTGATTATGTATATTGGTTCTACAAGGTTGCCAACTCCATCAAAATATTAAATATGTACCCAACTCAACTAATGATTAATCAACCAATTACTCCATGGGATAACTGGGAACTATCAGTTGATTTTGTAAATGCGCCCAAAAAAGATAGTGTGCACACTACATTATTAAAACAGTTAACACTGAAAAGCATCACTGAAAGTACTCAGAGTATGGGTAACGATGTGTATCAGTGCTATACCGACGGCTCTGTAGAAGAAGGTGGACGATGTACCGGATGTGCATGCAATATATTTGAACAATCTTCTCTCGTACATACAGCAATGAAGCGCGTCAATGACTGGGCAAGTACAACTCAACCCGAACTTGCAGGCATATACCGTGCCACTGAATTTTTAAAAGACAAAGGCAGTGGACTTATATACTGTGACTCGCAGAGTGCAATCCTGGCATTGAACGCACATAGTAGTGACACCCAGAAAATAGTGAGTGATATTCGAATGAATGTTTTAGCTGCTAAAGAAAACAGATTTGAGATTAAATTCCTATGGATACCATCACATGTTGGCATCTCAAGGCATGACACTGTTGATATGCTTTCAAAGACAGCCTGTAGAAAACCAGTGGTAGAAATTGATATGGGTGTTTCATTAGCAGTGACAAAGAGAATACTTAAACAAATATCTAATGAAGATCTCACCGACCTAACAAATTCACAAAGACCTGAAAGTTGTAGCATTAAATATTATGATAGATATCGTGAGGAGACATTCACATATGGGACTAATAGAACAAGAACCCGGCAATGTGATGTTATAGTGGCCAGAATACGCCTGGGATATAGACGTATCTGGCAGCTTTCTCAAAACCCAAATGTCGAGTACACAATGTGTCAACTTTGTGAAAGAGAAAACATGCACTCTCTTGAACATTATATTGTAGAATGTCCCATATTGTCTGACTTTCGCCCTCCTGGGCTAAGGTATGCTGAACTGTGTAATTACTATATGAGTACTGGAACACTTGATGATATATTGGACTTGTACCCAAGATTAACCATGTAATGTATCAATTATACAATGTATGTGATGTAACTATATAACCTGAGCTTGTAAAAGCACCTTCATCACCTTCAGTGATTAAGTGCTTAATTGCACACTAGTTTCTCTATCAGCTATCTCACCCTGTCAGACTAAAAGAGACAAATGTATGTGAATGCATGTGTGTGTATATATGTATGTATACATGTATATGTACGTATATGTACTCACCTAGTTGTACTCACCTAGTTGTGCTTGCGGGGGTTGAGCTCTGGCTCTTTGGTCCCGCCTCTCAACCGTCAATCAACAGGTGTACAGGTTCCTGAGCCTATTGGGCTCTATCATATTTACACTTGAAACTGTGTATGGAGTCAGCCTCCACCACATTGCTTCCTAATGCATTCCATTTGTCAACCACTCTGACACTAAAAAAGTTCTTTCTAATATCTCTGTGGCTCATTTGGGCACTCAGTTTCCACCTGTGTCCCCTAGTGCGTGTGCCCCTTGTGTTAAATAGCCTGTCTTTATCAACCCTGTCGATTCCCTTGAGGATCTTGAATGTGGTGATCATGTCCCCCCTAACTCTTCTGTCTTCCAACGAAGTGAGGTTCAATTCCCGTAGTCTCTCCTCGTAGCTCATACCTCTCAGCTCGGGTACTAGTCTGGTGGCAAACCTTTGAACCTTTTCCAGTTTAGTCTTATGCTTGACTAGATATGGACTCCATGCTGGAGCCGCATACTCCAGGATTGGTCTGACATATGTGGTATATAATGTTCTGAAAGATTCCTTACACAAGTTTCTAAGGCCGTTCTTATGTTAGCCTACCTGGCATATGCCGCTGATGTTATCCTCTTGATATGAGCTTCAGGGGACAGGTCTGGCGTGATATCAACCCCCAGGTCTTTCTCTCTCTCTGACTCTTGAAGTATTACAGACACACACATGTGTGTGTGTGTGTATATATATGTATGTGTATAAAGTATATATGGAAGCTGATCAGAACTACATTTCACCTTTGTAAATGCACATTCATGACACATCGAACACTTTATGTAGGGCATACGTAAATCTGTGTATCTATGTATTTACGTATGTAGGTTAGCTTAGTATTTTAAAAGAACCGAATCACCTGATGTGGTTGATTGTTCAATAAACCCTTGAACTATATGTTTAACACTTCTCTAACCCTGTCCATGGAGGACAGAAGAAAATGTTTATATGCTGGTTAGCATTGTAAATGTCTGGCCACGTCTGTGGTAGAAAAAAACCCAGCCCGAGATAACCACCTCTGAACCCCTCACAGCCTGGGATAACCACCTCTGAACCCCTCACAGCCCGGGATAACCACCTCTGAACCCCTCACAGCCCGGGATAACCACCTCTGAACCCCTCACAGCCCGGGATAACCACCTCTGAACCCCTCACAGCCCGGGATAACCACCTCTGAACCCCTCACAGCCCGGGATAACCACCTCTGAACCCCTCACAGCCCGGGATAACCACCTCTGAACCCCTCACAGCCCGGGATAACCACCTCTGAACCCCTCACAGCCCGGGATAACCACCTCTGAACCCCTCACAGCCCGGGATAACCACCTCTGAACCCCTCACAGCCCGGGATAACCACCTCTGAACCCCTCACAGCCCGGGATAACCACCTCTGAACCCCTCACAGCCCGGGATAACCACCTCTGAACCCCTCACAGGCCGGGATAACCACCTCTGAACCCCTCACAGGCCGGGATAACCACCTCTGAACCCCTCGCAGGCCGGGATAACCACCTCTGAACCCCTCGCAGGCCGGGATAACCACCTCTGAACCCCTCACAGGCCGGGATAACCACCTCTGAACCCCTCACAGCCCGGGATAACCACTTCTGAACCCCTCACAGCCCAGGATAACCACCTCTGAACCCCTCACAGCCCGGGATAACCACCTCTGAACCCCTCACAGGCCAGGATATACACCTCTGAACCAATCACAGCCCGGGATAACCACCTCTGAACCCCTCACAGGCCAGGATAACCACCTCTGAACCCCTCACAGCCCGGGATAACCACTTCTGAACCCCTCACAGCCCGGGATAACCACTTCTGAACCCCTCACAGCCCGGGATAACCACCTCTGAACCCCTCACAGCCCGGGATAACCATCTCTGAACCCCTCACAGCCCGGGATAACCATCTCTGAACCCCTCACAGGCCAGGATAACCACCTCTGAACCCCTCACAGCCCGGGATAACCACCTCTGAACCCCTCACAGGCCAGGATAACCACTTCTGAACCCCTCACAGGCCAGGATAACCACTTCTGAACCCCTCACAGCCCGGGATAACCACTTCTGAACCCCTCACAGCCCGGGATAACCACTTCTGAACCCCTCACAGGCCGGGATAACCACCTCTGAACCCCTCACAGCCCGGGATAACCACTTCTGAACCCCTCACAGCCCGGGATAACCACTTCTGTACCCCTCACAGCCCGGGATAACCACCTCTGAACCCCTCACAGCCCGGGATAACCACCTCTGAACCCCTCACAGCCCGGGATAACCATCTCTGAACCCATCACAGCCCGGGATAACCACTTCTGAACCCCTCACAGCCCGGGATAACCACTTCTGAACCCCTCACAGCCCAGGATAACCACTTCTGAACCCCTCACAGCCCAGGATAACCACTTCTGAACCCCTCACAGCCCAGGATAACCACTTCTGAACCCCTCACAGCCCGGGATAACCATCTCTGAACCCCTCGCAGGCCAGGATAACCACTTCTGAACCCCTCACAGGCCAGGATAACCACTTCTGAACCCCTCACAGCCCGGGATAACCACTTCTGAACCCCTCACAGCCCGGAATAACCACTTCTGAACCCCTCACAGCCCGGGATAACCACTTCTGAACCCCTCACAGGCCGGGATAACCACCTCTGAACCCCTCACAGCCCGGGATAACCACCTCTGAACCTCTCACAGCCCGGGATAACCACTTCTGAACCCCTCACAGCCCGGGATAACCACTTCTGAACCCCTCACAGCCCGGGATAACCACTTCTGAACCCCTCACAGCCCGGGATAACCACGTCTGAACCCCTCACAGCCCGGGATAACCACTTCTGAACCCCTCACAGCCCGGGATAACCACGTCTGAACCCCTCACAGCCCGGGATAACCACTTCTGAACCCCTCACAGCCCGGGATAACCACCTCGTAACAACTTTCCTGTCAAATAAACCGCTATTCACACTTCCGGGAAAATAAACATTACATTGACCCGGGTTGCGTGGGTGTCGAACCCTGGACCGCGCATGTGAAGTCGACGCTGTCAACTGTTTGTCAGACTGCTCATAGCCGAGTTGGTAGTGTCGGCCTCACACAAGTGGCGGCCACGGGTCGAGACCTTCACTCCAGGTGAGTGGAAGCCAATCCTTTCTCATCAGTGTGAGGGTGTGTGAGGGTGTGAGGGTGTGAGGGTGTGAGTGTGTGAGGGTGTGAGGGTGTGAGTGTGTGAGGGTGTGAGTGTGTGAGGGTGTGAGTGTGTGAGGGTGTGAGTGTGTGAGGGTGTGAGTGTGTGAGGGTGTGAGAGTGTGAGGGTGTGAGGGTGTGTGAGGGTGTGAGGGTGTGTAATGGTGTGAGTGTGTGAGGGTGTGAGTGTGAGGGTGTGTGAGGGTGTGAGTGTGTGAGTGTGAGGGTGTGAGGGTGTGTGAGGGTGTGAGGGTGTGTAATGGTGTGAGGGTGTGAGTGTGTGAGGGTGTGAGTGTGTGAGGGTGTGAGTGTGAGGGTGTGTGAGGGTGTGAGTGTGAGGGTGTGAGGGTGTGTGAGGGTGTGTTTACTTGTTGTGTTTTTGCGGGGGTTGAGCTTTGCTCTTTCGGCCCGCCTCTCAACTGTCAATCAACTGTTTACTAACTACTTTTTTTTTTTTTTTTTTTTTTTTTTCTCTCTCCACACCACACACACACACACACCCCAGGAAGCAGCCCGTGACAGCTGACTAACTCCCAGGTACCTATTTACTGCTAGGTAACAGGGGCACTTAGGGTGAAAGAAACTTTGCCCATTTGTTTCTGCCTCGTGCGGGAATCGAACCCGCGCCACAGAATTACGAGTCCTGCGCGCTATCCACCAGGCTACGAGGCCCCTAATGTGTAATGGTGTGAGTGTGTGAGGGTGTGAGGGTGTGAGTGTGAGGGTGTGAGTGTGAGGGTGTGGGTGTGAGGGTGTGAGTGTGAGGGTGTGAGTGTGAGGGTGTGAGTGTGAGTGTGTGAGGGTGTGAGTGTGAGGGTGTGAGTGTGAGGGTGTGAGTGTGAGGGTGAGGGTGTGAGTGTGAGGGTGTGAGTGTGAGGGTGTGAGTGTGAGGGTGTGAGTGTGAGGGTGTGAGTGTGAGTGTGAGTGTGAGGGTGTGAGTGTGAGGGTGTGAGTGTGAGGGTGTGAGTGTGAGGGTGTGAGTGTGAGGGTGTGAGTGTGAGGGTGTGTGAGGGTGTGAGTGTGTGAGTGTGAGGGTGTGAGTGTGAGGGTGTGAGTGTGAGGGTGTGAGTGTGAGGGTGTGAGTGTGAGGGTGTGAGTGTGAGGGTGTGAGTGTGAGGGTGTGAGTGTGAGGGTGTGAGTGTGAGGGTGTGAGTGTGAGGGTGTGAGTGTGAGGGTGTGAGTGTGAGGGTGTGAGTGTGAGGGTGTGAGGGTGTGAGTGTGTGAGGGTGTGAGTGTGAGGGTGTGAGGGTGTGAGTGTGAGTGTGTGAGGGTGTGAGTGTGAGTGTGAGGGTGTGAGTGTAAGGGTGTGAGTGTGAGTGTGTGAGGGTGTGAGTGTGAGTGTGTGAGGGTGTGAGGGTGTGAGTGTGAGGGTGTGAGGGTGTGAGTGTGAGGGTGTGAGTGTGAGGGTGAGGGTGTGAGTGTGAGTGTGAGTGTGAGGGTGTGAGTGTGAGGGTGTGAGTGTGAGTGTGTGAGTGTGAGGGTGTGAGTGTGAGTGTGTGAGGGTGTGAGTGTGTGAGGGTGAGTGTGTGAGGGTGTGAGTGTGAGGGTGTGAGTGTGAGGGTGAGGGTGTGAGTGTGAGTGTGAGGGTGTGAGTGTGAGGGTGTGAGTGTGAGGGTGTGAGTGTGAGGGTGTGAGTGTGAGGGTGTGAGTGTGAGGGTGTGAGTGTGAGGGTGTGAGTGTGAGGGTGTGAGTGTGAGTGTGAGGGTGAGGGTGTGAGTGTGAGTGTGAGGGTGTGAGTGTGAGGGTGTGAGTGTGAGGGTGTGAGTGTGAGGGTGTGAGTGTGAGGGTGTGAGTGTGAGGGTGTGAGTGTGAGGGTGTGAGGGTGTGAGTGTGAGTGTGAGGGTGTGAGTGTGAGGGTGTGAGTGTGAGTGTGTGAGGGTGTGAGTGTGAGGGTGTGAGGGAGGCAGCAAGCGAGGGGGAAGGAGTTAGCGTGAAGGTCACACCCGCAGTATTTGCTTGAGCGTGACCAAGAGTGTTTCCTGTCGTGAGGTGACCTCTCTCACCCCCCCTCTCCCCCCCTCCCTCTCTCACCCCCCCCCCTCCCTCTCTCACCCCCCCCCCCCCTCCCTCTCTCACCCCCCTCCCTCTCACCCCCCTCCCTCTCACCCCCCTCCCTCTCTCTCCCCCCCTCCCTCTCTCCCCCCCCCTCCCTCTCTCCCCCCCCCTCCCGCACCCTCCCTCTCCCACCCCCCCTCCCTGTCTCTCACCCCTCCCTCTCTCCCACCCAATTACAACTGAAGGTACGTACACAGAGGACAACAAAGAGATTAGTGAAATTCTAAGAAGCCAGTATGAGGCCATGTTTAGCACACCAATAAACAACATGAAAGTTGATGACCCAGACAGCTTCTTTATGAATGACATTCAAGCTGCAGATAATATAACGGATATTACCACAAACTCGGAAGACTTTGAAAGAGAAATTGACAATATGCCTATGCACTCAGCTCCTGGGCCTGACTCATGGAATTCAACATTCATTAAGAAATGTAAAGTACCAGTAGCGAGAGCACTCAGCGTAATATGGAGAAAGAGCCTGGACCTAGATTCAGGAAGCTCTGTGTATTTCTTCGTAAGTGGGTTTGCTACGAAGGTTCCTAAGTGTGCCCTAAGAAGATGCTTAGGTGCGATTCAATAAGGTCCACTTAGGAAGAAATTTGAAGGTTCACCTGCGTGCCGCTAGAGGTCACTACTGTGTTTCGTTTGGCCAATCAGAGAGCAGCAACATCATATTGAAGATTTAGCGCTGGCTTATCGGAGCTCTACTGCCTCCTATTTACGTCAAATTTTCTTATAAAATTAGTATATTTCGAAGTAAAACAATGTTTTTTCAACTTGTACAGCCAGCACCGACATTGTAGTAAACAAATATGTTACATTTGTTGTTTACCTACGTAATTCTAAGAGATACTGTGTAGCTGTCCTTGTTGCTCGGAAGATGCGCTGACAATTATTGTATATATTTACTGAATTTACCCAAGGGCCACTAACTATCTAGTGACCTCGAAGAGGACAGAAAGCCGGCGGCTTGTTAAAGGGCCCGCCAATTGTCTTAATGATATTTTTTAGCTGGAATTTGGCATTTACGGCTTCAGCGGGTAGGCGGTTCCATGGGTTTATAGCCCTCTTGGTGGAAAAAAACATCTGTTTTCAGTCCTACTTGAGAGAACATACTCCCCAACACTATATCTGTGATTGTCCTGTTATCAGTGACTTCATACCAAATGGTATGAGGTATGTTGAGCTCTGTAATTACTTCATACACTCAGGAATATTGGAAGATATTCTTGTGCTGCACCCAGATTTTGCCAGTGGGGGCTAATAGATCAGCATTAAGTATTTTGTTCTCTCCTGATTCCATGTATGACTGGCCATCCTGTGAGGTGAGGATGTTGGGTGAGCTTGTAGCTGGTTTTTGATCTACACTGTGTGGTCCTTTATACAGAATAGGGAAGCAGCACATTGCTGTGTATACCTAAACATGTTTAAAAATACATTGTTTGAGAGGAGTCTTGTAGAAACTGGTAAGAGTAATTATAATATAATGTTTCCATGATTCAGTGCTTACCTCTTGTGAAAATCGTGAAGTGTTGTTTAGTCAGAGTTGATTTGTTTTTTGTATTGAGGCTGGTATTTTCTAAATTGATTCCATGTACAGTATGTCTAACCATCCTGTGAGATGGGAGTATTAGATAAACTTATAGATAGTTTTTTATCTACACTGTGTAATACTCCATATAGAATAGGGTAGCAGCACATTGCTGTGTATACCTAATCTTCTTAATAAAAAAAAATCAGTAATAAAGATTTTAAATTATAGTTTGTATTATTACAAATACAGTACTGTATTATCCTTATTAAATCATGTTGACCATGGATCATTAAGATCTCATGTTGATATGTAATAGTCATATTTCTTTTGAACTGCTAATCCATGCTAATCATTCATTAAATTGTGCATTAAGTCTCAATTTTTCACTTCCTTGGATATAATGTACAGTACAAAAAGATAGGATAAAAATAAACCAGTAATATTTCTTTCATTATATTTTTCATTTAAATAACTGCATCAATATTTTTACAGATGACAGGATTTGTTTTACCATTCAGGTGCATTATTTGTTAAAAAAAAAATTGGTTTATTGTTACACACAATGGTGCTACATAGCCTTCCCAGCTTGGTGCCTTCTTTTAATACTTACTGATTAAAAAATAAATAATAAATACATTTTATTCAGGAAAAGTACATGCAGTTGATTTACAAACATAATGTTGGATTTATAGGCAGAGCTAGTACATACAATACCTAAAGCCACTAATACTCATAGCATTTCGGGCAAGGTGTGGGGGGAAAAACACAGACTAAAACTTAATAGTAATCGGGATTAGGTATAAATTGTGTTGAAAGAAGGAATAAAAAATACAAAAAGGGGGTTAACATAGCATAAATCAGCAATTGCACATGTTGGTGAACAGCGTTGTTTAATAAATAGCAAGACATGGGTTGACATTTAGGAGGTAAGTTAGGTTACATGGAGTTAGTTAGGTAGTACTTGGTTTAACTCTTAAACTGGTTGAGAGAGGTACAGCCTTTGACATGATTCGGGAGGTCATTCCACATTCTGGGTCCCTTGATTTGTAGAGCACTTCTAGTTTGGTTACACACAGCCAAATTGTGTAACAGGAAGAGGTCTTGGACACAAATTTGTTCCATGCTAAATGTAGAGGAATCAGCTGAGCATTCCTCAAATAAAATAAGTTGCCTCAGCTTGTAAGGTAAATAAAATAAGCATTTCTCAAATAAGTAGCTGCCTCACCTCACTGCCTTAATGCTACATAGCCTTCCCGGCATGGTGCCTTCTTTTGATAATTACTTGTTCCACACCCAAATTGTATAACAGGAAGAGGTCTTGGACCCCTACTTCCCTCTCTCTTTTTTAATAGTCTATATAATCATAATTATAGCTTTAAGTATTTGTGGGAACCGACCTGTGAGATTTATATTTATTTAATTTATATGAATTTATATTTACGTTAATTTGTATACTTCGATAGCAATTTGTATAATGATAAGTGGACTGTATTTCTGCAATAATCTCATAATCTCACAAATCGATCCTCTACACATTAGGGGGGTTTATATTTATATATATGCAGCCAATCAAACTACAAAATTAACTACATACATTGAAGAGGTTCCTTATCTTATAGTACAGCAGGTTAGTCCACCAGGTATAACTAGAGTGTAGACACCAAATTATCCTCTTTGAGGTAGCTTCTATCACCCAGTAACTGGTGCACATAATCTTGCATCCTCGTCTTGACCTGTCAAAAGTGCGCTAGCTGTGAAGCCAGAATCCTATATATGACAAGCTATATCAGAGAAAACACTATACAGTATATGGAACATTAAGACCTGGCTTAATTACCTTTAGTTTGAGGCGATTTCGCGTTCTAACCGGCTAACCCTATATCCTGACATTAATGGCCATAAATGAATGATAAACGGGTTTCGGATAGACACTTAACTTGTATTTGTAGACAGCGTGTTGACAATGGTACACCTTTGGGTTCCATAACACTACGTCCAAGTAAATTTAACAGGAGCCGAATTTGCTCCCGTGTGAGCCTCTGGTCTCGTATAACAACAATGGCTGCCCTCCTTCCCCACTGACGCCTGGCCTACTTTGTCCAGATTTCAGAAAGTGATAGAAGGGTTACATTTACTCTACTTTAATATTGATAATTAAGTTATTTTATATAAGATGTTTTTATGATGGTAAAGTCCAAAGACTAATGTATTTAAGAATAATTCCCAGCAGAATAGCTGGTGAATTATAATAGTATGTGGTGATGATATCCCGTTTTCTTTAGACGGTAATTCCACTACAAGTTACGTTTTCTATGGGTAACTTGTTTATACAATAGCTATTATCTGTATGATTATTAAATGGTGTCGGATTTTCCGACAGTATTCAATGAATAAAGTTTTTGACATTTTTACCCTTCTCCTTACCTAACATCATTTGTGCAGCATATTTTATGTCTCACCCAAATTTAATTTCAAAATAAAACCAAACTAAATAAATTAGAAATGGGTATGTATAGCTAAGGTACACCCTTACTACTAGGTGAACAGGGGCATTTGGTGATAGTAAATGATCCCATCAGGCAGGGCTCATCACCTTCTCTCATATTTCATGTTCACCAGTGTTTATTTACTTAATAATTACGGGTATAATATCTTGCTATTATAAAACTAATTCTAATATCATAAAAGACATATTTACTTTAAGTTTCAAGCAGAGAATGCATATATAACTAACACGAAGGACTCCTCTTCACTAGATTCAATTTTTATAATCTTTTGTTTATGTTCCAAAATCTTAAAATCGATCCCAGTGTTATGTAGTAGAGAAAAATTGAGTTATATACAGTTTACGTAAAGCTACGAGTGGTCGAAACCACACTTATATCCCGGAATGAACTTAAGAAGGTTTTTCCACTTAGTGTAGCTACTTGAATACCGCCGTAGCCACCACAAAGGCGCTAAGAAGGAAAACATTCGTAGCTAAGAAGAAAAACCTTTGTAAGTACCTTCCTGAATCCGGCCCCTGGATGCAGGGGAGATACAGCAGCACTTAAATCTGCAGATATAGCTCCGTTGCACAAGGGGGGGAAGTAAAGCCTTGGCAAAAAATTATAGGCCAGTTGCACTAACATCACACATAATAAAAGTGTTTGAAAGAATGTTTAGGAATTAAATTTCTAGTTTTATGGAAAATAATGAGTTACACAACCCAGGACAACATGGATTTAGAGCGGGAAGATCCTCTCTGTCACAGCTACTCAACCACTATGACAGAATCACAGAAACTTTAGAAAAAAAGCAAAAAGCAGATGAAGTATACACAGACTTTGCAAAGGCGTTCGACAAATGTGACCATGGGGTGATAGCTCACAAAATGAGGTCAATGGGAATAACTGGTAAAGTAGGACGCTGGATACTCAATACAAGTCACAGCTTTGTATCATTCTTTGCAGATGACACAAAAATCAGCATGAAAATTACCTCCGTTGAAGACATTGAAAAGCTTCAAGCAGATATTAATAAAGTTTTCGACTGGGCAGCAGAAACAAACATGATGTTTAAAAGTGGTAAATTCCAGGTACTCAGGTACGGTAAAAATGAGGACCATAAACATAATACAGGGTACAAAACTCGATTAAATTTGCGTATAATAGGAAAGTAACATGTAAAGGATTTGGGAATAATGATGTCTGACGACCTAACGTTTAGGGAGCATAACCAAGCAAATATTGCGTCAGCCAGAAAAATGATCGGATGGATTACGAGAACTTTCAAATCCAGGGATCCCATCACAATAGTTGTACTCTTCAAGTCACTTGTGTTGTCCCGTCTTGAGTACTGCTCAGTACTCACTTCCCCCTTCAGAGCAGGAGAGATTGCTGAAATTGAGGGAATACAGAGAACATATACGACACGCATAGACGAGATAAAGCACCTAAATTATTGGGATCGTCTCAAAGCTCTCCAAATGTACTCTCTAGAAAGGAGACGAGAGAGATACCAAATAATATACACATGGAAAATACTGGAGTGACAGGTCCCAAATCTACACAGTAAAATAACAACATACTGGAGTGAACGATATGGAAGAAAATGCAGAATAGAACCAGTGAAGAGCAGAGGTGCTATGGGCACAATCAGAGAACACTGTATAAACATCAGAGGTTCAGTGAAGAGCAGAGGTGCCATAGGCACAATCAGAGAACACTGTATAAACATCAGAGGTCCAGTGAAGAGCAGAGGTGCCATAGGCACAATCAGAGAACACTGTATAAACATCAGAGGTCCAGTGAAGAGCAGAGGTGCCATAGGCACAATCAGAGAACACTGTATAAACATCAGAGGTCCAGTGAAGAGCAGAGGTGCCATAGGCACAATCAGAGAACACTGTATAAACATCAGATGGTCCGCGGTTGTTCAACATCCTCCCAGCGAGCATAAGAAATATTGCCGGAACAACCGTGGACGTCTTCAAGAGGAAACTAGATAGTTTTCTTCAAGAAGTGCCGGACCAACCGGGCTGTGGTGGGTATGAGGGCCTGCGGGCCGCTTCAAGCAACAGCCTGGTGGACCAAACTCTAGCTGGCTTCGGGCCGGGCTTGGGGAGTAGAACAACTCCCAGAACCCCATCAACCAGGTATCAAGCAGGTACCCCCCAGACCAGGGGGAGCCAGTAGCCCCTCTCCCCCACAGACCAGGGGGAGCCAGTAGCCCCTCTCCCCCACAGACCAGGGGAGCCAGTAGCCCCCCTCCCCCACAGACCAGGGGGAGCCAGTAGCCCCTCTCCCCCACAGACCAGGGGAGCCAGTAGTCCCTCTCCCCCACAAACCAGGGGGAGTTAGTAGCCCCTCCCCCCCACAGACCAGGGGGAGCCAGTAGCCCCTCTCCCTCACAGACCAGGGGGAGCCAGTAGCCCCTCTCCCCCACAGACCAGGGGGAACCAGTAGCCCCTCTCCCCCACAGACCAGGGGGAGCCAGTAGCCCCTCTCCCCCACAGACCAGGGGGAACCAGTAGCCCCTCTCCCCCACAGACCAGGGGGAGCCAGTAGCCCCTCTCCATCACAGACCAGGGGGAGCCAGTAGCCCCCCTCCCCCACAGACCAGGGGAGCCAGTAGCCCCTCTCCCCCACAGACCAGGGGGAGCCAGTAGCCCCTCTCCCCCACAGACCAGGGGAGCCAGTAGCCCATCTCCCTCACAGACCAGGGGGAGCCAGTAGCCCCTCTCCCCCACAGACCAGGGGGAACCAGTAGCCCCTCTCCCCCACAGACCAGGGGGAGCCAGTAGCCCCTCTCCCCCACAGACCAGGGGGAACCAGTAGCCCCTCTCCCCCACAGACCAGGGGGAGCCAGTAGCCCCTCTCCCCCACAGACCAGGGGGAACCAGTAGCCCCTCTCCCCCACAGACCAGGGGGAGCCAGTAGCCCCTCTCCATCACAGACCAGGGGGAGCCAGTAGCCCCCCTCCCCCACAGACCAGGGGAGCCAGTAGCCCCTCTCCCCCACAGACCAGGGGGAGCCAGTAGCCCCTCTCCCCCACAGTCCAGGGGAGCCAGTAGCCCCTCTCCCCCACAGACCAGGGGGAGCCAGTAGCCCCTCTCCCTCACTGACCAGGGGGAGCCAGTAGCCCCTCTCCCCCACAGACCAGGGGGAACCAGTAGCCCCTCTCCCCCACAGACCAGGGGGAGCCAGTAGCCCCTCTCCCCCACAGACCAGGGGGAACCAGTAGCCCCTCTCCCCCACAGACCAGGGGGAGCCAGTAGCCCCTCTCCCCCACAGACCAGGGGGAGCCAGTAGCCCCCCTCCCCCACAGACCAGGGGAGCCAGTAGCCCCTCTCCCCCACAGACCAGGGGAGCCAGTAGCCCCCCTCCCCCACAGTCCAGGGGAGCCAGTAGCCCCTCTCCCCCACAGTCCAGGGGAGCCAGTAGCCCCCCTCCCCCACAGTCCAGGGGAGCCAGTAGCCCCCCTCCCCCACAGACCAGGGGAGCCAGTAGCCCCAGGGTGGTAGCCGCGGGGGAGTACCAGGGGCAACAGTACACTTGGCAGGTGCAGGAAGACAGCGCCAGCCACCAAGGCTGCCAACCTATCCGGCAGCAACGGCTCTAGTTCACCAGGTGACGCTCCTAGCCCCTCCCAGCCCCTCCCGGCCCCCTCCCAGCCCCTCCCAGCCCCTCCCGACCCCCTACCTGCTTCCTCCTAGCCCTCCCTGCCCCTCCAAGTAGTAACCGCACCTCCAGGCGGCTTATTAAGGTTTGTAAACAATGTTCTAATGTTTGGCAGGTTGCACTATTCTGTTTCATCTTGCCACTCTTGGCCACCAGGCTGGTGTGGTGGTGGACACCAGAGAGTGGCTGGCCTCACAGTGAGTGGCTGGCCTCACAGTGAGTGGCTGGCCTCACAGTGAGTGGCTGGCCTCACCGACAGTGGCTGGCCTCACAGAGAGTGGCTGGCCTCACAGTGAGTGGCTGGCCTCACAGTGAGTGGCTGGCCTCACAGTGAGTGGCTGGCCTCACAGAGAGTGGCTGGCCTCACAGAGAGTGGCTGGCCTCACAGAGAGTGGCTGGCCTCACAGTGAGTGGCTGGCCTCACAGTGAGTGGCTGGCCTCACAGTGAGTGGCTGGCCTCACAGTGAGTGGCTGGCCTCACAGAGAGTGGCTGGCCTCACAGAGAGTGGCTGGCCTCACAGAGAGTGGCTGGCCTCACAGTGAGTGGCTGGCCTCACAGTGAGTGGCTGGCCTCACAGTGAGTGGCTGGCCTCACAGTGAGTGGCTGGCCTCACAGTGAGTGGCTGGCCTCACAGTGAGTGACTGGCCTCACAGTGAGTGGCTGGCCTCACAGTGAGTGGCTGGCCTCACAGTGAGTGGCTGGCCTCACAGAGAGTGGCTGGCCTCACAGTGAGTGGCTGGCCTCACAGTGAGTGGCTGGCCTCACAGTGAGTGGCTGGCCTCACAGAGAGTGGCTGGCCTCACAGAGAGTGGCTGGCCTCACAGAGAGTGGCTGGCCTCACAGTGAGTGGAGTGGTTGGCCTCACAGAGAGTGGAGTGGCTGGTCTCACAGAGAGTGGAGTGGCTGGCCTCTCAGAGAGTGGAGTGGCTGGCCTCACAGACAGTGGCTGGCCTCACAGAGAGTGGCTGGCCTCACAGAGAGTGGCTGGCCTCACAGAGAGTGGCTGGCCTCACAGAGAGTGGCTGGCCTCACAGACAGTGGCTGGCCTCACAGACAGTGGCTGGCCTCACAGTGAGTGGCTGGCCTCACAGAGAGTGGCTGGCCTCACAGAGAGTGGCTGGCCTCACAGAGAGTGGCTGGCCTCACAGTAAGTGGCTGGCCTCACAGTGAGTGGCTGGCCTCACAGTGAGTGGCTGGCCTCACAGTGAGTGGCTGGCCTCACAGTGAGTGGCTGGCCTCACAGTGAGTGGCTGGCCTCACAGTGAGTGGCTGGCGTCACAGACAGTGGTTGGCCTCACAGTGAGTGGCTGGCCTCACAGAGAGTGGCTGGCCTCACAGTGAGTGGCTGGCCTCACAGACTGTGGCTGGCCTCACAGTGAGTGGCTGGCCTCACAGTGAGTGGCTGGCGTCACAGACAGTGGTTGGCCTCACAGTGAGTGGCTGGCCTCACAGAGAGTGGCTGGCCTCACAGTGAGTGGCTGGCCTCACAGACTGTGGCTGGCCTCACAGTGAGTGGCTGGCCTCACAGTGAGTGGCTGGCCTCACAGACAGTGCCTCAGACAGTGGCTGGCCTCACAGTGAGAGGCTGGCCTCACAGTGAGAGGCTGGCCTCACAGTGAGTGGCTGGCCTCACAGTGAGTGGCTGGCCTCACAGTGAGTGGCTGGCCTCACAGTGAGTGGCTGGCCTCACAGTGAGTGGCTGGCCTCACAGTGAGTGGCTGGCCTCACAGTGAGTGGCTGGCCTCACAGTGAGTGGCTGGCCTCACAGTGAGTGGCTGGCCTCACAGAGAGTGGCTGGCCTCACAGAGAGTGGCTGGCCTCACAGAGAGTGGCTGGCCTCACAGAGAGTGGCTGGCCTCACAGTGAGTGGAGTGGTTGGTCTCACAGAGAGTGGAGTGGCTGGTCTCACAGAGAGTGGAGTGGCTGGCCTCACAGAGAGTGGCTGGCCTCACAGAGAGTGGCTGGCCTCACAGAGAGTGGCTGGCCTCACAGTGAGTGGCTGGCCTCACAGTGAGTGGCTGGCCTCACAGACAGTGGCTGGCCTCACAGTGAGTGGCTGGCCTCACAGTGAGTGGCTGGCCTCAAAGTGAGTGGCTGGCCTCACAGAGAGTGGCTGGCCTCACAGAGTGGCTGGCCTCACAGAGAGTGGCTGCCCTCACAGTGAGTGGCTGGCCTCAAAGAGAGTGGCTGGCCTCACAGAGAGTGAAGTGGTTGGCCTCACAGGAAGTGGAGTGACTGGCCTCACAGAGAGTTGAGTGGCTGGCCTCACAGAGAGTTGAGTGGCTGGCCTCACAGAGAGTTGAGTGGCTGGCCTCACAGAGAGTGGAGTGGCTGGCCTCACAGAGAGTGGAGTGGCTGGCCTCACAGAGAGTGGAGTGGCTGGCCTCACAGAGAGTGGAGTGGCTGGCCTCACAGAGAGTGGAGTGGCTGGCCTCACAGAGAGTGGAGTGGCTGGCCTCACAGAGAGTGGAGTGGCTGGCCTCACAGAGAGTGGAGTGGCTGGCCTCACAGAGAGTGGAGTGGCTGGCCTCACAGAGAGTGGAGTGGCTGGCTTCACAGAGAGTGGAGTGGCTGGCCTCACAGAGAGTGGAGTGGCTAGCCTCACAGAGAGTGGAGTGGCTGGCCTCACAGAGAGTGGAGTGGCTGGCCTCACAGAGAGTGGAGTGGCTGGCCTCACAGAGAGTGGAGTGGCTGGCCTCACAGAGAGTGGAGTGGCTGGCCTCACAGAGAGTGGAGTGGCTGGCCTCACAGAGAGTGGAGTGGCTGGCCTCACAGAGAGTGGAGTGGCTGGCCTCACAGAGAGTGGAGTGGCTGGCCTCACAGAGAGTGGAGTGGCTGGCCTCACAGAGAGTGGAGTGGCTGGCCTCACAGAGAGTGGAGTGGCTGGCCTCACAGAGAGTGGCTGGCCTCACAGTGAGTGGCTGGCCTCACAGAGAGTGGCTGGCGTCACAGACAGTGGCTGGCCTCACAGTGAGTGGCTGGCCTCACAGTGAGTGGCTGGCCTCACAGTGAGTGGCTGGCCTCACAGTGAGTGGCTGGCCTCACAGTGAGTGGCTGGCGTCACAGTGAGTGGCTGGCCTCACAGAGAGTGGCTGGCCTCACAGTGAGTGGCTGGCCTCACAGTGAGTGGCTGGCCTCACAGTGAGTGGCTGGCCTCACAGTGAGTGGCTGGCCTCACAGACAGTGGCTGGCCTCACAGAGAGTGGCTGGCCTCACAGTGAGTGGCTGGCCTCACAGTGAGTGGCTGGCCTCACAGTGAGTGGCTGGCCTCACAGAGAGTGGCTGGCCTCACAGTGAGTGGCTGGCCTCACAGTGAGTGGCTGGCCTCACAGTGAGTGGCTGGCCTCACAGTGAGTGGCTGGCCTCACAGTGAGTGGCTGGCCTCACAGAGAGTGGCTGGCCTCACAGAGAGTGGCTGGCCTCACAGTGAGTGGCTGGCCTCACAGTGAGTGGCTGGCCTCACAGTGAGTGGCTGGCCTCACAGTGAGTGGCTGGCCTCACAGTGAGTGACTGGCCTCACAGTGAGTGGCTGGCCTCACAGTGAGTGGCTGGCCTCACAGTGAGTGGCTGGCCTCACAGAGAGTGGCTGGCCTCACAGTGAGTGGCTGGCCTCACAGTGAGTGGCTGGCCTCACAGTGAGTGGCTGGCCTCACAGTGAGTGGCTGGCCTCACAGTGAGTGGCTGGCCTCACAGTGAGTGGCTGGCCTCACAGTGAGTGGCTGGCCTCACAGTGAGTGGCTGGCCTCACAGTGAGTGGCTGGCCTCACAGTGAGTGGCTGGCCTCACAGTGAGTGGCTGGCCTCACAGTGAGTGGCTGGCCTCACAGTGAGTGGCTGGCCTCACAGTGAGTGGCTGGCCTCACAGTGAGTGGCTGGCCTCACAGTGAGTGGCTGGCCTCACAGTGAGTGGCTGGCCTCACAGTGAGTGGCTGGCCTCACAGTGAGTGGCTGGCCTCACAGTGAGTGGCTGGCCTCACAGTGAGTGGCTGGCCTCACAGTGAGTGGCTGGCCTCACAGTGAGTGGCTGGCCTCACAATGAGTGGCTGGCCTCACAGTGAGTGGCTGGCCTCACAGTGAGTGGCTGGCCTCACAGTGAGTGGCTGGCCTCACAGTGAGTGGCTGGCCTCACAGTGAGTGGCTGGCCTCACAGTGAGTGGCTGGCCTCACAGAGAGTGGCTGGCCTCACAGAGAGTGGCTGGCCTCACAGAGAGTGGCTGGCCTCACAGAGAGTGGCTGGCCTCACAGAGAGTGGCTGGCCTCACAGTGAGTGGAGTGGTTGGCCTCACAGAGAGTGGAGTGGCTGGCCTCACAGAGTGGAGTGGCTGGCCTCACAGAGAGTGGCTGGCCTCACAGAGAGTGGCTGGCCTCACAGAGAGTGGCTGGCCTCACAGAGAGTGGCTGGCCTCACAGTGAGTGGCTGGCCTCACAGTGAGTGGCTGGCCTCACAGACAGTGGCTGGCCTCACAGTGAGTGGCTGGCCTCACAGTGAGTGGCTGGCCTCAAAGTGAGTGGCTGGCCTCACAGAGAGTGGCTGGCCTCACAGAGTGGCTGGCCTCACAGAGAGTGGCTGCCCTCACAGAGAGTGAAGTGGTTGGCCTCACAGGAAGTGGAGTGACTGGCCTCACAGAGAGTTGAGTGGCTGGCCTCACAGAGAGTTGAGTGGCTGGCCTCACAGAGAGTTGAGTGGCTGGCCTCACAGAGAGTGGAGTGGCTGGCCTCACAGAGAGTGGAGTGGCTGGCCTCACAGAGAGTGGAGTGGCTGGCCTCACAGAGAGTGGAGTGGCTGGCCTCACAGAGAGTGGAGTGGCTGGCCTCACAGAGAGTGGAGTGGCTGGCCTCACAGAGAGTGGAGTGGCTGGCCTCACAGAGAGTGGAGTGGCTGGCCTCACAGAGAGTGGAGTGGCTGGCCTCACAGAGAGTGGAGTGGCTGGCCTCACAGAGAGTGGAGTGGCTGGCCTCACAGAGAGTGGAGTGGCTGGCCTCACAGAGAGTGGAGTGGCTGGCCTCACAGAGAGTGGAGTGGCTGGCCTCACAGAGAGTGGAGTGGCTGGCCTCACAGAGAGTGGAGTGGCTGGCCTCACAGAGAGTGGAGTGGCTGGCCTCACAGAGAGTGGAGTGGCTGGCCTCACAGAGAGTGGAGTGGCTGGCCTCACAGAGAGTGGAGTGGCTGGCCTCACAGAGTGGAGTGGCTGGCCTCACAGAGAGTGGAGTGGCTGGCCTCACAGAGAGTGGAGTGGCTGGCCTCACAGAGAGTGGAGTGGCTGGCCTCACAGAGAGTGGAGTGGCTGGCCTCACAGAGAGTGGAGTGGCTGGCCTCACAGAGAGTGGCTGGCCTCACAGTGAGTGGCTGGCCTCACAGAGAGTGGCTGGCGTCACAGACAGTGGCTGGCCTCACAGTGAGTGGCTGGCCTCACAGTGAGTGGCTGGCCTCACAGTGAGTGGCTGGCCTCACAGTGAGTGGCTGGCCTCACAGTGAGTGGCTGGCCTCACAGTGAGTGGCTGGCCTCACAGACAGTGGCTGGCCTCACAGAGAGTGGCTGGCCTCACAGTGAGTGGCTGGCCTCACAGTGAGTGGCTGGCCTCACAGAGAGTGGCTGGCCTCACAGTGAGTGGCTGGCCTCACAGTGAGTGGCTGGCCTCACAGTGAGTGGCTGGCCTCACAGTGAGTGGCTGGCCTCACAGTGAGTGGCTGGCCTCACAGAGAGTGGCTGGCCTCACAGAGAGTGGCTGGCCTCACAGTGAGTGGCTGGCCTCACAGTGAGTGGCTAGCCTCACAGTGAGTGGCTGGCCTCACAGTGAGTGACTGGCCTCACAGTGAGTGGCTGGCCTCACAGTGAGTGGCTGGCCTCACAGTGAGTGGCTGGCCTCACAGTGAGTGGCTGGCCTCACAGAGAGTGGCTGGCCTCACAGTGAGTGGCTGGCCTCACAGTGAGTGGCTGGCCTCACAGTGAGTGGCTGGCCTCACAGTGAGTGGCTGGCCTCACAGTGAGTGGCTGGCCTCACAGTGAGTGGCTGGCCTCACAGTGAGTGGCTGGCCTCACAGTGAGTGGCTGGCCTCACAGTGAGTGGCTGGCCTCACAGTGAGTGGCTGGCCTCACAGTGAGTGGCTGGCCTCACAGTGAGTGGCTGGCCTCACAGTGAGTGGCTGGCCTCACAGTGAGTGGCTGGCCTCACAGTGAGTGGCTGGCCTCACAGTGAGTGGCTGGCCTCACAGTGAGTGGCTGGCCTCACAGTGAGTGGCTGGCCTCACAGTGAGTGGCTGGCCTCACAGTGAGTGGCTGGCCTCACAGTGAGTGGCTGGCCTCACAGTGAGTGGCTGGCCTCACAGTGAGTGGCTGGTCTCACAGTGAGTGGCTGGCCTCACAGTGAGTGGCTGGCCTCACAGTGAGTGGCTGGCCTCACAGTGAGTGGCTGGCCTCACAGTGAGTGGCTGGCCTCACAGTGAGTGGCTGGCCTCACAGTGAGTGGCTGGCCTCACAGTGAGTGGCTGGCCTCACAGTGAGTGGCTGGCCTCACAGAGAGTGGCTGGCCTCACAGAGAGTGGCTGGCCTCACAGAGAGTGGCTGGCCTCACAGTGAGTGGCTGGCCTCACAGTGAGTGGCTGGCCTCACAGTGAGTGGCTGGCCTCACAGTGAGTGGCTGGCCTCACAGTGAGTGGCTGGCCTCACAGTGAGTGGCTGGCCTCACAGTGAGTGGCTGGCCTCACAGTGAGTGGCTGGCGTCACAGACAGTGGTTGGCCTCACAGTGAGTGGCTGGCCTCACAGAGAGTGGCTGGCCTCACAGTGAGTGGCTGGCCTCACAGACTGTGGCTGGCCTCACAGTGAGTGGCTGGCGTCACAGACAGTGGCTGGCCTCACAGTGAGTGGCTGGCCTCACAGAGTGGCTGGCCTCACAGTGAGTGGCTGGCCTCACAGTGAGTGGCTGGCCTCACAGACAGTGCCTCAGACAGTGGCTGGCCTCACAGTGTGAGGCTGGCCTCACAGTGAGTGGCTGGCCTCACAGTGAGTGGCTGGCCTCACAGTGAGTGGCTGGCCTCACAGTGAGTGGCTGGCCTCGCAGTGAGTGGCTGGCCTCACAGTGAGTGGCTGGCCTCACAGTGAGTGGCTGGCCTCACAGTGAGTGGCTGGCCTCACAGTGAGTGGCTGGCCTCACAGTGAGTGGCTGGCCTCACAGTGAGTGGCTGGCCTCACAGTGAGTGGCTGGCCTCACAGTGAGTGGCTGGCCTCACAGTGAGTGGCTGGCCTCACAGTGAGTGGCTGGCCTCACAGAGAGTGGCTGGCCTCACAGAGAGTGGCTGGCCTCACAGAGAGTGGCTGGCCTCACAGAGAGTGGCTGGCCTCACAGAGAGTGGCTGGCCTCACAGTGAGTGGAGTGGTTGGCCTCACAGAGAGTGGAGTGGCTGGTCTCACAGAGAGTGGAGTGGCTGGCCTCTCAGAGAGTGGAGTGACTGGCCTCACAGACAGTGGCTGGCCTCACAGAGAGTGGCTGGCCTCACAGAGAGTGGCTGGCCTCACAGTGAGTGGCTGGCCTCACAGTGAGTGGCTGGCCTCACAGACAGTGGCTGGCCTCACAGTGAGTGGCTGGCCTCACAGTGAGTGGCTGGCCTCAAAGTGAGTGGCTGGCCTCACAGAGAGTGGCTGGCCTCACAGAGTGGCTGGCCTCACAGAGAGTGGCTGCCCTCACAGTGAGTGGCTGGCCTCAAAGAGAGTGGCTGGCCTCACAGAGAGTGAAGTGGTTGGCCTCACAGGAAGTGGAGTGGCTGGCCTCACAGAGAGTTGAGTGGCTGGCCTCACAGAGAGTTGAGTGGCTGGCCTCACAGAGAGTGGAGTGGCTGGCCTCACAGAGAGTGGAGTGGCTGGCCTCACAGAGAGTGGAGTGGCTGGCCTCACAGAGAGTGGAGTGGCTGGCCTCACAGAGAGTGGAGTGGCTGGCCTCACAGAGAGTGGAGTGGCTGGCCTCACAGAGAGTGGAGTGGCTGGCCTCACAGAGAGTGGAGTGGCTGGCCTCACAGAGAGTGGAGTGGCTGGCCTCACAGAGAGTGGAGTGGCTGGCCTCACAGAGAGTGGAGTGGCTGGCCTCACAGTGAGTGGCTGGCCTCACAGTGAGTGGCTGGCCTCACAGTGAGTGGCTGGCCTCACAGAGAGTGGCTGGCCTCACAGAGAGTGGCTGGCCTCACAGAGAGTGGCTGGCCTCACAGAGAGTGGCTGGCCTCACAGAGAGTGGCTGGCCTCACAGTGAGTGGAGTGGTTGGCCTCACAGAGAGTGGAGTGGCTGGTCTCACAGAGAGTGGAGTGGCTGGCCTCTCAGAGAGTGGAGTGACTGGCCTCACAGACAGTGGCTGGCCTCACAGAGAGTGGCTGGCCTCACAGAGAGTGGCTGGCCTCACAGTGAGTGGCTGGCCTCACAGTGAGTGGCTGGCCTCACAGACAGTGGCTGGCCTCACAGTGAGTGGCTGGCCTCACAGTGAGTGGCTGGCCTCAAAGTGAGTGGCTGGCCTCACAGAGAGTGGCTGGCCTCACAGAGTGGCTGGCCTCACAGAGAGTGGCTGCCCTCACAGTGAGTGGCTGGCCTCAAAGAGAGTGGCTGGCCTCACAGAGAGTGAAGTGGTTGGCCTCACAGGAAGTGGAGTGGCTGGCCTCACAGAGAGTTGAGTGGCTGGCCTCACAGAGAGTTGAGTGGCTGGCCTCACAGAGAGTGGAGTGGCTGGCCTCACAGAGAGTGGAGTGGCTGGCCTCACAGAGAGTGGAGTGGCTGGCCTCACAGAGAGTGGAGTGGCTGGCCTCACAGAGAGTGGAGTGGCTGGCCTCACAGAGAGTGGAGTGGCTGGCCTCACAGAGAGTGGCTGGCCTCACAGTGAGTGGCTGGCCTCACAGAGAGTGGCTGGCGTCACAGACAGTGGCTGGCCTCACAGTGAGTGGCTGGCCTCACAGTGTGTGGCTGGCCTCACAGTGAGTGGCTGGCCTCACAGTGAGTGGCTGGCCTCACAGTGAGTGGCTGGCGTCACAGTGAGTGGCTGGCCTCACAGAGAGTGGATGGCCTCACAGTGAGTGGCTGGCCTCACAGTGAGTGGCTGGCCTCACAGTGAGTGGCTGGCCTCACAGTGAGTGGCTGGCCTCACAGACAGTGGCTGGCCTCACAGAGAGTGGCTGGCCTCACAGTGAGTGGCTGGCCTCACAGTGAGTGGCTGGCCTCACAGTGAGTGGCTGGCCTCACAGAGAGTGGCTGGCCTCACAGTGAGTGGCTGGCCTCACAGTGAGTGGCTGGCCTCACAGTGAGTGGCTGGCCTCACAGTGAGTGGCTGGCCTCACAGTGAGTGGCTGGCCTCACAGAGAGTGGCTGGCCTCACAGAGAGTGGCTGGCCTCACAGTGAGTGGCTGGCCTCACAGTGAGTGGCTGGCCTCACAGTGAGTGGCTAGCCTCACAGTGAGTGGCTGGCCTCACAGTGAGTGACTGGCCTCACAGTGAGTGGCTGGCCTCACAGTGAGTGGCTGGCCTCACAGTGAGTGGCTGGCCTCACAGTGAGTGGCTGACCTCACAGAGAGTGGCTGGCCTCACAGTGAGTGGCTGGCCTCACAGTGAGTGGCTGGCCTCACAGTGAGTGGCTGGCCTCACAGTGAGTGGCTGGCCTCACAGTGAGTGGCTGGCCTCACAGTGAGTGGCTGGCCTCACAGTGAGTGGCTGGCCTCACAGTGAGTGGCTGGCCTCACAGTGAGTGGCTGGCCTCACAGTGAGTGGCTGGCCTCACAGTGAGTGGCTGGCCTCACAGTGAGTGGCTGGCCTCACAGTGAGTGGCTGGCCTCACAGTGAGTGGCTGGCCTCACAGTGAGTGGCTGGCCTCACAGTGAGTGGCTGGCCTCACAGTGAGTGGCTGGCCTCACAGTGAGTGGCTGGCCTCACAGTGAGTGGCTGGCCTCACAGTGAGTGGCTGGCCTCACAGTGAGTGGCTGGCCTCACAGTGAGTGGCTGGCCTCACAGTGAGTGGCTGGCCTCACAGTGAGTGGCTGGCCTCACAGTGAGTGGCTGGCCTCACAGTGAGTGGCTGGCCTCACAGTGAGTGGCTGGCCTCACAGAGAGTGGCTGGCCTCACAGAGAGTGGCTGGCCTCACAGTGAGTGGCTGGCCTCACAGTGAGTGGCTGGCCTCACAGTGAGTGGCTGGCCTCACAGTGAGTGGCTGGCCTCACAGTGAGTGGCTGGCCTCACAGTGAGTGGCTGGCCTCACAGTGAGTGGCTGGCCTCACAGTGAGTGGCTGGCCTCACAGTGAGTGGCTGGCGTCACAGACAGTGGTTGGCCTCACAGTGAGTGGCTGGCCTCACAGAGAGTGGCTGGCCTCACAGTGAGTGGCTGGCCTCACAGACTGTGGCTGGCCTCACAGTGAGTGGCTGGCGTCACAGACAGTGGCTGGCCTCACAGTGAGTGGCTGGCCTCACAGAGTGGCTGGCCTCACAGTGAGTGGCTGGCCTCGCAGACTATGGCTGGCCTCACAGTGAGTGGCTGGCCTCACAGTGAGTGGCTGGCCTCACAGACAGTGCCTCAGACAGTGGCTGGCCTCACAGTGTGAGGCTGGCCTCACAGTGAGTGGCTGGCCCTCACAGTGAGTGGCTGGCCTCACAGTGAGTGGCTGGCCTCACAGTGAGTGGCTGGCCTCACAGTGAGTGGCTGGCCTCACAGTGAGTGGCTGGCCTCACAGTGAGTGGCTGGCCTCACAGTGAGTGGCTGGCCTCACAGTGAGTGGCTGGCCTCACAGTGAGTGGCTGGCCTCACAGTGAGTGGCTGGCCTCACAGTGAGTGGCTGGCCTCACAGTGAGTGGCTGGCCTCACAGTGAGTGGCTGGCCTCACAGAGAGTGGCTGGCCTCACAGAGAGTGGCTGGCCTCACAGAGAGTGGCTGGCCTCACAGAGAGTGGCTGGCCTCACAGAGAGTGGCTGGCCTCACAGTGAGTGGAGTGGTTGGCCTCACAGAGAGTGGAGTGGCTGGTCTCACAGAGAGTGGAGTGGCTGGCCTCTCAGAGAGTGGAGTGGCTGGCCTCACAGACAGTGGCTGGCCTCACAGAGAGTGGCTGGCCTCACAGAGAGTGGCTGGCCTCACAGTGAGTGGCTGGCCTCACAGTGAGTGGCTGGCCTCACAGACAGTGGCTGGCCTCACAGTGAGTGGCTGGCCTCACAGTGAGTGGCTGGCCTCAAAGTGAGTGGCTGGCCTCACAGAGAGTGGCTGGCCTCACAGAGTGGCTGGCCTCACAGAGAGTGGCTGCCCTCACAGTGAGTGGCTGGCCTCAAAGAGAGTGGCTGGCCTCACAGAGAGTGAAGTGGTTGGCCTCACAGGAAGTGGAGTGGCTGGCCTCACAGAGAGTTGAGTGGCTGGCCTCACAGAGAGTTGAGTGGCTGGCCTCACAGAGAGTGGAGTGGCTGGCCTCACAGAGAGTGGAGTGGCTGGCCTCACAGAGAGTGGAGTGGCTGGCCTCACAGAGAGTGGAGTGGCTGGCCTCACAGAGAGTGGAGTGGCTGGCCTCACAGAGAGTGGAGTGGCTGGCCTCACAGAGAGTGGAGTGGCTGGCCTCACAGAGAGTGGAGTGGCTGGCCTCACAGAGAGTGGAGTGGCTGGCCTCACAGAGAGTGGAGTGGCTGGCCTCACAGAGAGTGGAGTGGCTGGCCTCACAGAGAGTGGAGTGGCTGGCCTCACAGAGAGTGGAGTGGCTGGCCTCACAGAGAGTGGAGTGGCTGGCCTCACAGAGAGTGGAGTGGCTGGCCTCACAGAGAGTGGAGTGGCTGGCCTCACAGAGAGTGGAGTGGCTGGCCTCACAGAGAGTGGAGTGGCTGGCCTCACAGTGAGTGGCTGGCCTCACAGAGAGTGGCTGGCGTCACAGACAGTGGCTGGCCTCACAGTGAGTGGCTGGCCTCACAGTGAGTGGCTGGCCTCACAGTGAGTGGCTGGCCTCACAGTGAGTGGCTGGCCTCACAGTGAGTGGCTGGCGTCACAGTGAGTGGCTGGCCTCACAGACAGTGGCTGGCCTCACAGTGAGTGGCTGGCCTCACAGTGAGTGGCTGGCCTCACAGTGAGTGGCTGGCCTCACAAAGAGTGGCTGGCCTCACAGAGAGTGGCTGGCGACACAGACAGTGGCTGGCCTCACAGTGAGTGGCTGGCCTCACAGTGAGTGGCTGGCCTCACAGTGAGTGGCTGGCCTCACAGACAGTGGCTGGCCTCACAGTGAGTGGCTGGCCTCACAGTGAGTGGCTGGCCTCAAAGTGAGTGGCTGGCCTCACAGAGAGTGGCTGGCCTCACAGAGTGGCTGGCCTCACAGAGAGTGGCTGCCCTCACAGTGAGTGGCTGGCCTCACAGTGAGTGGCTGGCCTCACAGTGAGTGGCTGGCGTCACAGTGAGTGGCTGGCCTCAGACAGTGGCTGGCCTCACAGTGAGTGGCTGGCCTCACAGTGAGTGGCTGGCCTCACAGTGAGTGGCTGGCCTAACAGAGAGTGGCTGGCCTCACAGAGAGTGGCTGGCGTCACAGACAGTGGCTGGCCTCACAGTGAGTGGCTGGCCTCACAGTGAGTGGCTGGCCTCACAGTGAGTGGCTGGCCTCACAGACAGTGGCTGGCCTCACAGTGAGTGGCTGGCCTCACAGTGAGTGGCTGGCCTCAAAGTGAGTGGCTGGCCTCACAGAGAGTGGCTGGCCTCACAGAGTGGCTGGCCTCACAGAGAGTGGCTGCCCTCACAGTGAGTGGCTGGCCTCAAAGAGAGTGGCTGGCCTCACAGAGAGTGAAGTGGTTGGCCTCACAGGAAGTGGAGTGGCTGGCCTCACAGAGAGTTGAGTGGCTGGCCTCACAGAGAGTTGAGTGGCTGGCCTCACAGAGAGTGGAGTGGCTGGCCTCACAGAGAGTGGAGTGGCTGGCCTCACAGAGAGTGGAGTGGCTGGCCTCACAGAGAGTGGAGTGGCTGGCCTCACAGAGAGTGGAGTGGCTGGCCTCACAGAGAGTGGAGTGGCTGGCCTCACAGAGAGTGGAGTGGCTGGCCTCACAGAGAGTGGAGTGGCTGGCCTCACAGAGAGTGGAGTGGCTGGCCTCACAGAGAGTGGAGTGGCTGGCCTCACAGAGAGTGGAGTGGCTGGCCTCACAGAGAGTGGAGTGGCTGGCCTCACAGAGAGTGGCTGACCTCACAGTGAGTGGCTGGCCTCACAGAGAGTGGCTGGCGTCACAGACAGTGGCTGGCCTCACAGTGAGTGGCTGGCCTCACAGTGAGTGGCTGGCCTCACAGTGAGTGGCTGGCCTCACAGTGAGTGGCTGGCCTCACAGAGAGTGGCTGGCGTCACAGAGAGTGGCTGGCCTCACAGTGAGTGGCTGGCCTCACAGTGAGTGGCTGGCGTCACAGAGAGTGGCTGGCGTCACAGAGAGTGGCTGGCCTCACAGTGAGTGGCTGGCCTCACAGTGAGTGGCTGGCCTCACAGAGAGTGGCTGGCCTCACAGAGAGTGGCTGGCCTCACAGAGAGTGGCTGGCCTCACAGTGAGTGGCTGGCCTCACAGTGAGTGGCTGGCGTCACAGAGAGTGGCTGGCGTCACAGAGAGTGGCTGGCCTCACAGTGAGTGGCTGGCCTCACAGTGAGTGGCTGGCGTCACAGAGAGTGGCTGGCGTCACAGAGAGTGGCTGGCCTCACAGTGAGTGAGGCAGCACACTTCCATCACCACAGCGACCTGTGAGGGCGGCGGTGGTTGTGTTGCTGCACTTGACCTTCGCTAACATCA
The DNA here is from genome assembly GCF_040958095.1 of Procambarus clarkii. Lineage (NCBI taxonomy): Eukaryota > Metazoa > Arthropoda > Malacostraca > Decapoda > Cambaridae > Procambarus > Procambarus clarkii. Next base: position 34,495,395 of record NC_091163.1, read on the forward strand.
TCTACAAAGTGAGGGTGAAGGTCCTCGATGGCCAGACTTAGGGACCTCCAGGAGGCTCCTCACGCCAGGTCCGTCACATTTGTCAAGGAGGAGAAGGAGGAGGTGGTGGTCTTCACTACCAAGAAGAGGATGAAGTCCAACTGTTTTCTCCTTCAGTCCAAGATGATTTGATAACTGCTTACCTGGTTGATGGGGTTCTGGGAGTTCTTCCACTCCCCAAGCCCGGCCCGAAGCCAGCTAGAGTTTGGTCCACCAGGCTGTTGCTTGGAGCGGCCCGCAGGCCCACATACCCACCACAGCCCGGTTGGTCCGGCATTTCCTGAAGAAAACTATCTAGCAATTTCTCCTGCTGTGAAGGGGGAAGTGAGTACTGAGCAGTGCTCGAGACGGGACAACACAAGTGACTTGAAGAGTACAACCATTGTGATGGGATCCCTGGATTTGAAAGTTCTTGTAATCCATCCGATCATTTTTCTGGCTGACGCAATATTTGCTTTTTTTTATTTATTTATATACAAGAGTTGTCACATTCTTGTACAGCCACTAGTACGCGTAACGTTTCTGGCAGGTCCTTAATCCTATGGTCCCTAGTATACGATCCCGCACGAATCGTTGTTACAACCAAATACTCATTTTACTGTTGAGTTAAACAGAGGCTACAGTTAAGGATTTGCGCCCAGTAAATCCTCCCCGGCCAGGATATGAACCCATGACAAAGCACTCGCGGAACGCCAGGCGAGTGTCTTACCACTACGCCACGGAGACTAATACTCCCTAGACTGTAATAATAGGTTATGTTCCCTAAACGTTAGGTCGTCGGACATCATTATTTTCAAATCCTTGACAGGCTGCTTTCCTACTATGGGCAAATTTGACTGTTTTGTACCCTGTATTATGTTTATGGTCCTCATTTTTACCGTACCTGAGTACCTGGAATTTACCACTTTTAAACTTCATGTTATTTTCTGCGGCCAACTCAAAAGCTTTATTAATATCTTCTTGTAGTTTTTCATTGTCTTCAGGTGAGGTAATTTTCATGATGATTTTTGTGTCGTCTGCAAATATGATACGCAGCTGTGACTTGTATTTTTGTCTATGGCTAATATGAGAATAAGGAACAGCAGTGGTGCAAGGACTGTACCCTAAGGTAAAGAGTTTTTAACTGTGCTTGGACTCGATTTTATTTGATTAACTTTTACTTTTGTGTTCTGTTCGACAGAAAACTGAGTATCCACCATCCTACTTTACCAGTTATTTCCTTTGAACTCATTTTGTGTGCTATCACTCCACAGTCACATATATCGAGTACCTTTGCGAATACAACATCTGCATTCTATGTTTCTTCTAATGCCTCAGTAATTTTGTCGTAATGGTCAAGTAGCTGTGAGAGGCATGATCTTCCTGCTCTAAATCCATGTTGGCCTGGGTTGTGGAGGTCATTGGTCTCCATGAAACTGGTAACCTGACTCCTGATCACTCTCTCAAACACTTTTATTATGTGGAACGTTAGTTCAACTGGTCTATAATTCTTTGCCAATGATTTGCTCCCTCCCTTGTGTAGAGGGGCAATGTCTGCTACTTTAAGCACATCTGGTATCTCCCCCGTGTCCAAGCTCTTCCTCCACACTATACTGAGTGCCTGTGCTACCGGCACTTTGCATTTCTTTATGAATATTGAATTCCATGAATCTGGACCTGGGGCCGAGTGCATGGGCATATTGTCAATTTCTCTTTCAAACTCTGCCACGCTCGTGTTGATATCACTTATATTTACAGGTGTTTGGATATCACGCATCAAGAAGTTGTCCAGATCTTCCACTTTCTTGCTGTTAATTGGAGTGCTAAACATGTCCTCATACTGCTTTTTCAGGATTTCACTAATTTCTTTGTCATCCTCAGTGTATGAACCTTCACTCTTACAAACAGGTCCAGTACTGGCAGTGGTTTTTGCTTTTGGTTTAGCATATGTGAAGAAATATTTTGAGTTTTTCTTTATTTCGTGAATTGCTTTCTGTTCTAGTTGCCTTTCTTCATTCCGATATGAATGCTTCATTCTCTGCTCGATTTCTTCAATCTCTGTTTAAATTATTCCTTTTTTGTATGGAAAGCTGTGACTGCTTAAGTATTTGTTATTTTTTCCTTCTTGTGTGACGACAACATTGAACTCATCTTTCCACGTCGCTCTATTGCTGAGAGAACCGTCTATCACAGGCTTTGTACTTGGATCATTGAGCCAGACCTAAAGGAACTTCTTGCGTCTCTACTCCAAAACCCCTGACTTGGCCGTATGCGGCATTGTCACCCTCCCTCGTAAGAAAATTGACCAACCAACTATGAAAGTGATCTTCTCTTCTGCTGCTGCGGCGACTCTCGCCACCAAAATTGGAATGAGAGGCTTTGGTATTTTTATTCCTCCTACCCAAGTGAAGAAGGAACGCTATTACGATCTCGAAAGAGTGCTTCAAGTGTTACCAGTACACACACTCCACCAGAAATTGCCTGGAATGCGTAACCACTGAGAACCACCACTACACCACTTGCAAGGATGATTTTCAACATTGTCTGCTCTACGTTGGTGACCATGTTGCTATCTCCCACGGCTGCCCACACCCATAGGAAGAAATACAGAAACTGGCTGACTCGAGGAGACCTTTCTCCACCACCAGTGTCAGCCCCCAACTCTTCAGGACACATCAACCAATCAGAAGCTTTTCCTGCTCTACCAGGCGGTGGCTCAACCTCCTCATTGGGGGCTCAACGTCCAATCAGCAGCCGAGCCTCGACATACTTCAAATGGTGGTCTAATGATACGATTCTTCGCGGCGGGGATCGTATTCCAGGGACCTGCCCGAAACGCTACGCGTACTAGTGGCTGTACAAGAATGTAACAACTCTTGTATATATCTCAAAAAAAAAAATAAATAAATAAATAATACCGGCTCTTCTCCGCCTCGCTGAAAGGATTGCTGGGTCGGACAATAGTTCATCACAACTATCAACTCACTGTATGCTGGAAATGGCTTAACAACCATCAATGTTCCTGAGACGGTGCTTACTGCCCCAGAGTCGCCACCTTCACCATCGACGACAACTGCTTTGGTTCCACTGACCGGCCCTGTACAACCTGCTGCCCCGCCTCCTTCAGCACCACCTACTAAAGATGTTCCACGAACTGTGAGTGCGCCCACTGACCCCTCCTGCTGCTGCTGCTGCATCTCCCACTCCACAGCCTTCTCTACGGCCCGCTACTACTCAACCTTAGAAGAACACCGCCTTTCGACTCAGATGAATCGTCCTACGAAGACGTCTCTGCAGGGACACCTCTCCTCAATAACAGTTTAACTTTAGCCCTGACAACTTCCTTCTTGATACCACACCTACAACCTTGAACGACAGCACCGTCATGTCTACAAGTAGCAAGACTACCAAGAATTCCAAGAAGACCGACGATTCAAGGCCGAAGAAAGAAAACTGAAACTAAAAGAATGAATAACGAAGACCCCGAGAATGAAGTGACACAGTCAACTATTACCGACGTCCTCCACTCTCTACCAACGAGCTGCTAAACAGTCCAGCTCAGCGTTACAGAAATCAACCCAAGTCCAAACCCGCGATGGTTGGCCCACCATCTCCCGTCTCCCCCTCATCTCCAGTTCCTTGCTCAAGCTTTCGCCATCCCTGACCCGTTCCACCAACCCTGGCCCGTTCCACCAACCCTGGCCCGTTCCACCAACCCTGGCCCGTTCCACCAACCCTGGCCCGTTCCACCAACCCTGGCCCGTTCCACCAACCCTGGCCCGTTCCACCAACCCTGGCCCGTTCCACCAACCCTGGCCCGTTCCACCAACCCTGGCTTGTTCCACCATCCCTGGCCCGTTCCACCAACCCTGGCCCGTTCCACCAACCCTGGCCCGTTCCACCAACCCTGGCCCGTTCCACCAACCCTGGCCCGTTCCACCATCCCTGGCCCGTTCCACCAACCCTGGCCCGTTCCACCATCCCTGGCCCGTTCCACCAACCCTGGCCCGTTCCACCATCCCTGGCCCGTTCCACCATCCCTGGCCCGTTCCACCATCCCTGGCCCGTTCCACCATCCCTGGCCCGTTCCACCATCCCTGGCCCGTTCCACCAACCCTGGCCCGTTCCACCAACCCTGGCCCGTTCCACCAACCCTGGCCCGTTCCACCAACCCTGGCCCGTTCTACCATCCCTGGCCCGTTCCACCATCCCTGGCCCGTTCCACCATCCCTGGCCCGTTCCACCATCCCTGGCCCGTTCCACCAACCCTGGCCCGTTCCACCAACCCTGGCCCGTTCCACCAACCCTGGCCCGTTCTACCATCCCTGGCCCGTTCCACCATCCCTAGCTTACCAGCTCTATGGACATTTTCATTTTTCAAGAGTAATAGTCAATTAAATCAAATTGAATCCAAGCGCAGTTAAAAGCTGTGTACCTCAAGGCACAGTCCTTGCACCACTCATTTTCTTTATTCTCATATTGGATACAGACAAAAATATATATAAGTCATGGTCTCGTATCATCCTTTGCAGATGATACAAAAATTAGCATGAAAACTACCTCTGCTGAAGACATTGAAAAACTACAAGTTGATATTAATAAAGTTTTCGATTAGCAGCAGAAAATATGCTTAAAAGAGATAAATTCCAGGTACTCAGGTACAGTAAAAATGAAGACCTTAAACATAATACAGAGTATAGGACAACAAATCTGCCCATAGTAGGAAAACAGCATGTCAAGGATTTTGGAATAATAATGTCGGACGACCTAACGTTTAGGGAGCATAACCAAGCAAATATTGCGTCAGCCAGAAAAATGATCGGATGGATTACGAGAACTTTCAAATCCAGGGATCCCATCACAATGGTTGTACTTTTCAAGTCACTTGTGTTGTCCCGTCTCGAGCACTGCTCAGTACTCACTTCCCCCTTCAGAGCAGGAGAGATTGCTGAAATAGAGGGAATACAGATAACATATACGGCACGCATAGACGAGATAAAACACCTAAGTTATTGGGATCGTCTCAAAGCTCTCCAAATGTACTCACTAGAAAGGAGACGAGAGGGGGTACCTACCTACTTCTGCCTACCTTCTGGCGGTTCCTGGGATCAACGTCCCCGCGGCTCGGTTTATGACCAGGCTGTTGGACGCGGCTGCTCGCAACCTGACGTGTGAATCACAGCGTGGTTGATCAGGTATAGTTTGGAGGGGTTTATTATGTTCTTTCTTGAACACTGTAAGGGGTCGGCCAGTTATGCCCCTTATGTGTAGTGGAAGCGTGTTGAACAGTCTCGGGCCTCTGATTGTGATAGTTCTCTCACAGAGTACCTGTTGCACCTCTGCTCTTCAACGGGGGTATTCTGCACATCCTGCCATGTCTTCTGGTCTCATGTGGTGTTATTTCTGTGTGCAGGTTTGGGACCAGCCCCTCTACTATTTTCCACGTGTAAATGATTATGGATCTCGCTTGCTAGCTTTGCACTCTACAGAATATAGATATGGGACTTTTAATCGGTCCCCAATTAAAAAGGTAGAACACACTGGAGGGCCAGGTCCCAAATTTGCACAGTAGAATAACAACATTCTGGAATGAAAGATACGGAAGGAAATGCAGAATAAAACCAGTGAGGAGTAGAGGTGCCATAGTCACAATCAGTGAACACTGTCTGAACATCAGAGGTCCAGTGAGGAGTAGAGGTGCCATAGTCACAATCAGTGAACACTGTCTGAACATCAGAGGTCCAGTGAGGAGTAGAGGTGCCATAGTCACAATCAGTGAACATTGTCTGACCATCAGAGGTCCAGTGAGGAGTAGAGGTGCCATAGTCACAATCAGTGAACACTGTCTGAACATCAGAGGTCCAGTGAGGAGTAGAGGTGCCATAGTCACAATCAGTGAACACTGTCTGACCATCAGAGGTCCACAGCTGTTCAACACCCTCTCAGCAAGCATTAGAGACATATTGCTGAAACAAAGGTGGATGTCTTCAAGAGACATTTGGACAGGTTCTTGCAAGAAGTGCCGGACCAACCAGGTTGTAGTGGGAATGTGGGCCTGCGGGCCGCTCCAAGCAACAGCCTGGTGGACCATGTTATCACAAGTCGAGCCTGGCCTCAGGCTGGGCTCGGGGAGCACAACCCTAGAACCCTCACCAGGTATGATCCAAATTACTAACACAGAATTTTGTTCTCTTTATTAAATAATATACAATATTAAAGTCATATATGAATCAATTTACGAGGAACATACTACATTATTTTCACCAGGGGGGACCAGAGCCAGGGACCAGCGCCAGGGACCAGGGTCAGGGATCAGTGCCAGGGACCAGGGCCAGGGATCAGTGCCAGGGACCAGGGCCAGGGATCAGGGCCAGGGATCAGTGCCAGGGACCAGGGTCAGGGATCAGGGACCAGAGCCGGGAACCAGGGCCAGGGATCAGGGCCAGGGACCAGAGCCGGGAACCAGGGCCAGGGATCAGGGCCAGGGACCAGTTCCAGGGACCAGGGTCAGGGATCAGGGACCAGAGCCGGGAACCAGGGCCAGGGATCAGGGCCAGGGAACAGTGCCAGGGACCAGGGCCAGAGACCAGAGCCAGGGACCAGGGATCAGGGACCAGAGCCGGGAACCAGGGCCAGGGAACAGTGCCAGGTACCAGGGTCAGGGATCAGGGACCAGAGCCGGGAACCAGGGCCAGGGAACAGTGCCAGGGACCAGGGCCAGAGACCAGAGCCAGGGACCAGGGTCAGGGATCAGGGACCAGAGCCGGGAACCAGGGCCAGGGATCAGGGCCAGGGAACAGTGCCAGGGACCAGGGCCAGAGACCAGAGCCAGGGATCAGGGACCAGAGCCGGGAACCAGGGCCAGGGATCAGGGCCAGGGAACAGTGCCAGGGACCAGGGCCAGAGACCAGAGCCAGGGACCAGGGTCAGGGATCAGGGACCAGAGCCGGGAACCAGGGCCAGGGATCAGGGCCAGGGAACAGTGCCAGGGACCAGGGCCAGGGATCAGGGACCAGAGCCGGGAACCAAGGATCAGGGCCAGGGAACAGTGCCAGGGCCAGGGATCAGGGACCAGGGCCAGGGATCAGGGACTAGAGCCGGGGATCAGGGCCAGGGGATCAGAGCCAGTGACCAGTGCCAGGGATCAGGGACCAGAGCCTTGGACCAGGGCCAGGGATCAGTGACCAGGACCAGTGCCTGGGACCAGGGACCAGTGCCAGGGACCAGAGCCGGGGTTCAGGGCCAGGGATCAGGGACCAGGGCCAGGGATCAGAGCCAGGGACCAGTGCCAGGGATCAGGAACCAGAGCCTTGGACCAGGGCCAGGGATCAGTGACCAGGACCAGTGCCTGGGACCAGGGACCAGTGCCAGGGATCAGGGACCAGAGCCAGGGACCAATGCCAGGGACCAGTGCCAGGGGTCAGTGTTAGGGACCAGTGCCAGGGACCAAGGCTAGGGATCAGGGACCAGAGCCAGGAACCAGGGCCAGGGATCAGGGCCAGGGAACAGTGCCAGGGATCAGGGCCAGGGATCTGGGACCAGGGAGAGAGATCAGAGCCAGGGACCAGTGCCAGGGATCAGGGACCAGAGCCTTGGGCCAGGGATCAGTGACCAGGACCAGTGCCTGGGACCAGGGACCAGTGCCAGGGATCAGGGACCAGAGCCAGGGATCAGTTGCCAGGGACCAGTGCCAGGGATCAGTGCTAGGGACCAGTGCCAGGGCCAGGGATCAGTGCCAGGGACCAGGGCCATGGATTAGTGCCAGGGACCAGGGACAGGGATCAGTGCCAGGGACCAGTGGCAGGAGCCAGGGACCAGAGCCAGGGACCAGTGCCAGGGATCAGGGACCAGAACCAGGGACCAGAGCCAGGGATCAGTCAGGGACCAGGGCCAGGGACCAAAACCATAGACCAGGGCTAGGGACCAGAGCCAGGGATCAGGGCCAGGGACCAGAGCCAGGGACCAGGGCCAAGGACCAGGGCCAGGGACCAAAACCATTGACCAGGGCTAGGGACCAGAGCCAGGGCCAGGGACCAGAGCCAGGGACCAGGGCCAAGGACCAGGGCCAAGGACCAGGGACCAGAGCTAGGGACCAGAGCCAGGGACCAAGGACCAGGGTCAGGGACCAGGGCGAGGAACCAGGGACCAGAGCCAGGGACCAGGGCCAGGGACCAGAGCCAGGGACCAGGGCCAGGGACCAGAGCCATAGACCAGGGCCAGGGACCAGAGCCAGGGACCAGAGGCATAGACCAGGGCCAGGGACCAGAGCCAGAGACCAGAGCCATAGACCAGGGCCAGGGACCAGAGCCAGGGACCAGAGCCAGGGACCAGAGCCAGGGACCAGGGCCAGGGACCAGAGCCAGGGACCAGAGCCAGGGACCAGACCCAGGGACCAGAGCCAGGGACCAGAGCCAGGAACCAGAGCCAGGGACCAGGGACTAGAGCCAGGGACCAGGGACCAGAGCCATAGACCTGGGCTAGGGACCAGGGATCAGAACCAGGGACCAGAGCCATAGACCAGGACCAGGGATCAGAGCCATCATAGACCAGGAACCAGGGACCAGAGCCAGGGACCAGAGCCATAGACCAGGACCAGGGACCAGAGCCATCATAGACCAGGGACCACAGCCAGGGACCAGAGCCATAGACCAGGGCCAGGGACCAGGGACAAGAGCCAGGGCCCAGAGCCATAGACCAGGGCCAGGGACCAGAGCCAGGGACCATGCAGGGACCAGAGCCATTGACCAGGGCCTGGGACCAGGGCCTGGGACCAGGGCCAGGGACCAGAGCCATAGACCAGAGCCAGGGACCAGAGCCATGGATCAGGGCCAGGGACCAGGACCAGAGCCATAGACCAGGGCCAGGGACCAGAGCCAGGGACCAGAGCCAGGGACCAGGGCCAGGGACTAGAGCCAGGGACTAGAGCCAGGGACTAGAGCCAGGGACCAGAGCCATAGACCAGGGCCAGGGACCAGGGCCATTGACCAGGGCCAGGGACCAGAGCCAGGGACCAGAGCCATAGACCAGGGTCAGGGACCAGAGCCAGGGACCAGAGCCAGGGACCAGGGCGAGGAACCAGGGACCAGAGCCATAGACCAGGGCCAGGGACCAGAGCCATAGACCAGGGCCAGGGACCGGAGCCAGGGACTAGGGACCAGAGCCATAGGCCAGGGACCAGAGCCAGGGACCAGGGCGAGGAACCAGGAACCAGAGCAATAGACCAGGGCCAGGGACCAGAGCCAGGGACCAGAGCCAAGGACCAGAACCATAGACCAGGGCCATGGACCAGAGCCAGAGACCAGGGCGAGGAACTAGGGACCAGAGCCATAGACCAGGGCCAGGGACCAGAGCCAGAGACCAGGGCGAGGAACTAGGGACCAGAGCCATAGACCAGGGCCAGGGACCACAGCCAGGGACCAGAGCCCGGGACCAGAGCCATAGACCAGGGCCAGGGACCAGAGCCAGGGACCCGGGACCTGAGCCATAGACCAGGGACCAGAACCAGGGACCAGGGACCAGGGCGAGGAACCAGGGACTAGTCAGGGACCAGAGCCAGGGACCAGGGCCAGGGACCAGGGCCAGGGACCAGAGCCAGGGACCAGGGCCAGGGACCAGAGCCATAGACCAGGGCCAGGGACCAGAGCCAGGGACCAGGGCCAGGGGCCAGGGACCAGAGCCAGGGACCAGAGCCAGGGACCAGAGCCAGGGACCAGGGCCAGGGACCAGAGCCAGGGACCAGGGCCAGGGACCAGAGCCAGGGACCAGAGCCAGGGACCAGGGCCAGGGACCAGAGCCATAAACCAGGGCCAGGGACCAGAGCTATAGACCAGGGCCAGGGACCAGAGCCAGGGACCAGTGACCAGAGCCAGGGACCAGAGCCAGGGATCAGGGACCAGGGGCAGGGGCCAGAGCCAGGGACAGGGAGCAGGGACTATAGCCAGGGACCGGAGCCAGGGACAGGGACCAGAGCCAGGGACAAAGACCAGAGCCAGGGACCAGGGACCAGGGACCAGAGCCAGGGACAGGGACCAGGGACTAGAGTCAGGGACCGGAGCCAGGGACAGGGATCAGAGCCAGGGACAGGGACCAGAGCCAGGGACCAGAGCCATAGACCAGGGCCATAGACCAGAGCCAGGGACCAGAGCCAGGGACCAGGGCCAGGGACCAGAGCCAGGGACCAGGGCCAGGGACCAGAGCCAGGGACCAGAGCCAGGGACCAGAGCCATAGACCAGGGCCAGGGACCAGAGCCATAGACCAGGGACCAGAGCTATAGACCAGGGCCAGGGACCAGAGCCAGGGACCAGTGACCGGAGCCAGGGACCAGAGCCAGGGATCAGGGACCAGGGGCAGGGACCAGAGCCAGGGACAGGGAGCAGGGACTATAGCCAGGGACCGGAGCCAGGGACAGGGACCAGAGCCAGGGACAAAGACCAGAGCCAGGGACCAGGGACCAGAGCCAGGGACAGGGACCAGGGACCAGAGCAAGGGACCAGAGCCATAGACCAGGGCCGGGGACCAGAGTCAGGGCTAGAGCCAGGGACCAGGGACTAGAGCCAGGGACCAGGGACTAGAGCCAGGGACCAGGGACTAGAGCCAGGGACCGGAGCCAGGGACTAGAGCCAGGGACCGGAGCCAGGGACAGGGACCAGAGCCAGGGACCAGGGCCAGGGACCAGAGCTATAGACCAGGGCCAGGGACCATAGTCAGGGACCATAGTCAGGGACCAGAGTCAGGGACTAGAGCCAGAGACCAGAGCCAGGGACAGGGACCAGAGCCAGGGACCAGAGTCAGGGCCAGGGACCAGAGCCAGGGACCAGTGCCAGGGACAGGGACCAGAGCCAGGGACCAGTGTAAGGGACAGGGACCAGAGCCAGGGAAAGGAACCAGAGCCAGGGACGAGTGTCAGGGACCAGAGTCAGGGCCAGGGATCAGAGCCAGGGACCGGAGCCAGGGACAGGGACCAGAGCCAGGGACCAAAGCCAGGGACAGGGACCAGTGTCAGGGACCAGAGCCATAGACCAGGGCCAGGGACCAGAGCCAGGGACCAGAGCCAAGGACCAGAGCCAGGGACCAGAGCCAGGGACAGGGACCAGAGCCAGGGACCAGAGTCATGGACCGGCACCAGGGACACAGGAGAGGGCTCCAGGTAAGACATGACCAGGTAAGACATGACCGTCAAGGCTGCCTCTCACACGTTTCACTAACTGTAAGTTGACGCGTAAGTTAATACCTTCCAAGTCCCTGTATGTTTACCCGGCACAGTAGCGGGGCAAGTAGCACGGTCTATGGTGATCCCGTAGTGGACTTACCCGGCACAGTAGCGGGGCAAGTAGCACGGGCTATGGTGATCCCGTAGTGGACTTACCTGGCACAGGAGCAGGGCAAGTAGCACGGTCTATGGTGATCCCGTAGTGGACTTACCTGGCACAGTAGCGGGGCAAGTAGCACGGGCTATGGTGATCCCGTAGTGGACTTACCCGGCACAGTAGCGGGGCAAGTAGCACGGTCTATGGTGATCCCGTAGTGGACTTACCCGGCACAGTAGCGGGGCAAGTAGCACGGTCTATGGTGATCCCGTAGTGGACTTACCCGGCACAGTAGCGGGGCAAGTAGCACGGTCTATGGTGATCCCGTAGTGGACTTACCTGGCACAGGAGCGGGGCAAGTAGCACGGTCTATGGTGATCCCGTAGTGGACTTACCCGGCACAGGAGCAGGGCAAGTAGCACGGTCTATGGTGATCCCGTAGTGGACTTACCCGGCACAGTAGCGGGGCAAGTAGCACGGTCTATGGTGATCCCGTAGTGGACTTACCTGGCACAGTAGCGGGGCAAGTAGCACGGACTATGGTGATCCCGTAGTGGACTTACCTGGCACAGTAGCGGGGCAAGTAGCACGGACTATGGTGATCCCGTAGTGGACTTACCCGGCACAGTAGCGGGGCAAGTAGCACGGTCTATGGTGATCCCGTAGTGGACTTACCTGGCACAGTAGCGGGGCAAGTAGCACGGTCTATGGTGATCCCGTAGTGGACTAACCTGGCACAGTAGCGGGGCAAGTAGCACGGTCTATGGTGATCCCGTAGTGGACTTACCTGGCACAGTAGCGGGGCAAGTAGCACGGTCTATGGTGATCCCGTAGTGGACTTACCTGGCACAGTAGCGGGGCAAGTAGCACGGTCTATGGTGATCCCGTAGTGGACTTACCTGACACAGTAGCGGGGCAAGTAGCACGGTCTATGGTGATCCCGTAGTGGACTTACCTGGCACAGGAGCGGGGCAAGTAGCACGGTCTATGGTGATCCCGTAGTGGACTTACCTGGCACAGTAGCGGGGCAAGTAGCACGGTCTATGGTGATCCCGTAGTGGACTTACCTGACACAGTAGCGGGGCAAGTAGCACGGTCTATGGTGATCCCGTAGTGGACTTACCTGGCACAGTAGCGGGGCAAGTAGCACGGTCTATGGTGATCCCGTAGTGGACTTACCTGGCACAGTAGCGGGGCAAGTAGCACGGTCTATGGTGATCCCGTAGTGGACTTACCTGGCACAGGAGCGGGGCAAGTAGCACGGTCTATGGTGATCCCGTAGTGGACTTACCTGGCACAGTAGCGGGGCAAGTAGCACGGTCTATGGTGATCCCGTAGTGGACTTACCTGGCACAGTAGCGGGGCAAGTAGCACGGTCTATGGTGATCCCGTAGTGGACTTACCTGACACAGTAGCGGGGCAAGTAGCACGGTCTATGGTGATCCCGTAGTGGACTTACCCGGTACAGTAGCGGGGCAAGTAGCACGGTCTATGGTGATCCCGTAGTGGACTTACCTGACACAGTAGCGGGGCAAGTAGCACGGTCTATGGTGATCCCGTAGTGGACTTACCTGGCACAGGAGCGGGGCAAGTAGCACGGTCTATGGTGATCCCGTAGTGGACTTACCTGGCACAGGAGCGGGGCAAGTAGCACGGTCTATGGTGATCCCGTAGTGGACTTACCTGGCACAGGAGCGGGGCAAGTAGCACGGTCTATGGTGATCCCGTAGTGGACTTACCCGGCACAGTAGCGGGGCAAGTAGCACGGGCTATGGTGATCCCGTAGTGGACTTACCTGACACAGTAGCGGGGCAAGTAGCACGGACTATGGTGATCCCGTAGTGGACTTACCCGGCACAGTAGCGGGGCAAGTAGCACGGGCTATGGTGATCCCGTAGTGGACTTACCTGACACAGTAGCGGGGCAAGTAGCACGGACTATGGTGATCCCGTAGTGGACTTACCCGGCACAGTAGCGGGGCAAGTAGCACGGGCTATGGTGATCCCGTAGTGGACTTACCTGGCACAGTAGCGGGGCAAGTAGCACGGACTATGGTGATCCCGTAGTGGACTTACCCGGCACAGTAGCGGGGCAAGTAGCACGGGCTATGGTGATCCCGTAGTGGACTTACCTGGCACAGTAGCGGGGCAAGTAGCACGGACTATGGTGATCCCGTAGTGGACTTACCCGGCACAGTAGCGGGGCAAGTAGCACGGACTATGGTGATCCCGTAGTGGACTTACCTGGCACAGTAGCGGGGCAAGTAGCACGGACTATGGTGATCCCGTAGTGGACTTACCCGGGACAGGAGCGGGAGTGTGACTGTTGAGTAACTAGAGGTGGTGTGAGTGAAGGGGTCGTTACCCCCGTCAACTGGGGGGCGACGGTGACCTCTGTCTTAACCTGTCACTTCCTGCTCCCACAACCTCTCGCCACTCACGTTAAACTTGGCGTCTGGGCAATCCTGCTCCACAGGTTACGACCCATTACACTGTGTGTTCCAGCATACTGCAGCAGACGCCGGCAGTGGTTGTGAGCGCCACTCCTCGGCGTGGGGGTGGGTGTGGGCGTGAGACTGGGTGTGGGCGTGGGACTGGGTGTGGGCGTGGGACTGGGCGTGGGACTGGGTGTGGGCGTGGGACTGGGTGTGGGCGTGGGACTGGGTGTGGGCGTGGGACTGGGTGTGGGACTGGGTGTGGGCGTGGGACTGGGTGTGGGCGTGGGACTGGGTGTGGGCGTGGGACTGGGTGTGGGCGTGGGACTGGGTGTGGGCGTGGGACTGGGTGTGGGCGTGGGACTGGGTGTGGGCGTGGGACTGGGTGTGGGTGTGGGCGTGGGACTGGGTGTGGGCGTGGGACTGGGTGTGGGCGTGGGCGTGGGTGGAGTAGTACGCGGGCTGACAATAATTACTTGGAATTCCCACACGGCTCCTCTTTTATAGCTAAAAGTTGACCTTTTTTATATCTTTGTCACGGTGTTGTGGGGCTGCAGCAGGGCTCCATTATGGGGCTCCAGCAGGGCTCCATTATGGGGCTCCAGCAGGGCTCCATTATGGGGCTCCAGCAGGGCTCCATTATGGGGCTCCAGCAGGGCTCCATTATGGGGCTCCAGCAGGGCTCCATTATGGGGCTCCATTATGGGGCTCCAGCAGGGCTCCATTATGGGGCTCCAGCAGGGCTCCATTATGGGGCTGCAGCAGGTCTCCATTATGGGGCTCCAGCAGGGCTCCATTATGGGGCTGCAGCAGGGCTCCATTATGGGGCTCCAGCAGGGCTCCATTATGGGGCTCCAGCAGGGCTCCATTATGGGGCTCCAGCAGGGCTCCATTATGGGGCTCCAGCAGGGCTCCATTATGGGGCTGCAGCAGGTCTCCATTATGGGGCTCCAGCAGGGCTCCATTATGGGGCTGCAGCAGGGCTCCATTATGGGGCTCCAGCAGGGCTCCATTATGGGGCTCCAGCAGGGCTCCATTATGGGGCTCCAGCAGGGCTCCATTATGGGGCTCCAGCAGGGCTCCATTATGGGGCTCCAGCAGGGCTCCATTATGGGGCTCCAGCAGGGCTCCATTATGGGGCTCCAGCAGGGCTCCATTATGGGGCTCCAGCAGGGCTCCATTATGGGGCTCCAGCAGGGCTCCATTATGGGGCTCCAGCAGGGCTCCATTATGGGGCTCCATTATGGGGCTCCAGCAGGGCTCCATTATGGGGCTCCAGCAGGGCTCCATTATGGGGCTGCAGCAGGTCTCCATTATGGGGCTCCAGCAGGGCTCCATTATGGGGCTGCAGCAGGGCTCCATTATGGGGCTCCAGCAGGGCTCCATTATGGGGCTCCAGCAGGGCTCCATTATGGGGCTCCAGCAGGGCTCCATTATGGGGCTCCAGCAGGGCTCCATTATGGGGCTGCAGCAGGTCTCCATTATGGGGCTCCAGCAGGGCTCCATTATGGGGCTGCAGCAGGGCTCCATTATGGGGCTCCAGCAGGGCTCCATTATGGGGCTCCAGCAGGGCTCCATTATGGGGCTCCAGCAGGGCTCCATTATGGGGCTCCAGCAGGGCTCCATTATGGGGCTCCAGCAGGGCTCCATTATGGGGCTCCAGCAGGGCTCCATTATGGGGCTCCAGCAGGGCTCCATTATGGGGCTCCATTATGGGGCTCCAGCAGGGCTCCATTATGGGGCTCCAGCAGGGCTCCATTATGGGGCTGCAGCAGGTCTCCATTATGGGGCTCCAGCAGGGCTCCATTATGGGGCTGCAGCAGGGCTCCATTATGGGGCTCCAGCAGGGCTCCATTATGGGGCTCCAGCAGGGCTCCATTATGGGGCTCCAGCAGGGCTCCATTATGGGGCTCCAGCAGGGCTCCATTATGGGGCTGCAGCAGGTCTCCATTATGGGGCTCCAGCAGGGCTCCATTATGGGGCTGCAGCAGGGCTCCAGCAGGGCTCCATTATGGGGCTCCAGCAGGGCTCCATTATGGGGCTCCAGCAGGGCTCCATTATGGGGCTCCAGCAGGGCTCCATTATGGGGCTGCAGCAGGTCTCCATTATGGGGCTCCAGCAGGGCTCCATTATGGGGCTCCAGCAGGGCTCCATTATGGGGCTCCAGCAGGGCACCATCATGGGGCTCCAGCAGGGCACCATCATGGGGCTCCAGCAGGGCTCCATTATGGGGCTCCAGCAGGGCACCATTATGGGGCTCCAGCAGGGCACCATTATGGGGCTCCAGCAGGGCTCCATTATGGGGCTCCAGCAGGGTTCCATTATGGGGCTCCAGCAGGGCACCGTTATGGGGCTCCAGCAGGGCTCCATTATGGGGCTCCAGCAGGGCTCCATTATAGGGCTCCATCAGGGCTCCATTATAGGGCTCCAGCAGGGCTCCATTATAGGGCTCCAGCAGGGCTCCATTATGGGGCTCCAGCAGGGCACCATTATGGGGCTCCAGCAGGGCTCCATTATGGGGCTCCAGCAGGGCACCATTATGGGGCTCCAGCAGGGCTCCATTATGGGGCTCCAGCAGGGCTCCATTATGGGGCTCCAGCAGGGCTCCATTATGGGGCTCCAGCAGGGCTCCATTATGGGGCTCCAGCAGGGCTCCATTATAGGGCTCCAGCAGGGCTCCATTATGGGGCTCCAGCAGGGCACCATTATGGGGCTCCAGCAGGGCTCCATTATGGGGCTCCAGCAGGGCTCCATTATGGGGCTCCAGCAGGGCTCCATTATGGGGCTCCAGCAGGGCTCCATTATGGGGCTCCAGCAGGGCACCATTATGGGGCTCCAGCAGGGCTCCATTATGGGGCTCCAGCAGGGCTCCATTATAGGGCTCCAGCAGGGCTCCATTATGGGGCTCCAGCAGGGCTCCATTATGGGGCTCCAGCAGGGCACCATTATGGGGCTCCAGCAGGGCTCCATTATGGGGCTCCAGCAGGGCACCATTATGGGGCTCCAGCAGGGCTCCATTATAGGGCTCCAACAGGGCACCATTATGTGGCTTCAGTAGGGCTCCAGCAGGGCACCATTATGGGGCTCCAGCAGGGCACCATTATGGGGCTCCAGCAGGGCACCATTATGGGGCTCCAGCAAGGCTCCATTATGGGGCTCCAGCAGGGCACCATTATGGGGCTCCAGCAGGGCTCCATTATGGGGCTCCAGCAGGGCTCCAGCAGGGCTCCATTATGGGGCTCCAGCAGGGCTCCATTATGGGGCTCCAGCAGGGCTCCATTATGGGGCTCCAGCAGGGCTCCATTATGGGGCTCCAGCAGGGCTCCATTATGGGGCTCCAGCAGGGCTCCATTATGGGGCTCCAGCAGGGCACCATTATGGGGCTCCAGCAGGGCACCATTATGGGGCTCCAGCAGGGCTCCATTATAGGGGTCCAGCAGGGCTCCATTATGGGGCTCCAGCAGGGCTCCATTATAGGGCTCCAGCAGGGCTCCATTATAGGGCTCCAGCAGGGCACCATTATGGGGCTCCAGCAGGGCACCATTATGGGGCTCCAGCAGGGCTCCCTTATGGGGCTCCAGCAGGGCACCATTATGGGGCTCCAGCAGGGCTCCATTATAGGGCTCCAGCAGGGCTCCATTATGGGGCTCTAGCAGGGCTCCATTATGGGCCTCCAGCAGGGCTCCATTATAGGGCTCCAGCAGGGCACCATTATGGGGCTCCAGCAGGGCACCATTATGGGGCTCCAGCAGGGCTCCATTATAGGGCTCCAGCAGGGCTCCATTATGGGGCTCCAGCAGGGCTCCATTATGGGGCTCCAGCAGGGCACTATTATGGGGCTCCAGCAGGGCACCATTATGGGGCTCCAGCAGGGCTCCATTATGGGGTTCCAGCAGGGCACCATTATGGGGCTCCAGCAGGGCTCCATTATGTGGTTCCAGCAGGGCACCATTATGGGGCTCCAGCAGGGCACCATTATGGGGCTCCAGCATGGCACCATTATGGGGCTCCAGCAGGGCACCATTATGGGGCTCTAGCAGGGCTCCATTATGGGGCTCCAGCAGGGCTCCATTATGGGGCTCCAGCAGGGCACCATTATGGGGCTGCAACAGGGCTCCATTATGGGGCTCCAGCAGGGCACCGTTATGGGGCTCCAGCAGGGCACCGTTATGGGGCTCCAGCAGGGCACCGTTATGGGGCTCCAGCAGGGCACCATTATGGGGCTCCAGCAGGGCTCCATTATGGGGCTCCAGCAGGGCACCATTATGGGGCTCCAGCAGGGCACCATTATGGGGCTCCAGCAGGGCTCCATTATGGGGCTCCAGCAGGGCTCCATTATGGGGCTCCAGCAGGGCACCATTTTGGGGCTCCAGCAGGGCTCCATTATGGGGATCCAGCAGGGCACCGTTATGGGGCTCCAGCAGGGCTCCATTATGGGGCTCCAGCAGGGCACCATTATGGGGCTCCAGCAGGGCACCATTATGGGGCTCCAGCAGGGCACCATTATGGGGCTCCAGCAGGGCTCCATTATGGGGCTCCAGCAGGGCACCATTATGGGGCTCCAGCAGGGCACCATTATGGGGCTCCAGCAGGGCTCCATTATGGGGCTCCAGCAGGGCACCGTTATGGGGCTCCAGCAGGGCTCCATTATGGTTCTCCAGCAGGGCACCATTATGGTTCTCCAGCAGGGCTCCATTATGGGGCTCCAGCAGGGCACCGTTATGGGGCTCCAGCAGGGCTCCATTATGGGGCTCCAGCAGGGCACCGTTATGGGGCTCCAGCAGGGCTCCATTATGGTTCTCCAGCAGGGCACCATTATGGGGCTCCAGCAGGGCTCCATTATGGGGCTCCAGCAGGGCTCCATTATGGGGCTCCAGCAGGGCACCATTATGGGGCTCCAGCAGGGCTCCATTATGGGGCTCCAGCAGGGCACCATTATGGGGCTCCAGCAGGGCACCATTATGGGGCTCCAGCAGAGCTCCATTATGGGGCTCCAGCAGGGCACCGTTATGGGGCTCCAGCAGGGCTCCATTATGGTTCTCCAGCAGGGCTCCATTATGGGGCTCCAGCAGGGCACCATTATGGTTCTCCAGCAGGGCTCCATTATGGGGCTCCAGCAGGGCACCGTTATGGGGCTCCAGCAGGGCTCCATTATGGTTCTCCAGCAGGGCTCCATTATGGGGCTCCAGCAGGGCACCGTTATGGGGCTCCAGCAGGGCTCCATTATGGTTCTCCAGCAGGGCACCATTATGGGGCTCCAGCAGGGCTCCATTATGGGGCTCCAGCAGGGCACCGTTATGGGGCTCCAGCAGGGCTCCATTATGGTTCTCCAGCAGGGCTCCATTATGGGGCTCCAGCAGGGCACCATTATGGGGCTCCAGCAGGGCTCCATTATGGGGCTCCAGCTGGGCACCGTTATGGGGCTCCAGCAGGGCTCCATTATGGTTCTCCAGCAGGGCTCCATTATGGTTCTCCAGCAGGGCTCCATTATGGGGCTCCAGCAGGGCACCATTATGGGGCTCCAGCAGGGCTCCATTATGGGGCTCCAGCAGGGCACCGTTATGGGGCTCCAGCAGGGCACCATTATGGGGCTCCAGCAGGGCACCATTATGGGGCTCCAGCAGGGCTCCATTATGGGGCTCCAGCAGGGCACCATTATGGGGCTCCAGCAGGGCTCCATTATGGGGCTCCAGCAGGGCATCATTATGGGGCTCCAGCAGGGCTCCATTATGTGGCTCCAGCAGGGCACCATTATGGGGCTCCAGCAGGGCTCCATTATGGGGCTCCTGCAGGGCACCATTATGGGGCTCCAGCAGGGCTCCAGTAGGGCACCATTATGGGGCTCCAGCAGGGCACCATTATGGGGCTCCAGCAGGGCACCATTATGGGGCTCTGGCAGGGCTCCATTATGGGGCTCCAGCAGGGCTCCATTATGGGGCTCCAGCAGGGCACCATTATGGGGCTCCAGCAGGGCACCATTATGGGGCTCCAGCAGGGCACCATTATGGGGCTCCAGCAGGGCACCATTATGGGGCTCCAGCAGGGCACCATTATGGGGCTCTGGCAGGGCTCCATTATGGGGCTCCAGCAGGGCACCATTATGGGGCTCCAGCAGGGCACCATTATGGGGCTCCAGCAGGGCTCCATTATGTGGCTCCAGCAGGGCACCATTATGGGGCTCCAGCAGGGCTCCAGCAGGGCACCATTATGGGGCTCTGGCAGGGCTCCATTATGGGGCTCCAGCAGGGCACCATTATGGGGCTCCAGCAGAGCACCATTATGGGGCTCCAGTAGGGCTCCAGCAGGGCACCATTATGGGGCTCCAGCAGGGCTCCATTATGGGGCTCCAGCAGGGCTCCATTATGGGGCTCCAGCAGGGCTCCAACAGGGCACCATTGTGGGGCTCCAGCAGGGCTCCATTATGGGGCTCCAGCAGGGCTCCATTATGTGGCTCCGGCAGGGCTCCATTATGGGGCTCCAGCAGGGCTCCATTATGGGGCTCCATTATGGGGCTCCAGCAGGGCTCCATTATGGGGCTCCAGCAGGGCTCCAGCCGGGCTCCATTATGGGGCTCCAGGGCTCCATCATGGGGCTTCAGCAGGGCACCATTATGGGGCTCCAGCAGGGCTCCATTATGGGGCTCCAGCAGGGCTCCATCATGGGGCTCCAGCAGGGCTCCATTATGGGGCTCCAGCAGGGCTCCATTATGGGGCTCCAGCAGGGCTCCATTATGGGCTCCAGCAGGGCTCCATCATGGGGCTCCAGCAGGGCTTCATTATGGGGCTCCAGCAGGGCTCCATTATAGGGCTCCAGCAGGGCTCCATTATGGGGCTCCAGCAGGGCTCCATTATGGGGCTCCAGCAGGGCACCATTATGGGGCTCCAGCAGGGCTCCATTATGGGGCTCCAGCAGGGCTCCATCATGGGGCTCCAGCAGGGCTTCATTATGGGGCTCCAGCAGGGCTTCATTATGGGGCTCCAGCAGGGCCCCATTATGGGGCTCCAGCAGGGCTCCATTATGGGGCTCCAGCAGGGCTCCATTATGGGGCTCCAGCAGGGCTCCTTTATGGGGCTCCAGCAGGGCTCCATTATGGGGCTCCAGCAGGGCTCCATTATGGGGCTCCAGCAGGGCTCCATTATGGGGCTCCAGCAGGGCTCCATTATAGGGCTCCAGCAGGGCTTCATTATGGGGCTCCAGCAGGGCTCCATTATGGGGCTCCAGCAGGGCTCCATTATGGGGCTCCAGCAGGGCTCCATTATTGTGGGAACCGACCTGTGAGATTTATATTTATTTGATTTATATGAATTTATATTTACGTTAATTTATATACTTCGATAGCAATTTGTATAATGATAAGTGGACTGTATTTCTGCAATAATCTCTTAATCTCACAAATCGATCCTCTACACATTAGGGGGGGTTTATATTACACATATGCAGCCAATCAAATTACAGTAATAGCTACATACATTGATGAGGTTCCTTCTCTTATAGTACAGCAGGTTAGTCCACCAGGTATAACTAGAGTGTAGACACCAAATTATCCTCTTTGAGGTAGCTTCTATCACCCAGTAACTGGTGCACATAATCTTGCATCCTCGTCTTGACCTGTCAAAAGTGCGCTAGCTGTGAAGCCAGAATCCTATATATGACAAGCTATATCAGAGAAAACACTATACAGTACATGGAACATTAAAGACCTGGCTTAATTACCTTTAGTATGAGGCGATTTCGCGTTCTAACCGGCTAACCCTATATCCTGACATTAATGGCCATAAATGAATGATAAACGGGTTTCGGATAGACACTTAACTTGAATTTGTAGACAGCGTGTTGAAAAATGGTACACCTTTGGTTTCCATAACACTACGTCCAAGTAAATTTAACAGGAGCCGAATTTGCTCCCGTGTGAGCCTCTGGTCTAGTATAAACAACAATGGCTGCCCTCCTCCTCACTCTGACGCCTGGCCTACTTTGTCCAGATTTCAGAAAGTGATAGAAGGGTCACATTTACTCTACTTTAATATTGATAATTAAGTTAATTTATATAAGATGTTTTTATGATGGTAAAGTCCAAAGACTAATGTATTTAAGAACAATTCCCACCATAATAGGTGGTGAATTATAATAGTGTGTGGTGATGATATCCCGTTTTCTTTAGACGGTAATTCCACTACAAGTTACGTTTTCTATGGGTAACTTGTTGGTAATACAGTTATTATCTGTATGATTATTAAATGGTGTCGGATTTTCCGACAATTATGGGGCTCCAGCAGGGCTCCATTATGGGGCTCCAGCAGGACTCCATTATGGGGCTGCAGCAGGGCTCCATTATGGGGCTTCAGCAGGGCTCCATTATGGGGCTCCAGCAGGGCACCATTATGGGGCTCCAGCAGGGCTCCATTATGGGGCTCCAGCAGGGCTCCATTATGGGGCTCCAGCAGGGCTCCAACAGGGCTCCATTATGGGGCTCCAGCAGGGCCCCATTATGGGGCTCCAGCAGGGCTCCATTATGGGGCTCCAGCAGGGCTCCACACAGAGTACAGAGAACACACCCTGTACTTCCGTTAGTCTAGAGCACCTCCACAAATGCACATGTAACTAAATGTGTTACATAGGTGTATAAAAAAACTTGTATATTATAGAGAGAGAGAGAGGGAGGGGGGAACGAGGGGAGGAGAAGGGAAGACAAGTAGGGAAGAGGAGAATAAAGAGAAGGGAGAGAGTAGGGCAGCTGGGGAGATGGGAAGAGGGGGGAGGGGATGGTGGAAGAGAGACCCGGGCACAGCCGGGTCGTCTCGCTTCTAATAATATTTGTATCATGTGGCAACAGTCACGTCTTGAGGCAGTAACACTCGTAAGTCATGTCATTAGGGAGTGACACTCGTAAGTCACGTTGTAAGGCAGTAACCGTCATACGTCATATCGTAAGCCAGTGACTTAAGTCATAAGACCTGACAATGTGGTAATAGGTTGTAAAAGGCACCAAATATAAAACTTACAGATAACCATTAACCCAGATGTAATAGGACTCTCAGAAACAAAATTGTCAGGCGTCATAACAAACGCTGTGTTTCCACAGGACTACTATATAGTAAGGAAAGAAAGGGAAGGGAGAGGAGGAGGAGGAGTGGCCTTGCTGATAAGGAAGGACTGGAGTTTTGAAGAGATAGAAATTCCGGGCTGTGAGGATTCAGATACTACATAACAGGAAATGAGACAATGGATGGACCTAAGATGAAAGTACCAGTCATTTACAACCCTCCACTAAATGACAGAAGACCCAGACAGGAGTCCGATAGGAGCAACATGGCAACCATTAATATAATAGAGCAGCTTCAGTTGCCTGCAGGAATGGCTCCAGACTTTTAATCATGGGCGATTTCAACCATGGAAAGCTAGACTGGGAGAATGTGGACCCACATGGTGGTGCAGATACGTGGAGAGCTTAACTCTTGGAAGTGGCAACAAGGAACTTTCTGACCCAGCATGTCAGGGAACCCACAAGAATGAGAGGCAATGAACCAGCTAGACTCGACCTGATATTCACCTTGAGTGAGTCAGAAACAAGGTAAGTCCAATTTGAAGCCTCCATAGGAATGAGTGACCACAGTGTATTGACATCTGAGTATTTGGTGGTGGTAGGGATAACCTATCCAAGGATGGGATTGGATGGGAAAAGACTAAATTACCGAAGAGGAAAGTATGACGAGATGAGGAACTTCCTAAAGGGAATACCATGGGAAAGAGAACTCAGAGAAAAGACTGTTCAGGATATGATGGACAACGTCACCCAGAAATGCCAGGAAGCTGCAGACAAGTTTATCCCGGCCCAAAAGGAGAAAAATGAAAAGCCACAGAATAATCAGTGGTTCAACCAGGAATGTGCGGTAGCGAAGCAACTGAGTACAAGAACATAGAGAAACTACAGGAACAACAGAACACCAGAGAGCAGGGAGAGGTACCAGGGGGCCAGGAATGAGTACTTCAGAGTGAGGAGGGAAGCAGAGAGACAGTTTGAAAATGACATTGCGAGTAAAGCCAAGACCCAACCAAAGCTGCTCCACAGCCTCATCAGGAGGAAAACAGCAGTGAAAAACAAGTGGTGAAACTGAGGAAAGGGGAGAACAGATACACAGAGAATGACATGAAGGTGTATGAAGAACTCAACAAGAGATTCCAGGAGGTCTTCACAATAGAAGAAGGAGATGCCCCTGCACTAAATGAGGAGACGGCAAACCAAGCAACCTTGGAGGAATTTGACCTCACCAGTGATGAGGTCAAAAGGAATATGTTGGAGCTGAATGTGAGAAAGGCTGTTGGGCCTCACAGAATCTCACCATGGATACTAAAGGAAGGTGCAGAAGCACTAAGTGTGCCACACTCTATGGTGTATAACAGGTCACTGGAAACAGGAGACCTACTGGAAAGTTGGAAGACAGCTTATGTAGTCGCAATATACAAAAAGGGTGACAGGCAAGAGGCACTGAACTACAGGCCAGTTTCCCCTAACTTGTATACCATGCAAGGTGATGGAGAAGATTGTGAGGAAAAGGCTCATAGAGCATCTGGAGGGAAATAGTTTTGTGACACACCACCAACATGGGTTCAGGGATGGTAAATCGTGCCTCACAGGTTTAATAGAATTCTATGACTAAGCAACAAAAATTAGGCAAGAAAGAGAAGGGTGGGCAGATTGCATTTTCTTCGACTATCAGAAAGCCTTTGACACAGTACCCCATAAAAGGCTATTACAAAAGTTGGAGCAACAGGCAGGAGTAAAAGGGAAGGTGCTCCAGTGGATAAGGGAGTACTTAAGCAACAGGAAACAGCGAGTAACGGTGAGGGAGGAGACATCAGAGTGACGAGATGTCACCAGCGGAGTCCTACAGGGCTCTGTACTTGGACCCATCCTGTTTCTAATATATGTAAACGATCTTCCAGAGGGTATAGACTTAATCCTCTCAATATTTGCTTAAGATGCAAAAATTATGAGATGAATCAAGACGGATGAAGATAGAGACTACAGGATGACCTGGACAAACTGGAGGGATGATCTAGAAAATGGCTACTAAAGTTCAACTCATGAAAGTGTAAAGTAATGAAATTAGGCGAAGGGAGCAGGAGGCTGAACACAAGGTATCATCTGGGAGGTGAAATCCTGCAAGAGTCAAATAGAGAGAAAGATCTGGGGGTTGATATCACACCGAACCTGTCCCCAGAGGCCCACATCAAAATATATCATCAGCGGCATATGCTCTAGACTGGTCAACATAAGAACTGCCTTTAGAAACTTGTGTAAGAAATCGTTCAGGACCCTGTATACCACTTATATCAGACCAATCCTGGAATATGCAGCTCCATCCTGGAGTCCATACCTAGTTAAACACAAGACAAAGTTAAAGAAGATTGAGAGGTATGCCACCAGGCTAGTCCCGGAACTGAGCTACGAGGAAAGGCTAAGGGAGCTGAACCACACAACCCTGGAAAACAGAAGAGTAAGGGGAGACATGATAACCACCTACAAAATTCTCAGGGATCTGACAGGGTGGACAAAGACAAACTCTTTAGCACGAGTGGGACACGAACAAGGGGACACAGGTGGAAACTGAGTACTCAAATGAACCGTAGAGACATTAGAAAGAACTTTGTCAGTGTCAGAGTAGTTAACGGATGGAATGCATTAGGCAGTGATGTGGTGGAGGCTGACTCCATACACAGTTTGTAATGTAGATATGATAGAGCCCAGTAGGCTCAGGAACCTGTACACCAGTTGATTGACGCATGAGAGGCGGGACCAAAGAGCCAGAGCTCAACCCCCGCAAGCACAACTAGGTGAGTACACAACAACTGTAGTAATCTCGGATTAAATTAAGATTTTCATTTGACCAGGTTGGTCACGAGGCATGACGTCATGCCAGAGTTGTCGGTCAAAAATGATTAGGTCCGCCAATCACATTACCGCGAGAGCTTTATAACACCTTCACATCTTACAACTTTCTCCATTGTTGCACAAACCCCATTTTGTATATTAGGACTAACATAACATAGAGGCTCAGTTGACACCAAGTGTGACGTCACTACGCATGCGCACTGTGTCACCTTAAACCTTAACCTGAGATGTTTATAAACCGTTTGGGCTTAGTGATGTTTATATGGTAATTACCTTAGTGAATTACTCCTTTAAGGTGAAGACTGGTACGTCTTGAGGTCGGGGGTCAGCGCCCCCGCGGCCCGGTCCTCGACCAGGACCATGTCATGTTGTGACCCTCAAGGTTGGTCAGTATTAGTGACCCGTGTTGTGACCCACAAAGTTGGTCAGTACTAGTGACCCATGTTGTGACCCACAAGGTTGGTTAGTACTAGTGACCCGTGTTGTGACCCACAAGGTTGGTCAGTACTAGTGACCCATGTTGTGACCCACAAGGTTGGTCAGTACTAGTGACCCATGTTGTGACCCACAAGGTTGGTCAGTACTAGTGACCCATGTTGTGACCCACAAGGTTGGTCAGTACTAGTGACCCATGTTGTGACCCACAAGGTTGGTTAGTACTAGTGACCCATGTTGTGACCCACAAGGTTGGTTAGTACTAGTGACCCATGTTGTGACCCACAAGGTTGGTCAGTACTAGTGACCCATGTTGTGACCCACAAGGACTAGTGACCCATGTTGTGACCCACAAGGTTGGTCAGTACGAGTGACCCATGTTGTGACCCACAAGGACTAGTGACCCATGTTGTGACCCACAAGGTTGGTCAGTACTAGTGACCCATGTTGTGACCCACAAGGTTGGTTAGTACTAGTGACCCATGTTGTGACCCACAAGGTTGGTTAGTACTAGTGACCCATGTTGTGACCCACAAGGTTGGTCAGTACTAGTGACCCATGTTGTGACCCACAAGGTTGGTCAGTAGTAGTGACCCGTGTTGTGACCCACAAGGTTGGTCAGTACTAGTGACCCGTGTTGTGACCCACAAGGTTGGTCAGTAGTAGTGACCCATGTTGTGACCCAAAAGGACTAGTGACCCATGTTGTGACCCACAAGGTTGGTCAGTACTAGTGACCCATGTTGTGACCCACAAGGTTGGTCAGTACTAGTGACCTATGTTGTGACCCACAAGGTTGGTCAGTACTAGTGACCCGTGTTGTGACCCACAAGGTTGGTCAGTACTAGTGACCCATGTTGTGACCCACAAGGTTGGTCAGTAGTAGTGACCCATGTTGTGACCCACAAGGACTAGTGACCCGTGTTGTGACCCACAAGGTTGGTCAGTACTAGTGACCCGTGTTGTGACCCACAAGGTTGGTCAGTACTAGTGACCCATGTTGTGACCCACAAGGTTGCATGGTCAGTACTAGTGACCCATGTTGTGACCCACAAGGTTGGTCAGTACTAGTGACCCATGTGACCCACAAGGACTAGTGACCCATGTTGTGGCCCACAAGGTTGGTCAGTACTAGTGACCCATGTTGTGACCCACAAGGTTGGTCAGTACTAGTGACCCATGTTGTGACCCACAAGGACTAGTGACCCATGTTGTGACCCACAAGGACTAGTGACCCGTGTTGTGAGCCACAAGGTTGGTCAGTACTAGTGACCCATGTTGTGACCCACAAGGACTAGTGACCCGTGTTGTGACCCACAAGGTTGGTCAGTACTAGTGACCCATGTTGTGACCCACAAGGTTGGTCAGTACTGGTAACCCATGTTGTGACCCACAAGGACTAGTGACCCGTGTTGTGACCCACAAGGTTGGTCAGTACTGGTGACCCATGTTGTGACCCACAAGGTTGGTCAGTACTAGTGACCCATGTTGTGACCCACAAGGTTGGTCAGTACTGGTGACCCGTGTTGTGACCCACAAGGTTGGTCAGTACTAGTGACCCATGTTGTGACCCACAAGGTTGGTCAGTACTAGTGACCCGTGTTGTGACCCACAAGGTTGGTCAGTACTAGTGACCCGTGTTGTGACCCACAAGGTTGGTCAGTACTAGTGACCCGTGTTGTGACCCACAAGGTTGGTCAGTACTAGTGACCCATGTTGTGACCCACAAGGTTGGTCAGTACTAGTGACCCGTGTTGTGACCCACAAGGTTGGTCAGTACTAGTGACCCGTGTTGTGACCCACAAGGTTGGTCAGTACTAGTGACCCGTGTTGTGACCCACAAGGTTGGTCAGTACTAGTGACCCGTGTTGTGACCCACAAGGTTGGTCAGTACTAGTGACCCGTGTTGTGACCCACAAGGTTGGTCAGTACTAGTGACCCATGTTGTGACCCACAAGGTTGGTCAGTAGTAGTGACCCATGTTGTGACCCACAAGGACTAGTGACCCGTGTTGTGACCCACAAGGTTGGTCAGTACTAGTGACCCGTGTTGTGACCCACAAGGTTGGTCAGTACTAGTGACCCATGTTGTGACCCACAAGGTTGCATGGTCAGTACTAGTGACCCATGTTGTGACCCACAAGGTTGGTCAGTACTAGTGACCCATGTGACCCACAAGGACTAGTGACCCATGTTGTGACCCACAAGGTTGGTCAGTACTAGTGACCCATGTTGTGACCCACAAGGTTGGTCAGTACTAGTGACCCATGTTGTGACCCACAAGGACTAGTGACCCATGTTGTGACCCACAAGGACTAGTGACCCGTGTTGTGAGCCACAAGGTTGGTCAGTACTAGTGACCCATGTTGTGACCCACAAGGACTAGTGACCCGTGTTGTGACCCACAAGGTTGGTCAGTACTAGTGACCCATGTTGTGACCCACAAGGTTGGTCAGTACTGGTAACCCATGTTGTGACCCACAAGGACTAGTGACCCGTGTTGTGACCCACAAGGTTGGTCAGTACTGGTGACCCATGTTGTGACCCACAAGGTTGGTCAGTACTAGTGACCCATGTTGTGACCCACAAGGTTGGTCAGTACTGGTGACCCGTGTTGTGACCCACAAGGTTGGTCAGTACTAGTGACCCATGTTGTGACCCACAAGGTTGGTCAGTACTAGTGACCCGTGTTGTGACCCACAAGGTTGGTCAGTACTAGTGACCCGTGTTGTGACCCACAAGGTTGGTCAGTACTAGTGACCCGTGTTGTGACCCACAAGGTTGGTCAGTACTAGTGACCCATGTTGTGACCCACAAGGTTGGTCAGTACTAGTGACCCGTGTTGTGACCCACAAGGTTGGTCAGTACTAGTGACCCGTGTTGTGACCCACAAGGTTGGTCAGTACTAGTGACCCGTGTTGTGACCCACAAGGTTGGTCAGTACTAGTGACCCGTGTTGTGACCCACAAGGTTGGTCAGTACTAGTGACCCGTGTTGTGACCCACAAGGTTGGTCAGTACTAGTGACCCATGTTGTGACCCACAAGGACTAGTGACCCATGTTGTGACCCACAAGGTTGGTCAGTACTAGTGACCCATGTTGTGACCCACAAGGTTGGTCAGTACTAGTGACCCGTGTTGTGACCCACAAGGTTGGTCAGTACTAGTGACCCGTGTTGTGACCCACAAGGTTGGTCAGTACTAGTGACCCATGTTGTGACCCACAAGGTTGGTCAGTACTAGAGACCCATGTTGTGACCCACAAGGACTAGTGACCCATGTTGTGACCCACAAGGTTGGTCAGTACTAGTGACCCGTGTTGTGACCCACAAGGTTGGTCAGTACTACTAGTGACCCGTGTTGTGACCCACAAGGACTAGTGACCCATGTTGTGACCCACAAGGCCTAGTGACCCGTGTTGTGACCCACAAGGACTAGTGACCCATGTTGTGACCCACAAGGACTAGTGACCCGTGTTGTGACCCACAAGGACTAGTGACCCGTGTTGTGACCCACAAGGACTAGTGACCCGTGTTGTGACCCACAAGGACTAGTGACCCGTGTTGTGACCCACAAGGACTAGTGACCCGTGTTGTGACCCACAAGGACTAGTGACCCGTGTTGTGACCCACAAGGACTAGTGACCCATGTTGTGACCCACAAGGACTAGTGACCCGTGTTGTGACCCACAAGGACTAGTGACCCGTGTTGTGACCCACAAGGACTAGTGACCCATGTTGTGACCCACAAGGACTAGTGACCCGTGTTGTGACCCTGGCCATAACGTGTATATATATCAGGCGGGTGTATCATTTACAGCGTTGTGGTTCGAACAATTCGTCAGCGAAGCACTTGTTCCGGAAGTGTTGTGACGTCATCAATTGTGAGTCGTGTGTTAACCGTTTTTCAGTCATAAACCAACCCGTTCTCGCACTTTCGTATAGTCAATATTGACTTATTAAATACGTGCATATGTGACATACTAAACATACTAGTTTACCTTGAAAAGGTTCATAGAAAACACCGACCTAACCTAACCTTCTTAGTATGTTAAGATAAGCATCTTATTGCTTCGTAATTACAATTATTACTTAACCTATACCTATAATAGGTTAAGTAATAATTGTAATTACGAAGCAATAAGATGGTTATCTTAACATACTAAGAAGGTTAGGTAAGGTCGGTGTTTTCTATGAAGTTTTTTAAGGTAAACTAGTATGTTTAGTATGTCACATATGCACGTATTAAATAAGTCAATATTGACTATACGAAAGTGCGAGAACGGGTTGCATAAACAGCGGGTTTGGCGGGTGGATGGAATGGTGTTGGCGGCTTAGTTTAGAGGACTGGCTGTTAGGTACTCCCGTGGTGTGTGTGTGTACCTTGTCCCTTTGTGTCCTGCAGGTGTGGCCCTCACTCAAGCCGGTCTGAACGTTGTCAAGCAGCAGATACTTGTACTCCCACATGTGTACCCACCACACATGCCCAGATACTTGTACTCCCACATGTGTAGCCACCACACATGCCCAGATACTTGTACTCCCACATGTGTAGCCACCACACATGCCCAGATACTTGTACTCCCACATGTGTAGCCACCATACATGCCCAGATACTTGTACTCCCACATGTGTAGCCACCATACATGCCCAGATACTTGTACTCCCACATGTGTAGCCACCATACATGCCCAGATACTTGTACTCCCACATGTGTAGCCACCATACATGCCCAGATACTTGTACTCCCACATGTGTACCCATCATACATGCCCAGATACTTGTACTCCCACATGTGTAGCCACCATACATGCCCAGATACTTGTACTCCCACATGTGTACCCATCATACATGCCCAGACACTTGTACTCCCACATGTGTAGCCACCATACATGCCCAGATACTTGTACTCTCACATGTGTAGCCACCATACATGCCCAGATACTTGTACTCCCAAATGTGTAGCCACCATACATGCCCAGACACTTGTACTCCCACATGTGTAGCCACCATACATGCCCAGATACTTGTACTCTCACATGTGTAGCCACCATACATGCCCAGATACTTGTACTCCCAAATGTGTAGCCACCATACATGCCCAGATACTTGTACTCCCACATGTGTAGCCACCATACATGCCCAGATACTTGTACTCTCACATGTGTAGCCACCATACATGCCCAGATACTTGTACTCCCACATGTGTAGCCACCATACATGCCCAGATACTTGTACTCTCACATGTGTAGCCACCATACATGCCCAGATACTTGTACTCCCACATGTGTAGCCACCATTCATGCCCAGATACTTGTACTCTCACATGTGTAGCCACCATACATGCCCAGATACTTGTACTCCCACATGTGTAGCCACCATACATGCCCAGATACTTGTACTTCTGAACACGGCTCAGTTCCACACCATTTAGAGTAAGTGTTATATTTCTTCGTTTCCTATACTCATATTTGGTTTTGTCTGCATTTATAACTAAGCCTAACTTGTGACAGGTTGTACCAAGTATGTTAAGAGCAGTTTGAACTTTGTTCCCAGAAGTGCCTTGTATAAGAATGTCATCAGCTTATATGATCGTCGTGACCCCTGGAGGATACATCTCTGATGCTAATCTGTTCATTAATACATTGAATAAGGTGGGACTTAATATTCCCCCTTAGAGGGGGGGGGGGTACCTAACTGTATCATTTCCTGAGACATGTATCCTTGTGTTACGGCCCTCTTGGGTCGCAACTGGGTTCTTTCTCTGATGTTAGTAGAGTTTGGGTATCCGGCCCCAAGCTAGTAGTGGCTTTCAAGGGGTGTGCTCCGTAACGCAAGTAAATTAAAGGGGAAGGGATAAAACTGCTCAGAAATAAATATATATTCACCACCACCAATAAATAAATATATAAACAGTCACACGCTGTTACTATAACTACACGTATTTACAATCACTTGTCTTCCTCCGAAGACACAGGATGCTCTGCTTAACGGTGCTCAAGACGAGTAGCCCTGGTTCTCTTCTTGTGGCCTCTAGACGAATCCTTAGATTCTCGTAACGAGTCTACCCCGGCCACAGGCCAGCCAAATCACAGTCCCACTGGGTGCACCGTCGTGGAGGCCGTCAACCACAAATCCAGCCTTTAGCTGGCAGGTTCCAATCAGCTCCGCTGCGTAGGCCACTCCACGACCGATACTAGGGTTGCGAGCCCTAGTCAAGAGCCTCGTGTGATTACACAGATCACTCTCCTCACCACAACACCCCAGTGGTTAGTCTTCTCCACCAGTCAGTCCCGGGTACGACAAATCCTCAACTGCCATGTCACAGGCAGGCTAACACAACAGTGTTCATCCGGGGGGTGACTCACAACTTCTACAGCAAATGCGTAGAGGTTCTACGGCTGCCTTGGGTAGACTGATCCAACGTTCATTACAGCAGTCCCAGGTCGACTCTGTAATCAGATTCGTCATCAGTACCGGTTACACTCTAGGGCACCTCACTTACAGGCTCAGACACAAACGTCCACCTATCCACTCCATAGATGGCGTTGCTGTCCAAGCGTCACCTCACCAGAGGTCAGCAGCGGCTGTGTTATGAGCTGATCAGGACGGGAAACTATCCCTTGTGGCCAGTATATCTCGTCCTCACTAGATGGCGTCGTCCATTTGGAGGGGGTTTCGGGAGCTGACCCACAGATGGCGCGGTCGTCCCTGCTCCGTGCTCGGACGCTGGGCTCGGGTCCGTAACACCTTGGTAATACACCTGACCTTTTCTCCCTTGTAGAGAATCTTGTATCTATTATAACAATCTTCCTGTTATTCCCAGATTGGCTAATTCGTATAAGATTACTTCCCCATTGGCTTTATCAAATGCTCCTTGTAGATCAACAAAAACTCTACAATTGTCATCCACATTACACAAACACTTTAAGAGACAATCCGCAGTACTTTTGCCTTTGATAAAACCAAAGAGATTACTGGACATGTTATCACCTACAAGGTAGAGTAGCCTATTTAACAAAATCCTTTCCATCATTTTACAAAAGCAGGATATTAAGGAGACAGGTCTATAGCCTCCGTTTGACTTAGGTATAGGAATGATGACAGCCTCTTTCCATTTTCTTGGTAACTTTCCCTCTCTATAACTCATATTAAACAAATCAAGTAAGGGACAAGGTTTCATACCGGCTAAATAATTAAGAATGTCATACGTTACTCCATCTTTTCCCGGAGCAGTAGAGCTGCCACTTTTTATAGCATCCAGTAGCTCATCGTGAGTTATCTCAGTGCATGTTATAGATCTTGTATTTAAGGCACATAAAGTTACTCCATTTCTAATATTTTCCCATGACTCAATGGTGACTCTCGTGTCTGCAGGTAAGGTCTCCATACCAGCAGCACATTTATCTACTAACTCATTAGCAACCTTTCCTGGATCTGAGTGAGCAATGAATTTGGTCTTACGAGTATGTCTCTAATGGTCAGAGACATACCAATGGTCTGAGCAGTGTTGGCAGTATCTGTCCGGCGCTCCTTCCTCGCCTCACTGTGGTCCACACACACTTCCAACATTGTAGTTTCCTCCGTGTATAGTTTAATACTGGCGGACATGCATGAAGTGCCGGACCAACCAGGCTGTAGTGGATATGTGGCCTTCGGGTCGCTCCCAGCAACACACCAGGAGCATATCCTTGAGAGGTTTTCTGGAGTTCTTCTGCTCCACGAGCCCGGCCTGAGGCCATTCTCGACTTGTGATAACTTGGTCCACCAGGCTGTTGCTTGGAGCGGCCCGCATCCCCACATATCCATTACAAGCTGGTTGGTCCAGCAATTCTTAAGAACAATAAGAATAAAGGTAACTGCAGAAAAGGCCTATTGACCCATACGAGGCAGCTTCTGTTTATACCCACCCAATCTCATTCATATACATGTCTAAACTGCACTTGAAACAATCAAGGGATCCTACTTCTTTCACATTACTCAGTAATTGGTTCCACAAATCAACAACCCTGTTAACGAATCAGTATTTACCCAAGTCTTTCCTAAATCTAAACTTATACAATTTATTCCCATTGATTCGTGCTGTCCTGTGTTGATACTTTTAATACCCTATTAATATCCCTTTGTTATGTCCATTTATCCACTTGTACACCTCCATAATGTAACACCATAAAGGTGTTTAGTTCTATTTTACACACGAGAGACAGTTACACACGATATCTGAGGCGGCAGAGTGTCTGTGTGTAGTAATTAAGGAGTCACACCAAGAGATATAATGGCGAGAGGTTGTCTCCGGGTGAGGTCACGTGTCATGACCTTATATTCTGGTAAGTTGATAGTTGGAGACGGTTGGTGGTGTGTAACAAGCCACAGTTTAGGGGCCATAACGCCGGATAACCAACTTCTTCAATGTCACCCAAACTTTGTGACCAGTTGTATATACAAACGGCTCCAACTGTTCCAAGTGTCAGTATCGCAGCTTAAGTAGAGAGGCAGAACAAAATCAACGAATTTTGTATATTTTCAATAATTCTGTAGAACCACAAGTTTCAAATTAAGTCCCTTATATTACACTCATCTATCACATTAGTATATAATAAAGAATTTTTCAAAGCGGATTATCCAAAATATGTTTAGTTTTACTAATATATATATTCAAAGTTCCCCCAAAATTTATGCAAATATATCATGTTTATAAATATTTATAAAATCAATAAATGGAGTTAGGAAGAAAGTATCTTTCAGTGATTGTAGAGACATAAACTCTACATATAAGGTGTAACTTTCAGGGAAATTGTATAAAACATGAAAGCGTAGACGAACTTTTATGTTTCTTGACAATAAATGAAGCCTACGGTGCCGCCGCCTGTGGCTGAGGGTGACCACTTTCCTCCCACACTGACCCCCTCACACTGGCCCCCTAACACTGGCCCCCTCACACTGGCCCCCTCACACTGGCCCCCTCACACTGACCCCCTCACACTGGTCCCCTCACACTGGCCCCCTCACACTGGCCCCCTCACACTGGCCCCCTCACACTGGCCCCCTCACACTGGCCCCCTCACACTGACCCCCTCACACTGACCCCCTCACACTGACCCCCTCACACTGGCCCCCTCACACTGACCCCCTCACACTGGCCCCCTCACACTGGCCCCCTCACACTGGCCCCCTCACACTGGCCCCCTCACACTGGCCCCCTCACACTGGCCCCCTCACACTGGCCCCCTCACACTGGCCCCCTCACACTGGCCCCCTCACACTGGCCCCCTCACACTGGCCCCCTCACACTGGCCCCCTCACACTGGCCCCCTCACACTGGCCCCCTCACACTGACCCCCTCACACTGACCCCCTCACACTGGCCCCCTCACACTGGCCCTCCCACACTGGCCCCCTCACACTGGCCCCCTCACACTGGCCCCCTCACACTGGCCCCCTCACACTGGCCCCCTCACACTGGCCCCCTCACACTGGCCCCCCCACACTGGCCACTATCACATATGATATGAATAAGGAGAGAAAAAATGAGACGAATGAGAACACAAATGAGAAAGACGAAAGCAACAAGGAGAAAGATAAGGGCAATACCGAGAATGAATGCAGAAACGAGAAAGTTGGAACAAAAAACACAGAGGTAGCCAAGTCGTGCACGGGTACAAACAAGAATAATACAATCACAAATGAAAATATTTGCTGGTATTATGCAAAAGGACAGTGTAGATATGGGCCCAGAGGCACGGAATGCTCATTCATGCACCCACGGAAATGCCGAAACTGGTTAGGGAAAGGCAGATGTCGTTTTGATACAGAGTGTAGATATTTTCACCCTAAGCTATGCACACTCTCAGTCAATGAGAGGAAATGCTACGATCTTCACTGCCCCGATTTCCACGTCAGAGGTACACAGCGCTATATAAGAGAAGAAGTCCAACATAATAGCCCTGAAAATTTTTTAGAGGCAGGTACAAACAGAGGGAGAAACAGACAGGCAGAAACGTGGCAGGAGTACGGATGGAGAAGGGGAAATGCCCAAGACTGGACTACAGTTCGTCATCAAGCCCACACATACTACACCCCCCAACTACACAGAGACTACCACACTCCCCAGTATCACTTCCAAAACTGGACAAACCATTGCCACAACAACACACCCTGGGTCAGGGTAGAGAGGAGGGAGAACTACCAAAACCTTCCAGAAGTGACACACAATATGGACAATCATTCATATTTGCAAACATTCAAGGTTTAAAGCCAAAGTCAAGAAATAAAGTTAAGTTCATAAATGGCCTTCTATTAGAGTCAAACTCAATATTTGGGGCATTCACGGAAACTCATACAAAAGATTACATGGATGGTGAAATCTGGATTCCAAATTATAATCTATATAGATGTGATAGAAAAACTAGGTCAAATGGAGGAGTA
Source organism: Procambarus clarkii (assembly GCF_040958095.1). Classification (NCBI taxonomy): domain Eukaryota; kingdom Metazoa; phylum Arthropoda; class Malacostraca; order Decapoda; family Cambaridae; genus Procambarus; species Procambarus clarkii. The sequence goes on from NC_091163.1 coordinate 34,531,902, forward strand.
GGTCTGTATATTAAAGAAGACCTGGTATGCACAGAACTATTAAATTCAACTAATGAGGTGGTAGAGGTACTTGGAATGAAGGTAGAGAAACTAAACCTAATTATTATTCTAATATATAAACCGCCAGATACAACGATTGAGGAATTCACAGAACAGATGCACAAAATAGAGAACATACTTGACAACCTAGCAAACCCAGCTCCAGATATTATCTTTCTTGGAGATTTCAATTTACCGAGTCTAAGATGGAGAACGGCAAACACAAATATCATAGCAGGGAATGACCCGGGAAATAACCAACCACAGGCCAGAGAACTTTTGAGATTCTGTGACAAATTCTCGCTCAATCAACAGATTACAGAACCAACTAGGAACGAAAACACACTAGACTTGTTATTCACAAACAATGATGAACTAATCAGGGATGTCACAATCTCAGATACTTCATACTCAGACCATAAGCTCATTGAAGTGCGAACTAGCATAAATAACGGTAGTAGGTCTAAGAGACCCAACAAGCGAGAAGGAATATTCAATCAATTCAATTTCAACAATAAGAGGATTGACTGGGAAAAAATAAATGTAGACCTTGCAACCATTCAATGGGAGACGGTCTTAAGCGACAAAACTCCCACACAGGGAATAGCTCAACTGACAGCTGAAGCTTACAAGGTCTGCTTGAAGCACGTGCCTGTGAGGAGGGGCAGAAAGAGGACCACTCTAGGAAGAGAACGCAGATGACTGTACAGGAGAAGGAAAAAATAACGGAAATGCTTCGGCAGACACAACTATCACAAGCAAGGAAAACAAGCCTAAGCAGGGAGATTGAGGAAATAGAACAAACGTTGAAGCGATCATATGAGTCTGAGGAAATGGAATTGGAACAGAAAGCTATACAAGAGATAAGGAAAAATCCGAAATATTTTTTCACATACGCAGAATCAAAATCCAAAACCTCGACCAGTATTGGACCGTTAATTACAAATGAAGGTACGTACACAGAGGACAACAAAGAGATTAGTGAAATTCTAAGAAGCCAGTATGAGGCTATGTTTAGCACACCAATAAACAACATGAAAGTTGACCCAGACAGCTTCTTTATGAATGACATTCAAGCTGTAGATAATATAACGGATATTACCACAAACTCGGAAGACTTTGAAAGAGAAATTGATAATATGCCTATGCACTCAGCTCCTGGGCCTGACTCATGGAATTCAATATTCATAAAGAAATGTAAAGTACCAGTAGCGAGAGCACTCAGCGTAATATGGAGAAAGAGCCTGGATACAGGGGAGATACCAGCAGCACTTAAATCTGCAGATATAGCACAAGGGGGGGAGTAAAGCCTTGGCAAAAAATTATAGGCCAGTTGCACTAACATCACACATAATAAAAGTGTTTGAAAGAGTGATTAGGAATCAAATTTCTAGTTTTATGGAAAACAATGAATTGCACAATCCAGGACAACATGGATTTAGAGCGGGAAGATCCTGTCTGTCACAGATACTCAACCACTATGACAAAATCACAGAAGCCCTAGAAGAAAAGCAAAATGCAGATGTTGTATACACAGACTTTGCAAAGGCGTTCGACAAATGTGACCATGGGGTGATAGCTCACAAAATGAGGTCAATGGGAATAACTGGAAAAGTAGGACGCTGGATACTCAATTTCCTGTCGAACAGAACACAAAGAGTAACAGTCAATCAGATAAAATCGAGTCCAAGCGATGTTAAAAGCTCTGTACCTCAAGGTACAGTCCTTGCACCGCTACTGTTCCTTATTCTCATATCTGATATAGACAAAAATACACGCCACAGCTTCGTGTCGTCCTTTGCAGATGACACAAAAATCAGCATGAAAATTACCTCTGCTGAAGACATTGAAAAACTACAAGCAGATGTCAACAAAGTTTTTGATTGGGCAGCAGAAAATAACATGATGTTTAACAGTGATAAATTTCAGGTACTCAGGTACGGCAAAAATGAGGATCTGAAACATAATACAGGGTACAAAACACAATCGAATCTTCCCATAGTAGGAAAACAGCATGTCAAGGATTTGGGAATAATGATGTCCGACGATCTAACGTTTAGGGAGCATAACCAAGCAAATATCGCGTCAGCCAGAAAAATGATCGGATGGATTACGAGAACTTTCAAATCCAGGGATCCCATCACAATGGTTGTACTCTTCAAGTCACTTGTGCTGTCCCGTCTCGAGTACTGCTCAGTACTCACTTCCCCCTTCAGAGCAGGAGAGATTGCTGAAATAGAGGGAATACAGAGAACATATACGGCACGCATAGACGAGATAAAACACCTAAATTATTGGGATCGTCTCAAAGCTCTCCAAATGTACTCTCTAGAAAGGAGACGAGAGAGATACCAAATAATATACACCTGGAAAATACTGGAGGGCCAGGTCCCAAATCTACACAGTAAAATAACAACGTACTGGAGTGAACGATATGGAAGAAAATGCAAGATTGAACCTGTGAAGAGCAGAGGTGTCATAGGCACAATCAGAGAGCACTGTATAAACATCAGGGGTCCGCGGTTGTTCAACGTCCTCCCAGCGAGCATAAGAAATATTGCCGGAACAACCGTGGACATCTTCAAGAGAAAACTGGACGGTTTTCTAAGAGAAGTTCCGGATCAGCCGGGCTGTGGTGGGTACGTGGCCCTGCGGGCCGCTCCAAGCAACAGCCTGGTGGACCAAACTCTCACAAGTCGAGCCTGGCCTCGGGCCGGGCTTGGGGAGTAGAAGAACTCCCAGAACCCCATCAACCAGGTATCAACCAGGTATCAACCAGCCCCCTCACACTGGCCCCCTCACACTGGCCCCCTCACACTGGCCCCCTCACACTGGCCCCCTCACACTGGCCCCCTCACACTGACCCCCTCACACTGACCCCCTCACACTGGCCCTCCCACACTGGCCCCCTCACACTGGCCCTCCCACACTGGCCCCCTCACACTGGCCCCCTCACACTGGCCCCCTCACACTGGCCCCCTCACACTGGCCCCCTCACACTGGCCCCCTCACACTGGCCCCCTCACACTGGCCCCCTCACACTGGCCCCCTCACACTGGCCCCCTCACACTGGCCCCCTCACACTGGCCCCCTCACACTGGCCCCCTCACACTGGCCCCCTCACACTGACCCCCTCACACTGACCCCCTCACACTGGCCCTCCCACACTGGCCCCCTCACACTGGCCCTCCCACACTGGCCCCCTCACACTGGCCCTCCCACACTGGCCCCCTCACACTGGCCCTCCCACACTGGCCCCCCTCACACTGGCCCCCTCACACTGGCCCCCTCACACTGGCCCCCTCACACTGACCCCCTCACACTGGCCCCCTCACACTGGCCCCCTCACACTGGCCCCCTCACACTGGCCCCCTCACACTGGCCCCCTCACACTGGCCCCCTCACACTGGCCCCCCTCACACTGGCCCCCTCACACTGGCCCCCCTCACACTGGCCCCCTCACACTGGCTCCCTCACACTGGCTCCCTCACACTGGCCCCCTCACACTGGCCCCCTCACACTGGCCCCCTCTCACTGGCCCCCTCACACTGGCCCCCTCACACTGGCCCCCCTCACACTGGCCCCCCTCACACTGGCCCCCTCACACTGGCCCCCTCACACTGGCCCCCTCACACTGGCCCCCTCACACTGGCCCCCTCACACTGGCCCCCTCACACTGGCCCCCTCACACTGGCCCCCTCACACTGGCCCCCCTCACACTGGCCCCCTCACACTGACCCCCTCACACTGACCCCCTCACACTGGCCCCCTAACACTGGCCCCCTCACACTGACCCCCTCACACTGGCCCCCTCACACTGACCCCCTCACACTGGCCCCCCTCACACTGGCCCCCCTCACACTGGCCCCCTCACACTGGCCCCCTCACACTGGCCCCCTCACACTGGCCCCCTCACACTGGCCCCCTCACACTGACCCCGTGACAGACACACTAACAGTCACTAACGTGTACAAGTGTCATGCAAATCGCCCGATAACAAATATGAGAAAAATAGAGAAAAAATCAAATATTTTTTTTAACTAAATTTTTTGGGGATAAAACTAATTATTAAAATAGTTTAATATATGGTAATGTGATAGCTGAGAGTCACATATTTCTGTTGACACTTCTTTGATGTTAATTTTTGAACATTTTGGACATTTTTTGACACACAAATATTTTGTTCTCCCTTGCTAATTAAGCAACGATGCTGAGACTTGGACCTGTTGAGGCAAATTATATATACAACTAGTTAAAAAAAGTTTGATTGAAATCGATTTTTTTTTCATTTATTGGATATTTTGCAGTTATTTCCCCTTAGGCTTGGTGGGTAGATGACCTGAGGCTTGGTGGGTAGATGACCTGAGGCTATCTACTTAGTAGTTGGAGCTCCCGGCTCTCTCCATAAATACTCGGGGAACTGTACAGCCAGGATCACAGAGACGATTGAAGATTGAGCAGCAGCGATAGTTAGAGGAACAGCAGCGATAGTTAGAGCAGCAGCGATAGTTAGAGTAGCAGTGATAGTTAGAGCAGCAACGATAGTTAGAGTAGCAGCGATAGTTAGAGCAGCAGTGATAGTTAGAGCAGCAGTGATAGTTAGAGCAGCAGTGATATAGCAGCAGCGATAGTTAGAGCAGCAGTGATAGTTAGAGCAGCAGCGATAGTTAGAGTAGCAGCGATAGTTAGAGCAGCAGTGATAGTTAGAGCAGCAGTGATAGAGCAGCAGTGATAGTTAGAGCAGCAGCGATAGTTAGAGCAGCAGTGATAGAGTAGCAGCGATAGTTAGAGCAGCAGTGATAGTTAGAGCAGCAGTGATAGTTAGAGCAGCAGTGATAGTTAGAGCAGCAGTGATAGAGCAGCAGTGATAGAGCAGCAGTGATAGAGCAGCAGCGGTAGTTAGAGCAGCAGTGATAGTTAGAGCAGCAGTGATAGAGCAGCAGTGATAGAGCAGCAGCGATAGTTAGAGCAGCAGTGATAGAGCAGCAGTGATAGTTAGAGCAGCAGCGATAGTTAGAGCAGCAGCGATAGTTAGAGCAGCAGTGATAGAGCAGCAGCGATAGTTAGAGCAGCAGTGATAGTTAGAGCAGCAGTGATAGAGCAGCAGTGATAGAGCAGCAGCGGTAGTTAGAGCAGCAGCGATAGTTAGAGCAGCAGTGATAGAGCAGCAGCGATAGTTAGAGCAGCAGCGATAGTTAGAGTAGCAGCGATAGTTAGAGCAGCAGTGATAGAGCAGCAGCGATAGTTAGAGCAGCAGTGATAGTTAGAGCAGCAGTGATAGAGCAGCAGCGATAGTTAGAGCAGCAGTGATAGTTAGAGCAGCAGCGATAGTTAGAGCAGCAGTGATAGTTAGAGCAGCAGTGATAGTTAGAGCAGCAGCGATAGTTAGAGCAGCAGTGATAGAGCAGCAGCGATAGTTAGAGCAGCAGTGATAGTTAGAGCAGCAGTGATAGAGCAGCAGCGATAGTTAGAGCAGCAGTGATAGTTAGAGCAGCAGTGATAGTTAGAGCAGCAGTGATAGTTAGAGCAGCAGTGATAGAGCAGCAGTGATAGTTAGAGCAGCAGCGATAGTTAGAGCAGCAGCGGTAGTTAGAGCAGCAGTGATAGAGCAGCAGTGATAGAGCAGCAGTGATAGAGCAGCAGCGATAGTTAGAGCAGCAGCGGTAGTTAGAGCAGCAGCGGTAGTTAGAGCAGCAGTGATAGAGCAGCAGTGATAGAGCAGCAGTGATAGAGCAGCAGCGATAGTTAGAGCAGCAGCGGTAGTTAGAGCAGCAGCGGTAGTTAGAGCAGCAGTGATAGAGCAGCAGTGATAGAGCAGCAGTGATAGTTAGAGCAGCAGTGATAGTTAGAGCAGCAGCGATAGTTAGAGCAGCAGTGATAGTTAGAGCAGCAGTGATAGAGCAGCAGCGATAGTTAGAGCAGCAGCGGTAGTTAGAGCAGCAGTGATAGAGCAGCAGTGATAGTGAGAGCAGCAGCGATAGTTAGAGCAGCAGCAATAGTTAGAGCAGCAGTGATAGAGCAGCAGCGATAGTTAGGGCAGCAGTGATAGAGCAGCAGCGATAGTTAGAGCAGCAGTGATAGTTAGAGCAGCAGCGATAGTTAGAGCAGCAGTGATAGAGCAGCAGTGATAGAGCAGCAGCGATAGTTAGAGCAGCAGTGATAGTTAGAGCAGCAGTGATAGAGTAGCAGCGATAGTTAGAGCAGCAGCGGTAGTTAGAGCAGCAGCGGTAGTTAGAGCAGCAGTGATAGAGCAGCAGCGATAGTTAGAGCAGCAGTGATAGTTAGAGCAGCAGCGATAGTTAGAGCAGCAGTGATAGAGCAGCAGCGATAGTTGGAGCAGCAGTGATAGAGCAGCAGCGATAGTTAGAGCAGCAGTGATAGAGCAGCAGCGATAGTTAGAGCAGCAGTGATAGAGCAGCAGTGATAGTTAGAGCAGCAGCGATAGTTAGAGCAGAAGCGATAGTTAGAGCAGCAGTGATAGAGCAGCAGTGATAGTTAGAGCAGCAGTGATAGAGCAGCAGTGATAGTTAGAGCAGCAGTGATAGAGCAGCAGTGATAGAGCAGCAGCGATAGTTAGAGCAGCAGTGATAGAGCAGCAGCGATAGTTAGAGCAGTAGCGGTAGTTAGAGCAGCAGTGATAGTTAGAGCAGCAGTGATAGTTAGAGTAGCAGCGATAGTTAGAGCAGCAGCGATAGTTAGAGCAGCAGCGATAGTTAGAGCAGCAGCGATAGTTAGAGCAGCAGTGATAGAGTAGCAGTGATAGTTAGAGTAGCAGCGATAGTTAGAGCAGCAGCGATAGTTAGAGCAGCAGCGGTAGTTAGAGCAGCAGCGGTAGTTAGAGCAGCAGTGATAGAGTAGCAGTGATAGTTAGAGCAGCAGTGATAGTTAGAGCAGCAGCGGTAGTTAGAGGAGCAGTGATAGTTAGAGCAGCAGTGATAGTTAGAGCAGCAGTGATAGAGCAGCAGTGATAGTTAGAGCAGCAGCGATAGTTAGAGCAGCAGCGATAGTTAGAGCAGCAGTGATAGAGCAGCAGTGATAGTTAGAGCAGCAGCGATAGTTAGAGCAGCAGTGATAGTTAGAGCAGCAGTGATAGTTAGAGCAGCAGCGATAGTTAGAGCAGCAGTGATAGAGCAGCAGTGATAGTTAGAGCAGCAGTGATAGAGCAGCAGTGATAGTTAGAGCAGCAGTGATAGTTAGAGCAGCAGTGATAGAGCAGCAGTGATAGAGCAGCAGTGATAGTTAGAGCAGCAGCGATAGTTAGAGCAGCAGTGATAGAGCAGCAGCGATAGTTAGAGCAGCAGTGATAGTTAGAGCAGCAGCGATAGTTAGAGCAGCAGTGATAGTTAGAGCAGCAGTGATAGAGCAGCAGTGATAGTTAGAGCAGCAGCGATAGTTAGAGCAGCAGCAATAGTTAGAGCTTCAGTGATAGTTAGAGCAGCAGTGATAGAGCAGCAGCGATAGTTAGAGCAGCAGTGATAGTTAGAGCAGCAGTGATAGTTAGAGCAGCAGTGATAGTTAGAGCAGCAGTGATAGAGCAGCAGCGATAGTTAGGGCAGCAGTGATAGTTAGAGCAGCAGCGATAGTTAGAGCAGCAGCGATAGTTAGGGCAGCAGTGATAGTTAGAGCAGCAGCGATAGTTAGAGCAGCAGTGATAGTTAGAGCAGCAGTGATAGAGCAGCAGTGATAGTTAGAGCAGCAGCAATAGTTAGAGCAGCAGCGATAGTTAGGGCAGCAGTGATAGAGCAGCGGCGATAGTTAGAGCAGCAGTGATAGAGCAGCAGCAATAGTTAGAGCAGCAGCGATAGTTAGGGCAGCAGTGATAGAGCAGCAGCGATAGTTAGAGCAGCAGTGATAGAGCAGCAGCGATAGTTAGTGCAGCAGCGGTAGTTAGAGCAGCAGCGATAGTTAGAGCAGCAGCGGTAGTTAGGGCAGCAGCGATAGTTAGAGCAGCAGTGATAGAGCAGCAGCGATAGTTAGAGCAGCAGTGATAGAGCAGCAGCGGTAGTTAGAGCAGCAGTGATAGAGCAGCAGCGATAGTTAGAGCAGCAGTGATAGAGCAGCAGCGATAGTTAGAGCAGCAGTGATAGAGCAGCAGTGATAGTTAGAGCAGCAGTGATAGAGCAGCAGCGATAGTTAGAGCAGCAGTGATAGTTAGAGCAGCAGCGATAGTTAGAGCAGCAGCGATAGTTAGAGCAGCAGCGATAGTTAGAGCAGCAGTGATAGTTAGAGCAGCAGCGATAGTTAGAGCAGCAGCGATAGTTAGAGCAGCAGCGATAGTTAGAGCAGCAGTGATAGAGCAGCAGCGATAGTTAGGGCAGCAGTGATAGTTAGAGCAGCAGTGATAGAGCAGCAGCGGTAGTTAGAGCAGCAGCGATAGTTAGAGCAGCAGCGGTAGTTAGAGCAGCAGCGATAGTTAGAGCAGCAGCGATAGTTAGGGCAGCAGTGATAGTTAGAGCAGCAGCGATAGTTAGAGCAGCAGTGATAGTTAGAGCAGCAGTGATAGTTAGAGCAGCAGTGATAGAGCAGCAGTGATAGTTAGAGCAGCAGCGATAGTTAGAGCAGCAGTGATAGTTAGGGCAGCAGTGATAGTTAGAGCAGCAGCGATAGTTAGAGCAGCAGCGATAGTTAGAGCAGCAGTGATAGAGCAGCAGTGATAGTTAGAGCAGCAGCGATAGTTAGAGCAGCAGTGATAGAGCAGCAGTGATAGTTAGAGCAGCAGTGATAGAGCAGCAGCGATAGTTAGAGCAGCAGTGATAGAGCAGCAGTGATAGAGTAGCAGTGATAGAGCAGCAGCGATAGTTAGAGCAGCAGTGATAGTTAGAGCAGCAGCGATAGTTAGAGCAGCAGCGATAGTTAGAGCAGCAGTGATAGTTAGAGCAGCAGTGATAGTTAGAGCAGCAGCGGTAGTTAGAGCAGCAGCGATAGTTAGAGCAGCAGTGATAGAGCAGCAGTGATAGAGCAGCAGCGATAGTTAGAGCAGCAGCGATAGTTAGAGCAGCAGCGATAGTTAGAGCAGCAGTGATAGAGTAGCAGTGATAGAGCAGCAGCGATAGTTAGAGCAGCAGCGATAGTTAGAGCAGCAGTGATAGAGTAGCAGTGATAGAGCAGCAGCGATAGTTAGAGCAGCAGTGATAGAGCAGCAGCGATAGTTAGAGCAGCAGCGGTAGTTAGAGCAGCAGCGATAGTTAGAGCAGCAGTGATAGTTAGAGCAGCAGTGATAGAGCAGCAGCGATAGTTAGAGCAGCAGCGATAGTTAGAGCAGCAGCGATAGTTAGAGCAGCAGTGATAGTTAGAGCAGCAGTGATAGTTAGAGCAGCAGCGATAGTTAGAGCAGCAGTGATAGAGCAGCAGCGATAGTTAGAGCAGCAGTGATAGTTAGAGCAGCAGTGATAGAGCAGCAGCGATAGTTAGAGCAGCAGTGATAGTTAGAGCAGCAGCGATAGTTAGAGCAGCAGTGATAGTTAGAGCAGCAGTGATAGTTAGAGCAGCAGTGATAGAGCAGCAGTGATAGTTAGAGCAGCAGTGATAGTTAGAGCAGCAGTGATAGTTAGAGCAGCAGCGATAGTTAGAGCAGCAGCGGTAGTTAGAGCAGCAGTGATAGAGCAGCAGTGATAGGGGCAGCAGTGATAGTTAGAGCAGCAGCGATAGTTAGAGCAGCAGCGGTAGTTAGAGCAGCAGTGTTAGAGCAGCAGTGATAGTTAGAGCAGCAGTGATAGAGCAGCAGCGGTAGTTAGAGCAGCAGTGATAGTTAGGGCAGCAGTGATAGAGCAGCAGCGATAGTTAGAGCAGCAGCGGTAGTTAGAGCAGCAGTGATAGTTAGAGCAGCAGTGATAGAGCAGCAGCGATAGTTAGAGCAGCAGTGATAGTTAGAGCAGCAGTGATAGAGCAGCAGCGATAGTTAGAGCAGCAGCGGTAGTTAGAGCAGCAGTGATAGTTAGAGCAGCAGTGATAGAGCAGCAGCGATAGTTAGAGCAGCAGCAATAGTTAGAGCAGCAGTGATAGAGCAGCAGCGATAGTTAGAGCAGCAGTGATAGAGCAGCAGTGATAGAGCAGCAGCGATAGTTAGAGCAGCAGTGATAGTTAGAGCAGCAGTGATAGTTAGAGTAGCAGCGATAGTTAGAGCAGCAGCGGTAGTTAGAGCAGCAGCGGTAGTTAGAGCAGCAGTGATAGAGCAGCAGCGATAGTTAGAGCAGCAGTGATAGTTAGAGCAGCAGCGATAGTTAGAGCAGCAGTGATAGAGCAGCAGCGATAGTTAGAGCAGCAGTGATAGTTAGAGCAGCAGTGATAGTTAGAGCAGCAGTGATAGTTAGAGCAGCAGTGATAGAGCAGCAGTGATAGAGCAGCAGCGATAGTTAGAGCAGCAGTGATAGAGCAGCAGCGATAGTTAGAGCAGTAGCGGTAGTTAGAGCAGCAGTGATAGTTAGAGCAGCAGTGATAGTTAGAGTAGCAGCGATAGTTAGAGCAGCAGCGATAGTTAGAGCAGCAGCGATAGTTAGAGCAGCAGCGATAGTTAGAGCAGCAGCGATAGTTAGAGCAGCAGCGGTAGTTAGAGCAGCAGCGGTAGTTAGAGCAGCAGTGATAGAGTAGCAGTGATAGTTAGAGCAGCAGTGATAGTTAGAGCAGCAGCGGTAGTTAGAGGAGCAGTGATAGTTAGAGCAGCAGTGATAGTTAGAGCAGCAGTGATAGAGCAGCAGTGATAGTTAGAGCAGCAGCGATAGTTAGAGCAGCAGCGATAGTTAGAGCAGCAGTGATAGAGCAGCAGTGATAGTTAGAGCAGCAGCGATAGTTAGAGCAGCAGTGATAGTTAGAGCAGCAGTGATAGTTAGAGCAGCAGCGATAGTTAGAGCAGCAGTGATAGTTAGAGCAGCAGTGATAGTTAGAGCAGCAGTGATAGAGCAGCAGTGATAGTTAGAGCAGCAGTGATAGTTAGAGCAGCAGTGATAGAGCAGCAGTGATAGAGCAGCAGTGATAGTTAGAGCAGCAGCGATAGTTAGAGCAGCAGTGATAGAGCAGCAGCGATAGTTAGAGCAGCAGTGATAGTTAGAGCAGCAGCGATAGTTAGAGCAGCAGTGATAGTTAGAGCAGCAGTGATAGAGCAGCAGTGATAGTTAGAGCAGCAGCGATAGTTAGAGCAGCAGCAATAGTTAGAGCTTCAGTGATAGTTAGAGCAGCAGTGATAGAGCAGCAGCGATAGTTAGAGCAGCAGTGATAGTTAGAGCAGCAGTGATAGTTAGAGCAGCAGTGATAGTTAGAGCAGCAGTGATAGAGCAGCAGCGATAGTTAGGGCAGCAGTGATAGTTAGAGCAGCAGCGATAGTTAGAGCAGCAGCGATAGTTAGGGCAGCAGTGATAGAGCAGCAGCGATAGTTAGAGCAGCAGTGATAGTTAGAGCAGCAGTGATAGAGCAGCAGTGATAGTTAGAGCAGCAGCAATAGTTAGAGCAGCAGCGATAGTTAGGGCAGCAGTGATAGAGCAGCGGCGATAGTTAGAGCAGCAGTGATAGAGCAGCAGCAATAGTTAGAGCAGCAGCGATAGTTAGGGCAGCAGTGATAGAGCAGCAGCGATAGTTAGAGCAGCAGTGATAGAGCAGCAGCGATAGTTAGTGCAGCAGCGGTAGTTAGAGCAGCAGCGATAGTTAGAGCAGCAGCGGTAGTTAGGGCAGCAGCGATAGTTAGAGCAGCAGTGATAGAGCAGCAGCGATAGTTAGAGCAGCAGTGATAGAGCAGCAGCGGTAGTTAGAGCAGCAGTGATAGAGCAGCAGCGATAGTTAGAGCAGCAGCGATAGTTAGAGCAGCAGTGATAGAGCAGCAGCGATAGTTAGAGCAGCAGTGATAGAGCAGCAGTGATAGTTAGAGCAGCAGTGATAGAGCAGCAGCGATAGTTAGAGCAGCAGTGATAGTTAGAGCAGCAGTGATAGTTAGAGCAGCAGTGATAGAGCAGCAGCGATAGTTAGAGCAGCAGTGATAGAGCAGCAGCGATAGTTAGGGCAGCAGTGATAGTTAGAGCAGCAGTGATAGAGCAGCAGCGGTAGTTAGAGCAGCAGCGATAGTTAGAGCAGCAGCGGTAGTTAGAGCAGCAGCGATAGTTAGAGCAGCAGCGATAGTTAGGGCAGCAGTGATAGTTAGAGCAGCAGCGATAGTTAGAGCAGCAGTGATAGTTAGAGCAGCAGTGATAGTTAGAGCAGCAGTGATAGAGCAGCAGTGATAGTTAGAGCAGCAGCGATAGTTAGAGCAGCAGTGATAGTTAGGGCAGCAGTGATAGTTAGAGCAGCAGCGATAGTTAGAGCAGCAGCGATAGTTAGAGCAGCAGTGATAGAGCAGCAGTGATAGTTAGAGCAGCAGCGATAGTTAGAGCAGCAGTGATAGAGCAGCAGTGATAGTTAGAGCAGCAGTGATAGAGCAGCAGCGATAGTTAGAGCAGCAGTGATAGTTAGAGCAGCAGTGATAGAGTAGCAGTGATAGAGCAGCAGCGATAGTTAGAGCAGCAGTGATAGTTAGAGCAGCAGCGATAGTTAGAGCAGCAGCGATAGTTAGAGCAGCAGTGATAGTTAGAGCAGCAGTGATAGTTAGAGCAGCAGCGGTAGTTAGAGCAGCAGCGATAGTTAGAGCAGCAGTGATAGAGCAGCAGTGATAGAGCAGCAGCGATAGTTAGAGCAGCAGCGATAGTTAGAGCAGCAGCGATAGTTAGAGCAGCAGTGATAGAGTAGCAGTGATAGAGCAGCAGCGATAGTTAGAGCAGCAGCGATAGTTAGAGCAGCAGTGATAGAGTAGCAGTGATAGAGCAGCAGCGATAGTTAGAGCAGCAGTGATAGAGCAGCAGCGATAGTTAGAGCAGCAGCGGTAGTTAGAGCAGCAGCGATAGTTAGAGCAGCAGTGATAGTTAGAGCAGCAGTGATAGAGCAGCAGCGATAGTTAGAGCAGCAGCGATAGTTAGAGCAGCAGCGATAGTTAGAGCAGCAGCGATAGTTAGAGCAGCAGTGATAGTTAGAGCAGCAGTGATAGTTAGAGCAGCAGCGATAGTTAGAGCAGCAGTGATAGAGCAGCAGCGATAGTTAGAGCAGCAGTGATAGTTAGAGCAGCAGTGATAGAGCAGCAGCGATAGTTAGAGCAGCAGTGATAGTTAGAGCAGCAGCGATAGTTAGAGCAGCAGTGATAGTTAGAGCAGCAGTGATAGTTAGAGCAGCAGTGATAGAGCAGCAGTGATAGTTAGAGCAGCAGTGATAGTTAGAGCAGCAGTGATAGTTAGAGCAGCAGCGATAGTTAGAGCAGCAGCGGTAGTTAGAGCAGCAGTGATAGAGCAGCAGTGATAGGGGCAGCAGTGATAGTTAGAGCAGCAGCGATAGTTAGAGCAGCAGCGGTAGTTAGAGCAGCAGTGTTAGAGCAGCAGTGATAGTTAGAGCAGCAGTGATAGAGCAGCAGCGGTAGTTAGAGCAGCAGTGATAGTTAGGGCAGCAGTGATAGAGCAGCAGCGATAGTTAGAGCAGCAGCGGTAGTTAGAGCAGCAGTGATAGTTAGAGCAGCAGTGATAGAGCAGCAGCGATAGTTAGAGCAGCAGTGATAGTTAGAGCAGCAGTGATAGAGCAGCAGCGATAGTTAGAGCAGCAGGCGGTAGTTAGAGCAGGCAGTGATAGTTAGAGCAGCAGTGATAGAGCAGCAGCGATAGTTAGAGCAGCAGCAATAGTTAGAGCAGCAGTGATAGAGCAGCAGCGATAGTTAGAGCAGCAGTGATAGAGCAGCAGTGATAGAGCAGCAGCGATAGTTAGAGCAGCAGTGATAGTTAGAGCAGCAGTGATAGTTAGAGTAGCAGCGATAGTTAGAGCAGCAGCGGTAGTTAGAGCAGCAGCGGTAGTTAGAGCAGCAGTGATAGAGCAGCAGCGATAGTTAGAGCAGCAGCGATAGTTAGAGCAGCAGTGATAGAGCAGCAGCGATAGTTAGAGCAGCAGTGATAGTTAGAGCAGCAGCGATAGTTAGAGCAGCAGTGATAGAGCAGCAGCGATAGTTAGAGCAGCAGTGATAGAGCAGCAGTGATAGAGCAGCAGCGATAGTTAGAGCAGCAGTGATAGAGCAGCAGTGATAGAGCAGCAGTGATAGTTAGAGCAGCAGTGATAGTTAGAGCAGCAGTGATAGAGCAGCAGCGATAGTTAGAGCAGCAGTGATAGAGCAGCAGCGATAGTTAGAGCAGCAGCGATAGTTAGAGTAGCAGCGATAGTTAGAGCAGCAGTGATAGAGCAGCAGCGATAGTTAGAGCAGCAGTGATAGTTAGAGCAGCAGTGATAGTTAGAGCAGCAGCGATAGTTAGAGCAGCAGTGATAGTTAGAGCAGCAGCGATAGTTAGAGCAGCAGTGATAGTTAGAGCAGCAGTGATAGTTAGAGCAGCAGCGATAGTTAGAGCAGCAGTGATAGTTAGAGCAGCAGCGATAGTTAGAGCAGCAGTGATAGTTAGAGCAGCAGTGATAGAGCAGCAGCGATAGTTAGAGCAGCAGTGATAGTTAGAGCAGCAGCGATAGTTAGAGCAGCAGTGATAGAGCAGCAGTGATAGTTAGAGCAGCAGTGATAGAGCAGCAGCGATAGTTAGAGCAGCAGTGATAGTTAGAGCAGCAGTGATAGTTAGAGCAGCAGTGATAGTTAGAGCAGCAGTGATAGTTAGAGCAGCAGCGATAGTTAGAGCAGCAGCGGTAGTTAGAGCAGCAGTGATAGAGCAGCAGTGATAGAGCAGCAGTGATAGAGCAGCAGTGATAGAGCAGCAGTGATAGTTAGAGCAGCAGTGATAGAGCAGCAGCGGTAGTTAGAGCAGCAGTGATAGTTAGGGCAGCAGTGATAGTTAGAGCAGCAGCGATAGTTAGAGCAGCAGCGGTAGTTAGAGCAGCAGTGATAGTTAGAGCAGCAGTGATAGTTAGAGCAGCAGCGATAGTTAGAGCAGCAGTGATAGTTAGAGCAGCAGTGATAGAGCAGCAGCGATAGTTAGAGCAGCAGCGGTAGTTAGAGCAGCAGTGATAGAGCAGCAGTGATAGTGAGAGCAGCAGCGATAGTTAGAGCAGCAGCAATAGTTAGAGCAGCAGTGATAGAGCAGCAGCGATAGTTAGGGCAGCAGTGATAGAGCAGCAGCGATAGTTAGAGCAGCAGTGATAGTTAGAGCAGCAGCGATAGTTAGAGCAGCAGTGATAGAGCAGCAGTGATAGAGCAGCAGCGATAGTTAGAGCAGCAGTGATAGTTAGAGCAGCAGTGATAGTTAGAGTAGCAGCGATAGTTAGAGCAGCAGCGGTAGTTAGAGCAGCAGCGGTAGTTAGAGCAGCAGTGATAGAGCAGCAGCGATAGTTAGAGCAGCAGTGATAGTTAGAGCAGCAGCGATAGTTAGAGCAGCAGTGATAGAGCAGCAGCGATAGTTGGAGCAGCAGTGATAGTTAGAGCAGCAGCGATAGTTAGAGCAGCAGTGATAGAGCAGCAGCGATAGTTAGAGCAGCAGTGATAGAGCAGCAGTGATAGTTAGAGCAGCAGCGATAGTTAGAGCAGCAGCGATAGTTAGAGCAGCAGTGATAGAGCAGCAGTGATAGTTAGAGCAGCAGTGATAGAGCAGCAGTGATAGTTAGAGCAGCAGTGATAGAGCAGCAGCGATAGTTAGAGCAGCAGTGATAGAGCAGCAGCGATAGTTAGAGCAGTAGCGGTAGTTAGAGCAGCAGTGATAGTTAGAGCAGCAGTGATAGTTAGAGTAGCAGCGATAGTTAGAGCAGCAGCGATAGTTAGAGCAGCAGCGATAGTTAGAGCAGCAGCGATAGTTAGAGCAGCAGCGGTAGTTAGAGCAGCAGCGGTAGTTAGAGCAGCAGTGATAGAGTAGCAGTGATAGTTAGAGCAGCAGTGATAGTTAGAGCAGCAGCGGTAGTTAGAGCAGCAGTGATAGTTAGAGCAGCAGTGATAGTTAGAGCAGCAGTGATAGTTAGAGCAGCAGTGATAGTTAGAGCAGCAGCGATAGTTAGAGCAGCAGCGATAGTTAGAGCAGCAGTGATAGAGCAGCAGTGATAGTTAGAGCAGCAGCGATAGTTAGAGCAGCAGTGATAGTTAGAGCAGCAGTGATAGTTAGAGCAGCAGCGATAGTTAGAGCAGCAGTGATAGAGCAGCAGTGATAGTTAGAGCAGCAGTGATAGAGCAGCAGTGATAGAGCAGCAGTGATAGTTAGAGCAGCAGTGATAGAGCAGCAGCGATAGTTAGAGCAGCAGTGATAGAGCAGCAGCGATAGTTAGAGCAGCAGTGATAGAGCAGCAGTGATAGAGCAGCAGTGATAGTTAGAGCAGCAGCGATAGTTAGAGCAGCAGTGATAGTTAGAGCAGCAGCGATAGTTAGAGCAGCAGTGATAGTTAGAGCAGCAGCGATAGTTAGAGCAGCAGTGATAGTTAGAGCAGCAGTGATAGAGCAGCAGTGATAGAGCAGCAGCGATAGTTAGAGCAGCAGTGATAGTTAGAGCAGCAGTGATAGAGCAGCAGCGATAGTTAGAGCAGCAGTGATAGTTAGAGCAGCAGCGATAGTTAGAGCAGCAGCGATAGTTAGGGCAGCAGTGATAGTTAGAGCAGCAGCGATAGTTAGAGCAGCAGTGATAGTTAGAGCAGCAGTGATAGAGCAGCAGTGATAGTTAGAGCAGCAGCAATAGTTAGAGTAGCAGCGATAGTTAGGGCAGCAGTGATAGAGCAGCGGCGATAGTTAGAGCAGCAGTGATAGAGCAGCAGCAATAGTTAGGGCAGCAGTGATAGAGCAGCAGCGATAGTTAGAGCAGCAGTGATAGAGCAGCAGCGATAGTTAGTGCAGCAGCGGTAGTTAGAGCAGCAGCGATAGTTAGAGCAGCAGCGGTAGTTAGGGCAGCAGCGATAGTTAGAGCAGCAGTGATAGAGCAGCAGCGATAGTTAGAGCAGCAGTGATAGAACAGCAGCGATAGAGCAGCAGCGGTAGTTAGAGCAGCAGTGATAGAGCAGCAGCGATAGTTAGAGCAGCAGCGATAGTTAGAGCAGCAGTGATAGAGCAGCAGCGATAGTTAGAGCAGCAGTGATAGAGCAGCAGTGATAGTTAGAGCAGCAGTGATAGAGCAGCAGCGATAGTTAGAGCAGCAGTGATAGTTAGAGCAGCAGCGATAGTTAGAGCAGCAGCGATAGTTAGAGCAGCAGCGATAGTTAGAGCAGCAGTGATAGTTAGAGCAGCAGCGATAGTTAGAGCAGCAGCGATAGTTAGAGCAGCAGCGATAGTTAGAGCAGCAGTGATAGAGCAGCAGCGATAGTTAGAGCAGCAGTGATAGTTAGAGCAGCAGTGATAGAGCAGCAGCGGTAGTTAGAGCAGCAGCGATAGTTAGAGCAGCAGCGGTAGTTAGAGCAGCAGCGATAGTTAGAGCAGCAGCGATAGTTAGAGCAGCAGCGATAGTTAGAGCAGCAGCGATAGTTAGGGCAGCAGTGATAGTTAGAGCAGCAGCGATAGTTAGAGCAGCAGTGATAGTTAGAGCAGCAGTGATAGAGCAGCAGTGATAGTTAGAGCAGCAGTGATAGTTAGAGCAGCAGCGATAGTTAGAGCAGCAGTGATAGTTAGGGCAGCAGTGATAGTTAGAGCAGCAGCGATAGTTAGAGCAGCAGTGATAGAGCAGCAGTGATAGAGAGCAGCAGCGATAGTTAGAGCAGCAGTGATAGTTAGAGCAGCAGTGATAGTTAGAGCAGCAGTGATAGAGCAGCAGCGATAGTTAGAGCAGCAGTGATAGTTAGAGCAGCAGTGATAGAGCAGCAGCGATAGTTAGAGCAGCAGTGATAGTTAGAGCAGCAGCGATAGTTAGAGCAGCAGCGATAGTTAGAGCAGCAGTGATAGTTAGAGCAGCAGTGATAGTTAGAGCAGCAGCGGTAGTTAGAGCAGCAGCAATAGTTAGAGCAGCAGTGATAGTTAGAGCAGCAGTGATAGAGTAGCAGTGATAGAGCAGCAGCGATAGTTAGAGCAGCAGCGATAGTTAGAGCAGCAGTGATAGAGTAGCAGTGATAGAGCAGCAGCGATAGTTAGAGCAGCAGTGATAGTTAGAGCAGCAGCGATAGTTAGAGCAGCAGCGGTAGTTAGAGCAGCAGCGATAGTTAGAGCAGCAGTGATAGTTAGAGCAGCAGTGATAGAGCAGCAGCGATAGTTAGAGCAGCAGCGATAGTTAGAGCAGCAGCGATAGTTAGAGCAGCAGCGATAGTTAGAGCAGCAGTGATAGTTAGAGCAGCAGTGATAGTTAGAGCAGCAGCGATAGTTAGAGCAGCAGTGATAGAGCAGCAGCGATAGTTAGAGCAGCAGTGATAGTTAGAGCAGCAGTGATAGAGCAGCAGCGATAGTTAGAGCAGCAGTGATAGTTAGAGCAGCAGCGATAGTTAGAGCAGCAGTGATAGTTAGAGCAGCAGTGATAGTTAGAGCAGCAGTGATAGAGCAGCAGTGATAGTTAGAGCAGTAGTGATAGTTAGAGCAGCAGTGATAGAGCAGCAGCGATAGTTAGAGCAGCAGCGGTAGTTAGAGCAGCAGTGATAGAGCAGCAGTGTTAGGGGCAGCAGTGATAGTTAGAGCAGCAGCGATAGTTAGAGCAGCAGTGATAGAGCAGCAGTGATAGTTAGAGCAGCAGTGATAGAGCAGCAGCGGTAG
This sequence comes from Procambarus clarkii, assembly GCF_040958095.1. Classification (NCBI taxonomy): domain Eukaryota; kingdom Metazoa; phylum Arthropoda; class Malacostraca; order Decapoda; family Cambaridae; genus Procambarus; species Procambarus clarkii. The sequence goes on from NC_091163.1 coordinate 34,550,563, forward strand.
TTAGAGCAGCAGTGATAGTTAGGGCAGCAGTGATAGAGCAGCAGCGGTAGTTAGAGCAGCAGTGATAGTTAGAGCAGCAGTGATAGAGCAGCAGCGATAGTTAGAGCAGCAGTGATAGAGCAGCAGTGATAGAGCAGCAGCGATAGTTAGAGCAGCAGCGGTAGTTAGAGCAGCAGTGATAGTTAGAGCAGCAGTGATAGAGCAGCAGCGATAGTTAGAGCAGCAGCAATAGTTAGAGCAGCAGCGATAGTTAGGGCAGCAGTGATAGAGCAGCAGCGACAGTTAGAGCAGCAGTGATAGTTAGAGCAGCAGCGATAGTTAGAGCAGCAGTGATAGAGCAGCAGTGATAGAGCAGCAGCGATAGTTAGAGCAGCAGTGATAGTTAGAGCAGCAGTGATAGAGTAGCAGCGATAGTTAGAGCAGCAGCGGTAGTTAGAGCAGCAGCGGTAGTTAGAGCAGCAGTGATAGTTAGAGCAGCAGCGATAGTTAGAGCAGCAGTGATAGTTAGAGCAGCAGCGATAGTTAGAGCAGCAGTGATAGAGCAGCAGCGATAGTTAGAGCAGCAGTGATAGTTAGAGCAGCAGCGATAGTTAGAGCAGCAGTGATAGAGCAGCAGCGATAGTTAGAGCAGCAGTGATAGAGCAGCAGTGATAGAGCAGCAGCGATAGTTAGAGCAGCAGCGATAGTTAGAGCAGCAGTGATAGAGCAGCAGTGATAGAGCAGCAGTGATAGTTAGAGCAGCAGTGATAGTTAGAGCAGCAGTGATAGAGCAGCAGCGATAGTTAGAGCAGCAGTGATAGAGCAGCAGCGATAGTTAGAGCAGCAGCGGTAGTTAGAGCAGCAGTGATAGTTAGAGCAGCAGTGATAGTTAGAGTAGCAGCGATAGTTAGAGCAGCAGCGATAGTTAGAGCAGCAGCGGTAGTTAGAGCAGCAGCGGTAGTTAGAGCAGCAGTGATAGAGTAGCAGTGATAGTTAGAGCAGCAGTGATAGTTAGAGCAGCAGCGGTAGTTAGAGCAGCAGTGATAGTTAGAGCAGCAGTGATAGAGCAGCAGTGATAGAGCAGCAGTGATAGAGCAGCAGCGATAGTTAGAGCAGCAGCGATAGTTAGAGCAGCAGTGATAGAGCAGCAGTGATAGTTAGAGCAGCAGTGATAGAGCAGCAGTGATAGTTAGAGCAGCAGCGATAGTTAGAGCAGCAGCGATAGTTAGAGCAGCAGTGATAGAGCAGCAGTGATAGTTAGAGCAGCAGCGATAGTTAGAGCAGCAGTGATAGTTAGAGCAGCAGTGATAGAGCAGCAGCGATAGTTAGAGCAGCAGTGATAGAGCAGCAGTGATAGTTAGAGCAGCAGTGATAGTTAGAGCAGCAGTGATAGAGCAGCAGCGATAGTTAGTGCAGCAGTGATAGTTAGAGCAGCAGCGATAGTTAGAGCAGCAGTGATAGAGCAGCAGTGATAGAGCAGCAGTGATAGTTAGAGCAGCAGCGATAGTTAGAGCAGCAGTGATAGAGCAGCAGCGATAGTTAGAGCAGCAGTGATAGAGCAGCAACGATAGTTAGAGCAGCAGTGATAGTTAGAGCAGCAGTGATAGAGCAGCAGTGATAGTTAGAGCAGCAGCGATAGTTAGAGCAGCAGCAATAGTTAGAGCAGCAGTGATAGTTAGAGCAGCAGTGATAGTTAGAGCAGCAGCGATAGTTAGAGCAGCAGTGATAGTTAGAGCAGCAGCGATAGTTAGAGCAGCAGCGATAGTTAGGGCAGCAGTGATAGTTAGAGCAGCAGTGATAGTTAGAGCAGCAGTGATAGTTAGAGCAGCAGCAATAGTTAGAGCAGCAGCGATAGTTAGGGCAGCAGTGATAGTTAGAGCAGCGGCGATAGTTAGAGCAGCAGTGATAGTTAGAGCAGCAGCAATAGTTAGAGCAGCAGCGATAGTTAGGGCAGCAGTGATAGAGCAGCAGCGATAGTTAGAGCAACAGTGATAGAGCAGCAGCGATAGTTAGTGCAGCAGCGGTAGTTAGAGCAGCAGCGATAGTTAGAGCAGCAGCGGTAGTTAGGGCAGCAGCGATAGTTAGAGCAGCAGTGATAGTTAGAGCAGCAGCGATAGTTAGAGCAGCAGTGATAGAGCAGCAGCGATAGTTAGAGCAGCAGCGGTAGTTAGAGCAGCAGTGATAGAGCAGCAGCGATAGTTAGAGCAGCAGCGATAGTTAGAGCAGCAGTGATAGAGCAGCAGCGATAGTTAGAGCAGCAGTGATAGAGCAGCAGTGATAGTTAGAGCAGCAGCGATAGTTAGAGCAGCAGTGATAGTTAGAGCAGCAGCGATAGAGCAGCAGCGATAGTTAGAGCAGCAGCGATAGTTAGAGCAGCAGCGATAGTTAGAGCAGCAGTGATAGAGCAGCAGCGATAGTTAGAGCAGCAGCGATAGTTAGAGCAGCAGCGATAGTTAGAGCAGCAGTGATAGAGCAGCAGCGATAGTTAGAGCAGCAGTGATAGAGCAGCAGTGATAGTTAGAGCAGCAGCGGTAGTTAGAGCAGCAGCGATAGTTAGAGCAGCAGCGGTAGTTAGAGCAGCAGCGATAGTTAGAGCAGCAGCGATAGTTAGAGCAGCAGCGATAGTTAGGGCAGCAGTGATAGAGTAGCAGCGATAGTTAGAGCAGCAGCGATAGTTAGAGCAGCAGTGATAGAGCAGCAGTGATAGTTAGAGCAGCAGTGATAGTTAGAGCAGCAGTGATAGTTAGAGCAGCAGCGATAGTTAGAGCAGCAGTGATAGTTAGGGCAGCAGTGATAGTTAGAGCAGCAGCGATAGTTAGAGCAGCAGCGATAGTTAGAGCAGCAGTGATAGAGCAGCAGTGATAGTTAGAGCAGCAGCGATAGTTAGAGCAGCAGTGATAGAGCAGCAGTGATAGAGCAGCAGCGATAGTTAGAGCAGCAGTGATAGTTAGAGCAGCAGTGATAGAGTAGCAGTGATAGAGCAGCAGCGGTAGTTAGAGCAGCAGCGATAGTTAGAGCAGCAGTGATAGTTAGAGCAGCAGTGATAGAGCAGCAGCGATAGTTAGAGCAGCAGCGATAGTTAGAGCAGCAGCGATAGTTAGAGCAGCAGTGATAGTTAGAGCAGCAGTGATAGTTAGAGCAGCAGTGATAGTTAGAGCAGCAGTGATAGTTAGAGCAGCAGTGATAGTTAGAGCAGCAGTGATAGAGCAGCAGTGATAGTTAGAGCAGCAGTGATAGTTAGAGCAGCAGTGATAGAGCAGCATTGATAGTTAGAGCAGCAGTGATAGAGCAGCAGTGATAGTTAGAGCAGCAGTGATAGTTAGAGCAGCAGTGATAGTTAGAGCAGCAGCGATAGTTAGAGCAGCAGCGATAGTTAGAGCAGCAGTGATAGAGCAGCAGTGATAGTTAGAGCAGCAGTGATAGAGCAGCAGCGATAGTTAGAGCAGCAGCGATAGTTAGAGCAGCAGTGATAGAGCAGCAGTGATAGTTAGAGCAGCAGCGATAGTTAGAGCAGCAGTGATAGTTAGAGCAGCAGTGATAGAGCAGCAGCGGTAGTTAGAGCAGCAGCGATAGTTAGAGCAGCAGTGATAGTTAGAGCAGCAGTGATAGTTAGAGCAGCAGCGGTAGTTAGAGCAGCAGCGATAGTTAGAGCAGCAGCGATAGTTAGAGCAGCAGCGATAGTTAGGGCAGCAGTGATAGAGCAGCAGTGATAGTTAGAGCAGCAGTGATAGAGCAGCAGTGATAGAGCAGCAGCGATAGTTAGAGCAGCAGTGATAGAGCAGCAGCGATAGTTAGAGCAGCAGTGATAGTTAGAGCAGCAGTGATAGAGCAGCAGCGATAGTTAGAGCAGCAGTGATAGTTAGAGCAGCAGTGATAGAGCAGCAGCGATAGTTAGAGCAGCAGCGATAGTTAGAGCAGCAGTGATAGTTAGAGCAGCAGTGATAGTTAGAGCAGCAGTGATAGAGCAGCAGCGGTAGTTAGAGCAGCAGTGATAGAGCAGCAGCGGTAGTTAGAGCAGCAGCGGTAGTTAGAGCAGCAGCGATAGTTAGAGCAGCAGCGATAGTTAGAGCAGCAGCGATAGTTAGAGCTGCAGCGATAGTTAGAGCAGCAGCGATAGTTAGAGCAGCAGCGATAGTTAGAGCAGCAGCGATAGTTAGAGCAGCAGTGATAGAGTAGCAGCGATAGTTAGAGCAGCAGTGATAGTTAGAGCAGCAGTGATAGAGTAGCAGCGATAGTTAGAGCAGCAGTGATAGTTAGAGCAGCAGTGATAGAGCAGCAGCGATAGTTAGAGCAGCAGTGATAGTTAGAGCAGCAGTGATAGTTAGAGCAGCAGCGATAGTTAGAGCAGCAGTGATAGTTAGAGCAGCAGTGATAGAGCAGCAGCGGTAGTTAGAGCAGCAGCGATAGTTAGAGCAGCAGCGATAGTTAGAGCAGCAGTGATAGTAAGAGCAGCAGTGATAGAGCAGCAGTGATAGTTAGAGCAGCAGTGATAGAGCAGCAGTGATAGAGTAGCAGCGATAGTTAGAGCAGCAGTGATAGTTAGAGCAGCAGTGATAGAGTAGCAGCGATAGTTAGAGCAGCAGTGATAGTTAGAGCAGCAGTGATAGAGCAGCAGCGATAGTTAGAGCAGCAGCGATAGTTAGAGCAGCAGTGATAGTTAGAGCAGCAGTGATAGTTAGAGCAGCAGCGATAGTTAGGGCAGCAGTGATAGTTAGAGCAGCAGTGATAGAGCAGCAGCGATAGTTAGAGCAGCAGTGATAGAGCAGCAGTGATAGAGCAGCAGCGATAGTTAGAGCAGCAGTGATAGAGCAGCAGTGATAGTTAGAGCAGCAGTGATAGTTAGAGCAGCAGTGATAGTTAGAGCAGCAGCGATAGTTAGAGCAGCAGCGGTAGTTAGAGCAGCAGTGATAGTTAGAGCAGCAGTGATAGAGCAGCAGTGATAGAGCAGCAGTGATAGTTAGAGCAGCAGTGATAGAGTAGCAGCGATAGTTAGAGCAGCAGTGATAGAGCAGCAGCGATAGTTAGAGCAGCAGTGATAGTTAGAGCAGCAGTGATAGTTAGAGCAGCAGTGATAGAGCAGCAGCGATAGTTAGAGCAGCAGTGATAGTTAGAGCAGCAATGATAGTTAGAGCAGCAGTGATAGTTAGAGCAGCAGTGATAGAGCAGCAGTGATAGTTAGAGCAGCAGTGATAGTTAGAGCAGCAGCGATAGTTAGAGCAGCAGTGATAGAGCAGCAGTGATAGTTAGAGCAGCAGCGATAGTTAGAGCAGCAGCGATAGTTAGAGCAGCAGTGATAGTTAGAGCAGCAGTGATAGAGCAGCAGTGATAGAGCAGCAGCGATAGTTAGAGCAGCAGTGATAGAGCAGCAGTGATAGTTAGAGCAGCAGTGATAGTTAGAGCAGCAGTGATAGTTAGAGCAGCAGCGATAGTTAGAGCAGCAGTGATAGAGCAGCAGTGATAGTTAGAGCAGCAGTGATAGTTAGAGCAGCAGTGATAGAGCAGCAGTGATAGTTAGAGCAGCAGCGATAGTTAGAGCAGCAGCGATAGTTAGAGCAGCAGTGATAGTTAGAGCAGCAGTGATAGTTAGAGCAGCAGTGATAGTTAGAGCAGCAGTGATAGTTAGAGTAGCAGCGATAGTTAGAGCAGCAGTGATAGAGCAGCAGTGATAGAGCAGCAGTGATAGAGCAGCAGTGATAGTTAGAGTAGCAGCGATAGTTAGAGCAGCAGCGATAGTTAGAGCAGCAGCGATAGTTAGAGCAGCAGCGATAGTTAGAGCAGCAGCGATAGTTAGAGCAGCAGCGATAGTTAGAGCAGCAGTGATAGTTAGAGCAGCAGTGATAGTTAGAGCAGCAGCGATAGTTAGGGCAGCAGCGATAGTTAGAGCAGCAGCGATAGTTAGAGCAGCAGTGATAGAGCAGCAGTGATAGTTAGAGCAGCAGTGATAGAGCAGCAGTGATAGTTAGAGCAGCAGTGATAGAGCAGCAGCGGTAGTTAGAGCAGCAGCGGTAGTTAGAGCAGCAGTGATAGAGCAGCAGCGATAGTTAGAGCAGCAGCGGTAGTTAGAGCAGCAGCGGTAGTTAGAGCAGCAGTGATAGAGCAGCAGCGATAGTTAGAGCAGCAGCGATAGTTAGAGCACTGTTAAGAGGTTCCAGTCGCCTCCCCCCCCTTGGCCTCCCCAGGCCAGGGGGGGCACTGACCCCCAGTCAACCCCAGCCCCCCCCCCCTCTCCTGTCTCTCAAACTTAGGTTGAGAGAATTTGGTGAGTTGAACTTTAAGGTGATAAACTTTGTGTGTTCGTGAACTTAATGTGTTGTGTGGTTATGAGGATGAGTGAGCCGGGGTGTGCTCAGTGTCCGGTGTGGGGGCTCACCTGGTACAGGATGAGTGAGCCGTGGTGTGCTCAGTGTCCGGTGTGGGGGCTCACCTGGTACAGGATGAGTGAGCCGTGGTGTGCTCAGTGTCCGGTGTGGGGGCTCACCTGGTACAGGATGAGTGAGCCGGGGTGTGCTCAGTGTCCGGTGTGGGGGCTCACCTGGTACAGGATGAGTGAGTCGTGGTGTGCTCAGTGTCCGGTGTGGGGGCTCACCTGGTACAGGATGAGTGAGCCGGGGTGTGATCAGTGTCCGGTGTGGGGGCTCACCTGGTACAGGATGAGTGAGTCGTGGTGTGCTCAGTGTCCGGTGTGGGGGCTCACCTGGTACAGGATGAGTGAGCCGAGGTGTGCTCAGTGTCCGGTGTGGGGGCTCACCTGGTACAGGATGAGTGAGCCGGGGTGTGCTCAGTGTCCGGTGTGGGGGCTCACCTGGTACAGGATGAGTGAGCCAGGGTGTGCTCAGTGTCCGGTGTGGGGGCTCACCTGGTACAGGATGAGTGAGCCGTGGTGTGCTCAGTGTCCGGTGTGGGGGCTCACCTGGTACAGGATGAGTGAGCCGGGGTGTGCTCAGTGTCCGGTGTGGGGGCTCACCTGGTACAGGATGAGTGAGCCGTGGTGTGCTCAGTGTCCGGTGTGGGGGCTCACCTGGTACAGGATGAGTGAGCCGGGGTGTGCTCAGTGTCCGGTGTGGGGGCTCACCTGGTACAGGATGAGTGAGCCGGGGTGTGCCCAGTGTCCGGTGTGGGGGCTCACCTGGTACAGGATGAGTGAGCCGTGGTGTGCTCAGTGTCCGGTGTGGGGGCTCACCTGGTACAGGATGAGTGAGCCGTGGTGTGCTCAGTGTCCGGTGTGGGGGCTCACCTGGTACAGGATGAGTGAGCCGAGGTGTGCTCAGTGTCCGGTGTGGGGGCTCACCTGGTACAGGATGAGTGAGCCGTGGTGTGCTCAGTGTCCGGTGTGGGGGCTCACCTGGTACAGGATGAGTGAGCCGAGGTGTGCTCAGTGTCCGGTGTGGGGGCTCACCTGGTACAGGATGAGTGAGCCGTGGTGTGCTCAGTGTCCGGTGTGGGGGCTCACCTGGTACAGGATGAGTGAGCCGAGGTGTGCTCAGTGTCCGGTGTGGGGGCTCACCTGGTACAGGATGAGTGAGCCGAGGTGTGCTCAGTGTCCGGTGTGGGGGCTCACCTGGTACAGGATGAGTGAGCCGGGGTGTGCTCAGTGTCCGGTGTGGGGGCTCACCTGGTACAGGATGAGTGAGCCGGGGTGTGCTCAGTGGTCCGGTGTGGGGGCTCACCTGGTACAGGATGAGTGAGCCGGGGTGTGCTCAGTGTCCGGTGTGGGGGCCTCACCTGGTACAGGATGAGTGAGCCGTAGGTGTGCTCAGTGTCCGGTGTGGGGCTCACCTGGTACAGGATGGAGTGAGCCGTGGTGTGCTCAGTGTCCGGTGTTGGGGCTCACCTGGTACAGGATGAGTGAGCCGAGGTGTGCTCAGTGTCCGGTGTGGGGGCTCACCTGGTACAGGATGAGTGAGCCGGGGTGTGCTCAGTGTCCGGTGTGGGGGCTCACCTGGTACAGGATGAGTGAGCCGAGGGTGTGCTCAGTGTCCGGTGTGGGGGCTCACCTGGTACAGGATGAGTGAGCCGAGGGTGTGCTCAGTGTCCGGTGTGGGGGCTCACCTGGTACAGGATGAGTGAGCCGAGGTGTGCTCAGTGTCCGGTGTGGGGGCTCACCTGGTACAGGATGAGTGAGCCGAGGTGTGCTCAGTGTCCGGTGTGGGGGCTCACCTGGTACAGGATGAGTGAGCCGAGGTGTGCTCAGTGTCCGGTGTGGGGGCTCACCTGGTACAGGATGAGTGAGCCGAGGTGTGCTCAGTGTCCGGTGTGGGGGCTCACCTGGTACAGGATGAGTGAGCCGAGGTGTGCTCAGTGTCCGGTGTGGGGGCTCACCTGGTACAGGATGAGTGAGCCGTGGTGTGCTCAGTGTCCGGTGTGGGGGCTCACCTTGGTACAGGATGAGTGAGCCGGGGTGTGCTCAGTGTCCGGTGTGGGGGCTCACCTGGTACAGGATGAGTGAGCCGAGGTGTGCTCAGTGTCCGGTGTGGGGGCTCACCTGGTACAGGATGAGTGAGCCGGGGTGTGCTCAGTGTCCGGTGTGGGGGCTCACCTGGTACAGGATGAGTGAGCCGAGGTGTGCTCAGTGTCCGGTGTGGGGGCTCACCTGGTACAGGATGAGTGAGCCGATGGTGTGCTCAGTGTCCGGTGTGGGGGCTCACCTGGTACAGGATGAGTGAGCCGAGGTGTGCTCAGTGTCCGGTGTGGGGGCTCACCTGGTACAGGATGAGTGAGCCGAGGTGTGCTCAGTGTCCGGTGTGGGGGCTCACCTGGTACAGGATGAGTGAGCCGAGGTGTGCTCAGTGTCCGGTGTGGGGGGCTCACCTGGTACAGGATGAGTGAGCCGTGGTGTGCTCAGTGTCCGGTGTGGGGGCTCACCTGGTACAGGATGAGTGAGCCGAGGTGTGCTCAGTGTCCGGTGTGGGGGCTCACCTGGTACAGGATGAGTGAGCCGTGGTGTGCTCAGTGTCCGGTGTGGGGGCTCACCTGGTACAGGATGAGTGAGCCGTAGGTGTGCTCAGTGTCCGGTGTGGGGCTCACCTGGTACAGGATGAGTGAGCCGTGGTGTGCTCAGTGTCCGGTGTGGGGGCTCACCTGGTACAGGATGAGTGAGCCGTGGTGTGCTCAGTGTCCGGTGTGGGGGCTCACCTGGTACAGGATGAGTGAGCCGAGGTGTGCTCAGTGTCCGGTGTGGGGGCTCACCTGGTACAGGATGAGTGAGCCGTGGTGTGCTCAGTGTCCGGTGTGGGGGCTCACCTGGTACAGGATGAGTGAGCCGTGGTGTGCTCAGTGTCCGGTGTGGGGGCTCACCTGGTACAGGATGAGTGAGCCGAGGGTGTGCTCAGTGTCCGGTGTGGGGGCTCACCTGGTACAGGATGAGTGAGCCGTGGTGTGCTCAGTGTCCGGTGTGGGGGCTCACCTGGTACAGGATGAGTGAGCCGTGGTGTGCTCAGTGTCCGGTGTGGGGGCTCACCTGGTACAGGATGAGTGAGCCGGGGTGTGCTCAGTGTCCGGTGTGGGGGCTCACCTGGTACAGGATGAGTGAGCCGGGGTGTGCTCAGTGTCCGGTGTGGGGGCTCACCTGGTACAGGATGAGTGAGCCGAGGTGTGCTCAGTGTCCGGTGTGGGGGCTCACCTGGTACAGGATGAGTGAGCCGTGGTGTGCTCAGTGTCCGGTGTGGGGGCTCACCTGGTACAGGATGAGTGAGCCGAGGTGTGCTCAGTGTCCGGTGTGGGGGCTCACCTGGTACAGGATGAGTGAGCCGTGGTGTGCTCAGTGTCCGGTGTGGGGGCTCACCTGGTACAGGATGAGTGAGCCGTGGTGTGCTCAGTGTCCGGTGTGGGGGCTCACCTGGTACAGGATGAGTGAGCCGTGGTGTGCTCAGTGTCCGGTGTGGGGGCTCACCTGGTACAGGATGAGTGAGCCGTGGTGTGCTCAGTGTCCGGTGTGGGGGCTCACCTGGTACAGGATGAGTGAGCCGTGGTGTGCTCAGTGTCCGGTGTGGGGGCTCACCTGGTACAGGATGAGTGAGCCGTGGTGTGCTCAGTGTCCGGTGTGGGGGCTCACCTGGTACAGGATGAGTGAGCCGTGGTGTGCTCAGTGTCCGGTGTGGGGGCTCACCTGGTACAGGATGAGTGAGCCGTGGTGTGCTCAGTGTCCGGTGTGGGGGCTCACCTGGTACAGGATGAGTGAGCCGGGGTGTGCTCAGTGTCCGGTGTGGGGGGCTCACCTGGTACAGGATGAGTGAGCCGCGGTGTGCTCAGTGTCCGGTGTGGGGCTCACCTGGTACAGGATGAGTGAGCCGTGGTGTGCTCAGTGTCCGGTGTGGGGGCTCACCTGGTACAGGATGAGTGAGCCGGGGTGTGCTCAGTGTCCGGTGTGGGGGCTCACCTGGTACAGGATGAGTGAGCCGTGGTGTGCTCAGTGTCCGGTGTGGGGGCTCACCTGGTACAGGATGAGTGAGCCGTGGTGTGCTCAGTGTCCGGTGTGGGGGCTCACCTGGTACAGGATGAGTGAGCCGTGGTGTGCTCAGTGTCCGGTGTGGGGGCTCACCTGGTACAGGATGAGTGAGCCGTGGTGTGCTCAGTGTCCGGTGTGGGGGCTCACCTGGTACAGGATGAGTGAGCCGGGGTGTGCTCAGTGTCCGGTGTGGGGGCTCACCTGGTACAGGATGAGTGAGCCGGGGTGTGCTCAGTGTCCGGTGTGGGGGCTCACCTGGTACAGGATGAGTGAGCCGGGGTGTGCTCAGTGTCCGGTGTGGGGGCTCACCTGGTACAGGATGAGTGAGCCGTGGTGTGCTCAGTGTCCGGTGTGGGGGCTCACCTGGTACAGGATGAGTGAGCCGGGGTGTGCTCAGTGTCCGGTGTGGGGGCTCACCTGGTACAGGATGAGTGAGCCGGGGTGTGCTCAGTGTCCGGTGTGGGGGCTCACCTGGTACAGGATGAGTGAGCCGGGGTGTGCTCAGTGTCCGGTGTGGGGGCTCACCTGGTACAGGATGAGTGAGCCGGGGTGTGCTCAGTGTCCGGTGTGGGGGCTCACCTGGTACAGGATGAGTGAGCCGGGGTGTGCTCAGTGTCCGGTGTGGGGGCTCACCTGGTACAGGATGAGTGAGCCGAGGTGTGCTCAGTGTCCGGTGTGGGGGCTCACCTGGTACAGGATGAGTGAGCCGGGGTGTGCTCAGTGTCCGGTGTGGGGGCTCACCTGGTACAGGATGAGTGAGCCGAGGTGTGCTCAGTGTCCGGTGTGGGGGCTCACCTGGTACAGGATGAGTGAGCCGGGGTGTGCTCAGTGTCCGGTGTGGGGGCTCACCTGGTACAGGATGAGTGAGCCGGGGTGTGCTCAGTGTCCGGTGTGGGGGCTCACCTGGTACAGGATGAGTGAGCCGTGGTGTGCTCAGTGTCCGGTGTGGGGGCTCACCTGGTACAGGATGAGTGAGCCGTGGTGTGCTCAGTGTCCGGTGTGGGGGCTCACCTGGTACAGGATGAGTGAGCCGTGGTGTGCTCAGTGTCCGGTGTGGGGCTCACCTGGTACAGGATGAGTGAGCCGTGGTGTGCTCAGTGTCCGGTGTGGGGGCTCACCTGGTACAGGATGAGTGAGCCGTGGTGTGCTCAGTGTCCGGTGTGGGGGCTCACCTGGTACAGGATGAGTGAGCCGTGGTGTGCTCAGTGTCCGGTGTGGGGGCTCACCTGGTACAGGATGAGTGAGCCGAGGTGTGCTCAGTGTCCGGTGTGGGGGCTCACCTGGTACAGGATGAGTGAGCCGTGGTGTGCTCAGTGTCCGGTGTGGGGGCTCACCTGGTACAGGATGAGTGAGCCGAGGTGTGCTCAGTGTCCGGTGTGGGGGCTCACCTGGTACAGGATGAGTGAGCCGTGGTGTGCTCAGTGTCCGGTGTGGGGGCTCACCTGGTACAGGATGAGTGAGCCGGGGTGTGCTCAGTGTCCGGTGTGGGGGCTCACCTGGTACAGGATGAGTGAGCCGAGGTGTGCTCAGTGTCCGGTGTGGGGGCTCACCTGGTACAGGATGAGTGAGCCGGGGTGTGCTCAGTGTCCGGTGTGGGGGCTCACCTGGTACAGGATGAGTGAGCCGAGGTGTGCTCAGTGTCCGGTGTGGGGGCTCACTTGGTACAGGATGAGTGAGCCGGGGTGTGCTCAGTGTCCGGTGTGGGGGCTCACCTGGTACAGGATGAGTGAGCCGTGGTGTGCTCAGTGTCCGGTGTGGGGGCTCACCTGGTACAGGATGAGTGAGCCGAGGTGTGCTCAGTGTCCGGTGTGGGGGCTCACCTGGTACAGGATGAGTGAGCCGTGGTGTGCTCAGTGTCCGGTGTGGGGGCTCACCTGGTACAGGATGAGTGAGCCGAGGTGTGCTCAGTGTCCGGTGTGGGGGCTCACCTGGTACAGGATGAGTGAGCCGAGGTGTGCTCAGTGTCCGGTGTGGGGGCTCACTTGGTACAGGATGAGTGAGCCGGGGTGTGCTCAGTGTCCGGTGTGGGGGCTCACCTGGTACAGGATGAGTGAGCCGTGGTGTGCTCAGTGTCCGGTGTGGGGGCTCACCTGGTACAGGAGTCTGCACACAGTCAACATCAACTGTGTGTATCATGACGTCACTGTCAGTGAAGATCTCATGTTAAATATATATCTCATTGATGTTGTTATATCTTGAGGTTATCTTGAGATGATTTCGGGGCTTTTTAGTGTCCCCGCGGCCCGGTCCTCGACCAGGCCTCCACCTCCAGGAAGCAGCCCGTGACAGCTGACTAACACCCAGGTACCTATTTTACTGCTAGGTAACAGGGGCATATTTGCTACAACTTCATATTATCCCTGTGAGCTTACTGACTTAGAGAGTGTTGCATGTACAAGTACATTATTCCAGTTGCTGCAATGATAACATTTGATGACAGCTTCAAGTACAGACAAGTTCCATCCCTTGTCTTATATGTTCTTAAGTTGGATGGATGGTGGCAACTTTCATTCTTCAACCTTTCTTGCTTTCTCCTACTCTACCACTCTTTCTACGCTGCTAAACTTCTCCTTCATCTGTCTCTCTCTCTCATGCTAAACTTTCCCCTTTCTCCTGACCACCCCTCCCTCACCCCCTTCCTCACCCCCCTTCCTCACCCCCTTCCTCACCCCCTTCCTCACCCCCTTCCTCACCCCCTTCCTCACCCCCCTTCCTCACCCCCCTTCCTCACCCCCCTTCCTCACCCCCCTTCTCACCCCCTTCCTCACCCCCTTCCTCACCCCCTTCCTCACCCCCCTTCCTCACCCCCCTTCCTCACCCCCCTTCCTCACCCCCCTTCCTCACCCCCCTTCCTCACCCCCCTTCCTCACCCCCCTTCCTCACCCCCCTTCCTCACCCCCCTTCCTCACCCCCTTTCTCACCCCCTTCCTCACCCCCTTCCTCACCCCCTTCCTCACTTCCCTCCCTCACCCCCCTTCCTCACCCCCCTTCCTCACCCCCCTTCCTCACCCCCCTTCCTCACCCCCCTTCCTCACCCCCCTTCCTCACCCCCCTTCCTCACCCCCTACCTCACCCCCTTCCTCGCCCCCTTCCTCGCCCCCTTCCTCGCCCCCTCCCTCACCCCCTCCCTCACCCCCTCCCTCACCCCCTCCCTCACCCCCTTCTTCACTTCCCTCCCTCACCCCCCTTCCTCACCCCTTCCTCACCCCCTTCCTCACCTCCTTCCTCACCCCCTTCCTCATCCCCTCCCTCACCCCCTTCCTCACCCCCTTCCTCACCCCCTTCCTCACCCCCTTCCTCGCCCCCTCCCTCACCCCCTCCCTCACCCCCTCCCTCACCCCCTTCCTCACTTCCCTCCCTCACCCCCCTTCCTCACCCCCCTTCCTCACCCCCCTTCCTCACCCCCTCCCTCACCCCCTTCCTCACCCCCTTCCTCACTTCCCTCCCTCACCCCCCTTCCTCACCCCCTTCCTCACCCCCTTCCTCACTTCCCTCCCTCACCCCCCTTCCTCACCCCCCTTCCTCACCCCCCTTCCTCACCCCCTCCCTCACCCCCTCCCTCACCCCCTCCCTCACCCCCTCCCTCACCCCCTTCCTCACTTCCCTCCCTCACCCCCTTCCTCACCCCCTTCCTCACCCCCTTCCTCACCCCCTTCCTCACCCCCTTCCTCACCGCCTTCCTCGCCCCCTTCCTCGCCCCCTCCCTCACCCCCTCCCTCACCCCCTCCCTCACCCCCTCCCTCACCCCCTCCCTCACCCCCTTCCTCACTGCCCTCCCTCACTTCCCTCCCTCACCCCCCTTCCTCACCCCCCTTCCTCACACCCCTCCCTCACCCCCTCCCTCACACCCCTCCCTCACACCCCTCCCTCACCCCCTCCCTCACACCCCTCCCTCACACCCCTCCCTCACACCCCTCCCTCACACCCCTCCCTCACACCCCTCCCTCACACCCCTCCCTCACCCTCTCCCTCACACCCCTCCCTCACACCCCTCCCTCACACCCCTCCCTCACACCCCTCCCTCACCCCCTCCCTCACCCCCTCCCTCACCCCCTCCCTCACCCCCTCCCTCACCCCCTCCCTCACCCCCTCCCTCACACCCTCCCTCACACCCCTCCCTCACCCCCTCCCTCACACCCCTCCCTCACACCCCTCCCTCACACCCCTCCCTCACCCCCTCCCTCACCCCCTCCCTCACCCCCTCCCTCACACCCTCCCTCACACCCTCCCTCACACCCTCCCTCACACCCCTCCCTCACACCCCTCCCTCACACCCCTCCCTCACCCCCTCCCTCACCCCCTCCCTCACCCCCTCCCTCACCCCCTCCCTCACCCCCTCCCTCACCCCCTCCCTCACCCCCTCCCTCACCCCCTCCCTCACCCCCTCCCTCACACCCTCCCTCACACCCTCCCTCACACCCCTCCCTCACACCCCTCCCTCACACCCCTCCCTCACCCCCTCCCTCACACCCTCCCTCACACCCTCCCTCACACCCCTCCCTCACCCCCTCCCTCACCCCCTCCCTCGCACCGCTCCCTCACCCCCTCCCTCACACCCTCCCTCACACCCCTCCCTCACACCCCTCCCTCACACCCCTCCCTCACCCCCTCCCTCACACCCCTCCCTCACCCCCCTCCCTCACACCCCTCCCTCACACCCCTCCCTCACACCCCTCCCTCACACCCCTCCCTCACCCCCTCCCTCACCCCCTCCCTCACACCCTCCCTCACACCCTCCCTCACACCCTCCCTCACACCCCTCCCTCACACCCCTCCCTCACCCCCTCCCTCACCCCCTCCCTCACCCCCTCCCTCACACCCTCCCTCACCCCCTCCCTCACACCCTCCCTCACCCCCTCCCTCACCCCCTCCCTCACCCCCTCCCTCACCCCCTTCCTCACACCCTCCCTCACCCCCTCCCTCACACCCCTCCCTCACCCCCTCCCTCACCCCCTCCCTCACACCCTCCCTCACCCCCTCCCTCACCCCCTCCCTCACCCCCTCCCTCACCCCCTCCCTCACCCCCTCCCTCACCCCCTCCCTCACATCCTCCCTCACACCCTCCCTCACCCCCTCCCTCACCCCCTCCCTCACACCCTCCCTCACCCCCTCCCTCACCCCCTCCCTCACACCCTCCCTCACCCCCTCCCTCACCCCCTCCCTCACACCCTCCCTCACACCCTCCCTCACACCCTCCCTCACCCCCTCCCTCACACCCTCCCTCACCCCCTCCCTCACCCCCTCCCTCAGCCCCTTCCTCACACCCAGTCTACATCTTCACAATTTGTCATTCATTTTCCTCGTCATGTCCGATACGTTACAATGTCACCCGTAATTCTTCGCCTTCTAGAGAATGTAAATTAAGTTTTGTCACTCAACTGTTAGATTAATTGTCTTGCAAGAGTGTGTTGTCTTGCAGGAATAAGTGTGTTGTCTTGCAGGAATAAGTGTGTTGTCTTGCAGGAATAAGTGTGTTGTCTTGCAGGAATAAGTGTGTTGTCTTGCAGGAATAAGTGTGTTGTCTTGCAGGAGTAAGTGTGTTGTCTTGCAAGAGTAAGTGTGTTGTCTTTCAAGAGTAAGTGTGTTGTCTTGCAAGAGGAAGTGTGTTGTCTTGCAAGAGTGTGTTGTCTTGCAAGAGTGTGTTGTCTTGCAAGAGTAAGTGTGTTGTCTTGCAAGAGGAAGTGTGTTGTCTTGCAAGAGTAAGTGTGTTGTCTTGCAAGAGTAAGTGTGTTGTCTTGCAGGAGTAAGTGTGTTGTCTTGCAGGAGTAAGTGTGTTGTCTTGCAGGAGGAAGTGTGTTGTCTTGCAAGAGTAAGTGTGTTGTCTTGCAAGAGTAAGTGTGTTGTCTTGCAAGAGTAAGTGTGTTGTCTTGCAAGAGTAAGTGTGTTGTCTTGCAGGAGTAAGTGTGTTGTCTTGCAAGAGTAAGTGTGTTGTCTTGCAAGAGTAAGTGTGTTGTCTTGCAAGAGTAAGTGTGTTGTCTTGCAAGAGTAAGTGTGTTGTCTTGCAGAAGTGTGTTGTCTTGCAAGAGTAAGTGTGTTGTCTTGCAAGAGGAAGTGTGTTGTCTTGCAAGAGGAAGTGTGTTGTCTTGCAAGAAGCCACTTGACAAGTGTCAAGTGCTAGAGTCCCTCAAGTGCTAGAGTCCCTCAAGTGCTAGAGTCCCTCAAGTGCTAGAGTCCCTTAAGTGCTAGAGTCCCTTAAAAACGTCCACCTTCGTGCCGGCAATATTTCTAATACTCTCTGGTGTTGTGTGTTGTCTGACTGTACCTATGGCACCTCTGTGGACCGCTATAGGCACCGCTGTAGGGTAGTGTTGTGGTAAGTTATGACACGTCAGGCCAGGGCCCGGGCGGGTGACCCAGGGAGTACCCTCCCCCCCTCTCCAAGTGTGTTCCAGGACAGAGTACTAATTAGTGTTTTGTCTCTCCAGGTGAGTGACGGTGTGGAGTAACACCCCCCCTCCAGGTGAGTGACGGTGTGGAGTAACACCCCCTCCCTCCAGGTGAGTGACGGTGTGGAGTAACACCCCCCCCTCCAGGTGAGTGACGGTGTGGAGTAACACCCCCCCCCTCCAGGTGAGTGACGGTGTGGAGTAACACCCCCTCCCTCCAGGTGAGTGACGGTGTGGAGTAACACCCCCCCTCCTGGTGAGTGACGGTGTGGAGTAACACCCCCCCCCTCCAGGTGAGTGACGGTGTGGAGTAACACCCCCCCCCCCTCCAGGTGAGTGACGGTGTGGAGTAACACCCCCCTCCAGGTGAGTGACGGTGTGGAGTAACACCCCCCCCCTCCAGGTAAGTGACGGTGTGGAGTAACACCCCCCCCCCCCTCCAGGTAAGTGACGGTGTGGAGTAACACCCCCCCCTCCAGGTGAGTGACGGTGTGGAGTAACACCCCCCCCCCTCCAGGTGAGTGACGGTGTGGAGTAACACCCCCCCTCCAGGTGAGTGACGGTGTGGAGTAACACCCCCCCTCCAGGTGAGTGACGGTGTGGAGTAACACCCCCCCCCCTCCAGGTGAGTGACGGTGTGGAGTAACACCCCCCCCCCTCCAGGTGAGTGACGGTGTGGAGTAACACCCCCCCCCCCTCCAGGTGAGTGACGGTGTGGAGTAACACCCCCCCCCCCACCTAAGGGTAAGTTGTGGTGGTGTTGTAACACACACACACACACACACACACACACACACACACACACACACACACACACACACACACACACACACACACACACACCACACACACACCACACACACACCACACACATACATGTCAATGTTTGCGGATGACGCAAAATTAATGAGAAGAGTTGTGACAGACGAGGATTGTAGGATCCTCCAAGAGGACTTAAACAGGCTGCAGAGATGGTCAGGGAAATGGCTACTGGAGTTTAACACCAGTAAATGCAAAGTTATGGAAATGGGATCAGGTGACAGGAGACCAAAGGGACAGTACACAATGAAGGGGAACAGCCTACCTGTAACGATTCGAGAAAGAGACCTGGGAGTGGATGTGACACCTAATCTAACTCCTGAGGCACATGTAAATAGGATAACGACAGCAGCGTACTCTACACTGGCGAAAATTAGAACTTCATTCAGAAACCTAAATGAGGAGGCTTTTAGGGCGCTTTACACTGCCTACGTGAGACCCGTCTTAGAGTATGCCGCGCCATCATGGAGCTACCCCCTGAAGAAACACATAAAGAAACTGGAGAAGGTTCAGAGGTTTGCGACGAGGCTTGTCCCAGAGTTACGAGGGATGGGATATGAAGAGCGGCTGAAGGAACTGAACCTTACGACACTAGAGAAAAGAAGGGAGAGAGGAGATATGATAGGGACATATAAAATACTCAGGGGAATTGACAAAGTGGAAATAGATGAAATGTTCACACGTAATAAGAACAGAACGAGGGGACATGGGTGGAAACTGGAAACTCAGATGAGTCACAGAGATGTTAGGAAGTTTTCTTTTAGCGTGAGAGTAGTGGAAAAATGGAATGCACTTGGAGAACAGGTTGTGGAAGCAAATACTATTCATACTTTTAAAACTAGGTATGATAGGGAAATGGGACAGGAGTCATTGCTGTAAACAACCGATAGCTAGAAAGGCGGGATTCAAGAGTCAATGCTCGATCCTGCAAGCACAAATAGGTGAGTACAAATAGGTGAGTACACACACACGCACACACACTCACACACACACACACACACACACACACACACACACACACACACACACTCACACTCACACTCACACACACACACACACACACACACTTGTCTTGTGACCATCGTGTTGGGTGGACGTGGGTTGGGAGCTCCTGGTTCACTAGTGGAGTGGGAGGGGTAATCAGGCAACTTCGAAGTGAAAAAGACTATAAGTGAATGTACAAGTGAATGAAAAAACCTTGGGTTTTGACCAGAGCCAAAAGGTAGTGAAGAAAAACAGTTTAATTAGCGTAATTCAAAATAGTTGAGGAAATACTGTGCAGTGTGGAAGCAGACCTCACCGACCTCTGACCGCGTGACCTCACCTCCGGCAGCAACCCTTCTACCACCACGTGGGACGACGATTGGAGATTCACTCACCTATTGTGTTAGCAGATTGTGCAGGGTATTGAGGAGCGCGTTTTTGGCTAGATTGTTACTGCAATGACTAGAAGGGGTTCAAGCTCAATCACCAGCAGGGATGAGGAGGAGGACAGATTTATAGACAAATTAATAGGGAAATTTGTAGAGAGAAGGAGTGATTGGTTGGAGGATCTAATCCAGGGGATTAAAAGTGAGGTATTTCAGCAAATACAGGATGCGGTAGAGAGGCAGAAACAAGAACTTATGCTCTATGTTCAGGAAGAGATTAGGAAGGGAAGAGAGGACTGGGAGAGGGAATGTGCTCGTATCACAAACGAATTAGGAAGGATTAGCAGCATGGCTAAGGATAGAGGATTAGTGGGGGATGGGTTAGTGACTGCGGTTGGGATGGGGAATCCCCAGGGGACAGGCTACCAGCATGACAATGAATTACTGAGGAGACGGTCTATTATAATACATGGATTATTCGAATCTAGGGCACCAACAAGACAAGAGAGAATAGAAACAGAAAAATACGAATTGCACGAGATATTGAGGTGTATGGGAGCAGGAATGGCAGAATGCGAGGTGGATATCAATCGACGGGTTGGACCTTACAATTGTACCAAGAATAGACCTGTTCTGGTGCAATTCTCCAATGAGGAGGCAGTGGAGTACATAATGAGGACCAAGCATTTACTCAGAGGAAGTGAAACCCATTACAATGTGTTTATAGAGAGGTTTATGACGAAAGATGAGCAAATAGCCCACAAAAATAGATGGCAACAACGACACCGAACTAGCCTCTCAGGTAGTCTCACCTCCCAGGTCACATCCCAGGTCACCTCCCAGGCCACCTCCCAGGTCGCATCCTCCCCAACTCAGCCCTCCTATACATCCCCCCTGCCTCAGCCTCCCAAAACCCCCCTGTACCTTCCACATTTGCACCTCCACAACGATTCCCCTGCCCCTGCTACATCACACTTGTCAGCGACCCCAGTGGGTCAAGCCATGCCCTCCCCAAACCCACCTTCCCATCCCCCCTCCCCAAATACCCCTTCCTACTCCCCTGCCCCTTCTACCCCATTGACTTCAATTACATCTACTCCATCCCAGCTTCCACTGCACCCCTCTTCCACTCAACCCCAAACCCCACCCAACCCTCACCCCTCCTATGCACCTCCAGCCCACATTTAACCCCCTCACCTTGTGACCCCCTAACACCTTCCCCCATCTCCCTCTTCCCCTCTTCTACCCCAAAACCCCCACCTACCCCCGATTCCTCCCTAACTAATATACCCTCTCTTCCACTCCCAGCACCCATGCTCCATTCTCATCTCAGCTCTCCGCCCTCAGTATCCCTCTCCCCCCAACCTCTCAACCTCTATCTGACTCTCAGTCTCACTCTATTTCTCAACCCACCTATGCTATTCAGACCCCTAACTTTCAGACCCATTATGCCCTTCCTACCCCCTAGATGCCCAGACCCCATTCGCCTACCAGGCACTCCCAGGCACCCCCCTAGCACCCCCCCACTCACCCCCACAGCCCCCACTTGCCCCCCAGACACCCCCCAGTTCCCCCCAGACCCCTGGTGAAAGGGGGAACTCTGACACCCGAGTTTCCAAGAAGAGTCTCAAGGTTCGGTACACCAATGCTGATGGGGTAGCCAATAAAGCAGAAGAGATAAAAGAAAGAGTTAGTGAGGCAGACCCAGACATAGTGGCAATAGTGGAAACTAAAATAAATGGCATGATCTCGGATGCAATCTTTCCAGAGGGGTACCAGGTGATAAGAAAAGAAAGGACACAGAGACAGGGAGGAGGAGTGGCACTATTAATAAAGCGGAAATGGAAGTTTGATGAGCTGGAAAATCCGGGTACCAATGAAAGCACGAGCTTCATACATGGAACTCTGACAGTGGATGGGAAGAAGATTGTAATCTTGATACTCTACAATCCCCCACCAAACAGTAGAAGGCCCAGGCAGGAGTACGAGGACAGCAACAAGACATGTATGGATGAACTGCAGAGGGCAGCAACTTTAGCGCATAGAATGAGAGCGAAGCTGCTGGTCATGGGGGACCTAAATCACGGAGAGATAGATTGGGAAACGAGGAATCCCCATGGCGGGGAGGAGACCTGGGGAGCGAAGCTGGTAGACGTTATTGACAGGAATTTCCTAACACAGCATGTGAAAGAAGATACTAGGGAAAGAGGAGGGGATACGCCCAGCCTATTAGATCTCATTATCACTCAGAATGTAGAAGACATCGAGCAGTTGGAACATGAAATACCACTAGGAGCTAGTGACCATTGTGTCCTAGTCTTTGACTACATGATGGAGTTTAAAATTGTGACCAAAGGACAAGAGGTCCGGGAAAGGAGACTTGATTACAGAAAAGGGGACTACAGAAGGATAAGGGACTACCTGGGAGAAGTGCAGTGGGAGGAAGAACTTAGAGGAAAAACAGTGCAAGGTATGATGAACCAAGTCATATTGAAATGCAAGGAGGCTGAAGATAGATTTATTCCAACAATAAAGGAAAAAGCAGGAGGGAATATAATAACCCATGGTTTAATAGACAGTGTCAGGAAGCAAAGGTGAGAAGCAGGAGGGAGTGGAGGAAGTACAGAAGACAAAGGACAGAGGACAACAGGATTAGATGTAACAGAGCTAGGAATGATTACATTAACATAAGACGAGTGTCGGAAAGAAATTATGAGAATGATATTGCAGTCAAAGCGATAAAGCAACCTAAATTACTACATAGCCATATAAGAAGGAAGATGTCGGTAAATGACCAAGTGACAAGACTGAGGAAAACAGAAGGGGCATATACAGAAAGCGACAAGGAAATCTGCGAGGTACTGAATGCAAAATTCCATGGAGTGTTCACAACCGAGCCTGAGCAGCTCCCATTGTTAGAAGAGATTACCCAAGATGAAAGACTATCAGATATAGAGGTGACAGCAGAGGATGTAATGAAACAGTTGACAACACTGGATGCAAATAAAGCTGTTGGACCAGACAAAGTATCACCGTGGATACTTAAAGAGGCAGCGCAGGCTCTCAGCGTGCCTCTGGCAATGATCTTTAATGAGTCACTTATGTCGGGAGAATTGCCCAGTTGCTGGAAGGAGGCAAATGTCGTACCGATTTTCAAAAAGGGTGATAGGGAGGAGGCACTTAACTACAGACCCGTATCACTGACAAGCATCCCCTGCAAAATACTTGAAAGAATAATTAGGCTAAGACTTGTTGAGCACCTGGAGAGCATTGGGTTTGTAAACAAGCACCAACATGGGTTCTGGACAGGGAAATCATGCCTAACAAACCTCTTAGAATTCTATGATAAAGTAACAAGGATAAGGCAGGACAGAGAAGGCTGGGCAGACTGCATATTTCTTGACTGCCAAAAGGCCTTTGATACGGTACCGCACATGAGACTGCTATACAAACTTGAGAGGCAGGCAGGAGTAAGCGGAAAGGCCCTAGTATGGGTGAAGAACTACCTAACAGGAAGGAGCCAGAGGGTAATGGTAAGGGGCGAAAAGTCGGACTGGCGAACAGTAACAAGTGGAGTACCTCAAGGATCGGTGCTGGGACCAATCCTCTTTCTAATTTACGTAAATGATATGTTTACAGGAGTGGAATCATACATGTCAATGTTTGCAGATGACGCAAAATTAATGAGAAGAGTTGTGACAGACGAGGATTGTAGGATCCTCCAAGAGGACTTAAACAGGCTGCAGAGATGGTCAGGGAAATGGCTACTGGAGTTTAACACCAGTAAATGTAAAGTTATGGAAATGGGATCAGGTGACAGGAGACCAAAGGGACAGTACACAATGAAGGGGAACAGCCTACCTGTAACGATTCGAGAAAGAGACCTGGGAGTGGATGTGACACCTAATCTAACTCCTGAGGCACATATAAATAGGATAACGACAGCAGCGTACTCTACACTGGCGAAAATTAGAACTTCATTCAGAAACCTAAATGAGGAAGCTTTTAGGGCGCTTTACACTGCCTACGTGGGACCCGTCTTAGAGTATGCCGCGCCATCATGGAGCCCCCACCTGAAGAAACACATAAAGAAACTGGAGAAGGTTCAGAGGTTTGCGACGAGGCTTGTCCCAGAGTTACGAGGGATGGGATATGAAGAGCGGCTGAAGGAACTGA
This sequence comes from Procambarus clarkii, assembly GCF_040958095.1. Lineage (NCBI taxonomy): Eukaryota > Metazoa > Arthropoda > Malacostraca > Decapoda > Cambaridae > Procambarus > Procambarus clarkii. Next base: position 34,573,737 of record NC_091163.1, read on the forward strand.
ACCTAACGACACTAGAGAAAAGAAGGGAGAGAGGAGATATGATAGGGACATATAAAATACTCAGGGAAATTGACAAAGTGGAAATAGATGAAATGTTCACACGTAATAATAACAGAACGAGGGGACATGGGTGGAAACTGGAAACTCAGATGAGTCACAGAGATGTTAGGAAGTTTTCTTTTAGCGTGAGAGTAGTAGAAAAATGGAATGCACTTGGGGAACAGGTTGTGGAAGCAAATACTATTCATACTTTTAAAACTAGGTATGATAGGGAAATGGGACAGGAGTCATTGCTGTAAACAACCGATAGCTAGAAAGGCGGGATCCAAGAGTCAATGCTCGATCCTGCAAGCACATATAGGTGAGTACATATAGGTGAGTACACACCACACACACACACACACACACACACACACACACACACACACACACACACACACACACACACACACACACACACACACACACCACACACCACACACACCACACACACACCACACACACACACACCACACACACCACACACACACCACACACACACCACACACACACCACACACACACCACACACACACCACACATACCACACACACACACACCACACACACCACACACACCACACACACACACACCACACACCACCCCACACACACACACACACACCACACACACCACACACCACCCCACACACACACACACACACCACACACACACCACACACACACCACACACACACACACACACACACACACACACACACACACACACCACACACACCACACACACACCACACACACACCCTCACACCCCCACACCCACACACACCCCCACACACACACATACACACACACAGAGTGAAAATCTGTTGCAAACGGTAGCGCGAAGGACTCGCTTCGTGCATGTCGGAGTTCAATCCCCGACCGTCCAAGTGGTTGAGCACCATTCCCTTTACTTGTCTCCATGGTGTAGTGGTAAGACACTCGTCTGGCGTTCCGCGAGCGCTTTGTCATGGGTTCGTATCCTGGCCGGGGAGGATTTACTAGGCGCAAATCCTTAACTGTAGCCTCTGTTTAACACAACAGTAAAATGTGTACTTGGTTGTAACAACGATTCTTCGCGGCGGGGATCGTATTCCAGGGACCTGCCCGAAACGCTACGCGTACTAGTGGCTCTACAACAATGTAACAACTCTTGTATATATCTCAAAAAAATAGAATTCCTAACACTCATAAATTATGTTATATATGCTTATTGCACGCTCCCCCAGATGAGATTAAAGCTCACGAAGAGTCTTGCACTGTATCCCAAGTATTTTTTTTCGTTATATGACAAAGAGTGCTGGGAAGACGGGACACCACGAGCGTAGCTCTCATCCTGTAACTACACTTAGGTAATTACACTTAGGTAATTACTTAGGTAATTACACACACACACACACACACACACACACACACACACACACACACACACACACACACACACACACACACACCACACACAAACACCACACACACACACACCACACACACACCACACACACACACACCACACACACACACACCACACACACACACACACCACACACACACACACACCACACACACACCACACACACACCACACACACACCACACACACCACACACACACCACACACACCACACACACACACACCACACACACACACACACCACACACACACACACCACACACACACCACACACACACACACACACCACACACACACACCACACACACACACACCACACACACACACACCACACACACACACACACCACACACACACACACACCACACACACACCACACACACACCACACACACACACACACACCACACACACACACACACACCACACACACACACACCACACACACCACACACACACACACCACACACACCACACACACACACACCCACACACACACCCACACACACACCCACACACACACACACA
>NC_091163.1:34576210-34616210 GCF_040958095.1 Procambarus clarkii
GGCTTCAGTAAGAGCAACAACCGCAGAGCTGCACTCTATTGGCTCTGGTCCAGCTCTATCTTGCCCCAGACAACTGGAGTCACCGTCTTCTCTAACTGCTTAGTTTACTGCTGACCCTGGCTCGTTCCTGGCACGGCCTGGTGACCCTGGCACGGCCTGGTGACCCTGGCTCGTTCCTGGCACTGCCTGGTGACCCTGGCTCGTTCCTGGCACGGCCTGGTGACCCTGGCTCGTTCCTGGCACGGCCTGGTGACCCTGGCTCGTTCCTGGCACGGCCTGGTGACCCTGGCTCGTTCCTGGCACGGCCTGGTGACCCTGGCTCGTTCCTGGCACGGCCTGGTGACACTGGCACGTTCCGGGCACGGCCTGGTGACTTTGGCTCGTTCCTGGCACGGCCCGGTGACCCTGGCTCGTTCCTGGCACGGCCCGGTGACCCTGGCTCATTCCTGGCACGGCCTGGTGACCCTGGCTCGTTCCTGGCACGGCCTGGTGACCCTGGCTCGTTCCTGGCACGGCCTGGTGACCCTGGCTCGTTCCTGGCTCGGCCTGGTGACCCCTGGCTCGTTCCTGGCACGGCCTGGTGACCCTGGCTCCTTCCTGGCACGGCCTGGTGACCCTGGCTCCTTCCTGGCACGGCCTGGTGACCCTGGCTCCTTCCTGGCACGGCCTGGTGACCCTGGCTCCTTCCTGGCACGGCCTGGTGACCCTGGCTCGTTCCTGGCACGGCCTGGTGACCCTGGCACGTTCCTGGCACGGCCTGGTAACCCTGGCTCCTTCCTGGCACGGCCTGGTGACCCTGGCTCCTTCCTGGCACGGCCTGGTGACCCTGGCTCGTTCCTGGCACGGCCTGGTGACCCTGGCTCGTTCCTGGCTCGGCCTGGTGACCCTGGCACGTTCCTGGCTCGGCCTGGTGAACCTGGCACGTTCCTGGCACGGACTGGTGACCCTGGCACGTTCCTGGCACGGCCTGGTGACCCTTGCTCGTTCCTGGCACGGCCTGGTGACCCTGGCTCGTTCCTGGCACGGCCTGGTGACCCTGGCTCGTTCCGGGCACGGCCTGGTGACCCTGGCTCGTTCCGGGCACGGCCTGGTGACCCTGGCTCGTTCCGGGCACGGCCTGGTGACCCTGGCTCGTTCCGGGCACGGCCTGGTGACCCTGGCTCGTTCCGGGCACGGCCTGGTGACCCTGGCACGTTCCGGGCACGGCCTGGTGACCCTGGCTCGTTCCGGGCACGGAATGGTGACCCTGGCTCGTTCCGGGCACGGCCTGGTGACCCTGGCTCGTTCCGGGCACGGCCTGGTGACCCAGGCTCGTTCCGGGCACGGCCTGGTGACCCTGGCTCGTTCCGGGCACGGCCTGGTGACCCTGGCTCGTTCCGAGCACGGCCTGGTGACCCTGGCTCGTTCCGGGCACGGCCTGGTGACCCTGGCTCGTTCCTGGCACGGCCTGGTGACCCTGGCTCGTTCCTGGCACGGCCTGGTGACCCTGGCACGTTCCGGGCACGGCCTGGTGACCCTGGCTCGTTCCTGGCACGGCCTGGTGACCCTGGCTCGTTCCGGGCACGGCCTGGTGACCCTGGCTCGTTCCGGGCACGGCCTGGTGACCCTGGCTCGTTCCTGGCACGGCCTGGTGACCCTGGCTCGTTTCTGGCACGGCCTGGTGACCCTGGCTCGTTCCGGGCACGGCCTGGTGACCCTGGCTCGTTCCTGGCACGGCCTGGTGACCCTGGCTCGTTCCGGGCACGGCCTGGTGACCCTGGCTCGTTCCTGGCACGGCCTGGTGACCCTGGCTCGTTCCGGGCACGGCCTGGTGACCCTGGCTCGTTCCTGGCACGGCCTGGTGACCCAGGCTCGTTCCTGGCACGGCCTGGTGACCCTGGCTCGTTCCTGGCACGGCCTGGTGACCCTGGCTCGTTCCGGGCACGGCCTGGTGACCCTGGCTCGTTCCTGGCACGGCCTGGTGACCCTACCTCGTTCCGGGCACGGCCTGGTGACCCTGGCTCGTTCCTGCACGGCCTGGTGACCCTTGGCTCGTTCCTGGCACGGCCTGGTGACCTGGCTCGTTCCGGGCACGGCCTGGTGACCCTGGCTCGTTCCTGGCACGGCCTGGTGACCCTGCTCGTTCCGGGCACGGCCTGGTGACCCTGGCTCGTTCCGGGAACGGCCTGGTGACCCTGGCTCGTTCCGGGCACGGCCTGGTGACCCTGGCTCGTTCCTGGCACGGCCTGGTGACCCTGGCTCGTTCCTGGCACGGCCTGGTGACCCTGGCTCGTTCCTGGCACGGCCTGGTGACCCTGGCTCCTTCCTGGCACGGCCTGGTCACCCTGGCTCGTTCCTGGCACGGCCTGGTGACCCTGGCTCGTTCCTGGCACGGCCTGGTGACCCTGGCTCCTTCCTGGCACGGCCTGGTGCCCCTGGCTCGTTCCTGGCACGGCCTGGTGACCCTGGCTCGTTCCTGGCACGGCCTGGTGACCCTGGCTCGTTCCTGGCACGGCCTGGTGATCCTGGCTCGTTCCTGGCACGGCCTGGTGACCCTGGCTCGTTCCTGGCATGGCCTGGTGACCCTGGCTCGTTCCTGGCACGGCCTGGTGACCCTGGCTCGTTCCTGACACGGCCTGGTGACCCTGGCTCGTTCCTGGCAAGGCCTGGTGACCCTGGCTCGTTCCTGGCACGGCCTGGTGACCCTGGCTCGTTCCTGGCACGGCCTGGTGACCCTGGCTCGTTCCTGGCACGGCCTGGTGACCCTGGCTCCTTCCTGGCACGGCCTGGTGACCCTGGCTCCTTCCTGGCACGGCCTGGTGACCCTGGCTCCTTCCTGGCACGGCCTGGTGACCCTGGCTCCTTCCTGGCACGGCCTGGTGACCCTGGCTCCTTCCTGGCACGGCCTGGTGACCCTGGCTCCTTCCTGGCACGGCCTGGTGACCCTGGCTCCTTCCTGGCACGGCCTGGTGACCCTGGCTCATTCCTGGCACGGCCTGGTGACCCTGGCTCCTTCCTGGCACGGCCTGGTGACCCTGGCTCGTTCCTGGCACGGCCTGGTGACCCTGGCTCGTTTCTGGCACGGCCTGGTGACCCTGGCTCGTTCCTGGCACGGCCTGGTGACCCTGGCTCGTTCCTGGCACGGCCTGGTGACCCTGGCTCCTTCCTGGCACGGCCTGGTGACCCTGGCTCGTTCCTGGCACGGCCTGGTGACCCTGGCTCGTTCCTGGCACGGCCTGGTGACCCTGGCTCATTCCTGGCACGGCCTGGTGATCCTGGCTCGTTCCTGGCACGGCCTGGTGACCCTGGCTCGTTCCTGGCATGGCCTGGTGACCCTGGCTCGTTCCTGGCACGGCCTGGTGACCCTGGCTCGTTCCTGGCACGGCCTGGTGACCCTGGCTCGTTCCTGGCACGGCCTGGTGACCCTGGCTCCTTCCTGGCACGGCCTGGTGACCCTGGCTCCTTCCTGGCACGGCCTGGTCACCCTGGCTCGTTCCTGGCACGGCCTGGTGACCCTGGCTCGTTCCTGGCACGGCCTGGTGACCCTGGCTCCTTCCTGGCACGGCCTGGTGACCCTGGCTCGTTCCTGGCACGGCCTGGTGACCCTGGCTCGTTCCTGGCACGGCCTGGTGACCCTGGCTCGTTCCTGGCACGGCCTGGTGATCCTGGCTCGTTCCTGGCACGGCCTGGTGACCCTGGCTCGTTCCTGGCATGGCCTGGTGACCCTGGCTCGTTCCTGGCACGGCCTGGTGACCCTGGCTCGTTCCTGACACGGCCTAGTGACCCTGGCTCGTTCCTGGCACGGCCTGGTGACCCTGGCTCGTTCCTGGCACGGCCTGGTGACCCTGGCTCGTTCCTGGCACGGCCTGGTGACCCTGGCTCCTTCCTGGCACGGCCTGGTGACCCTGGCTCCTTCCTGGCACGGCCTGGTGACCCTGGCTCCTTCCTGGCACGGCCTGGTGACCCTGGCTCCTTCCTGGCACGGCCTGGTGACCCTGGCTCCTTCCTGGCACGGCCTGGTGACCCTGGCTCCTTCCTGGCACGGCCTGGTGACCCTGGCTCCTTCCTGGCACGGCCTGGTGACCCTGGCTCCTTCCTGGCACGGCCTGGTGACCCTGGCTCATTCCTGGCACGGCCTGGTGACCCTGGCTCCTTCCTGGCACGGCCTGGTGACCCTGGCTCGTTCCTGGCACGGCCTGGTGACCCTGGCTCGTTTCTGGCACGGCCTGGTGACCCTGGCTCGTTCCTGGCACGGCCTGGTGAACCTGGCTCGTTCCTGGCACGGCCTGGTGACCCTGGCTCCTTCCTGGCACGGCCTGGTGACCCTGGCTCCTTCCTGGCACGGCCTGGTGACCCTGGCTCCTTCCTGGCACGGCCTGGTGACCCTGGCTCGTTCCTGGCACGGCCTGGTGACCCTGGCTCGTTCCTGGCACGGCCTGGTGACCCTGGCTCGTTCCTGGCACGGCCTGGTGACCCTGGCTCGTTCCTGGCACGGCCTGGTGACCCTGGCTCGTTCCTGGCACGGCCTGGTGACCCTGGCTCGTTCCTGGCACGGCCTGGTGACCCTGGCTCGTTCCTGGCACGGCCTGGTGACCCTGGCTCGTTCCTGGCACGGCCTGGTGACCCTGGTTCGTTCCTGGCACGGCCTGGTGACCCTGGCTCGTTGCTGGCACGGCCTGGTGACCCTGGCTCGGCCTGGTGACCCTGGCTCGTTCCTGGCATGGCCTGGTGACCCTGGCTCGTTCCTGGCACGGCCTTGTGACCCTGGCTCGTTCCTGGCACGGCCTGGTGACCCTGGCTCGTTCCTGGCACGGCCTGGTGACCCTGGTTCGTTCCTGGCACGGCCTGGTGACCCTGGCTCGTTGCTGGCACGGCCTGGTGACCCTGGCTCGGCCTGGTGACCCTGGCTCGTTCCTGGCACGGCCTGGTGACCCTGGCTCGTTCCGGGCACGGCCTGGTGACCCTGGCTCGTTCCTGGCACGGCCTGGTGACCCAGGCTCGTTCCTGGCACGGCCTGGTGACCCTGGCTCGTTCCGGGCACGGCCTGGTGACCCTGGCTCGTTCCTGGCACGGCCTGGTGACCCTGGCTCGTTCCGGGCACGGCCTTGGTGACCCTGGCTCGTTCCTGGCACGGCCTGGTGACCCTGGCTCGTTCCGGGCACGGCCTGGTGACCCTGGCTCGTTCCTGGCACGGCCTGGTGACCCAGGCTCGTTCCTGGCACGGCCTGGTGACCCTGGCTCGTTCCTGGCACGGCCTGGTGACCCTGGCTCGTTCCGGGCACGGCCTGGTGACCCTGGCTCGTTCCTGGCACGGCCTGGTGACCCTGGCTCGTTCCGGGCACGGCCTGGTGACCCTGGCTCGTTCCTGGCACGGCCTGGTGACCCTGGCTCGTTCCTGGCACGGCCTGGTGACCCTGGCTCGTTCCGGGCACGGCCTGGTGACCCTGGCTCGTTCCTGGCACGGCCTGGTGACCCTGGCTCGTTCCGGGCACGGCCTGGTGACCCTGGCTCGTTCCGGGCACGGCCTGGTGACCCTGGCTCGTTCCTGGCACGGCCTGGTGACCCTGGCTCCTTCCTGGCACGGCCTGGTCACCCTGGCTCCTTCCTGGCACGGCCTGGTGACCCTGGCTCCTTCCTGGCACGGCCTGGTCACCCTGGCTCCTTCCTGGCACGGCCTGGTGACCCTGGCTCGTTCCTGGCACGGCCTGGTGACCCTGTCTCGTTCCTGGCACGGCCTGGTGACCCTGGCTCCTTCCTGGCACGGCCTGGTCACCCTGGCTCGTTCCTGGCACGGCCTGGTGACCCTGGCTCGTTCCTGGCACGGCCTGGTGACCCTGGCTCCTTCCTGGCACGGCCTGGTGACCCTGGCTCGTTCCTGGCACGGCCTGGTGACTCTGGCTCGTTCCTGGCACGGCCTGGTGACCCTGGCTCGTTCCTGGCACGGCCTGGTGATCCTGGCTCGTTCCTGGCACGGCCTGGTGACCCTGGCTCGTTCCTGGCACGGCCTGGTGACCCTGGCTCGTTCCGGGCACGGCCTGGTGACCCTGGCTCGTTCCTGGCACGGCCTGGTGACCCTGGCTCGTTCCGGGAACGGCCTGGTGACCCTGGCTCGTTCCGGGAACGGCCTGGTGACCCTGGCTCGTTCCGGGCACCGCCTGGTGACCCTGGCTCGTTCCTGGCACGGCCTGGTGACCCTGGCTCGTTCCTGGCACGGCCTGGTGACCCTGGCTCGTTCCTGGCACGGCCTGGTGACCCTGGCTCCTTCCTGGCACGGCCTGGTGACCCTGGCTCGTTCCTGGCACGGCCTGGTGACCCTGGCTCGTTCCTGGCACGGCCTGGTGACCCTGGCTCCTTCCTGGCACGGCCTGGTGACCCTGGCTCGTTCCTGGCACGGCCTGGTGACCCTGGCTCGTTCCTGGCACGGCCTGGTGACCCTGGCTCGTTCCTGGCACGGCCTGGTGATCCTGGCTCGTTCCTGGCACGGCCTGGTGACCCTGGCTCGTTCCTGGCACGGCCTGGTGATCCTGGCTCGTTCCTGGCACGGCCTGGTGACCCTGGCTCGTTCCTGGCACGGCCTGGTGACCCTGGCTCGTTCCTGGCACGGCCTGGTGACCCTGGCTCGTTCCTGGCACGGCCTGGTGACCCTGGCTCGTTCCTGGCACGGCCTGGTGACCCTGGCTCGTTCCTGGCACGGCCTGGTGACCCTGGCTCCTTCCTGGCACGGCCTGGTGACCCTGGCTCCTTCCTGGCACGGCCTGGTGACCCTGGCTCCTTCCTGGCACGGCCTGGTGACCCTGGCTCCTTCCTGGCACGGCCTGGTGACCCTGGCTCCTTCCTGGCACGGCCTGGTGACCCTGGCTCCTTCCTGGCACGGCCTGGTGACCCTGGCTCATTCCTGGCACGGCCTGGTGACCCTGGCTCCTTCCTGGCACGGCCTGGTGACCCTGGCTCCTTCCTGGCACGGCCTGGTGACCCTGGCTCGTTCCTGGCACGGCCTGGTGACCCTGGCTCGTTCCTGGCACGGCCTGGTGACCCTGGCTCGTTCCTGGCACGGCCTGGTGACCCTGGCTCCTTCCTGGCACGGCCTGGTGACCCTGGCTCCTTCCTGGCACGGCCTGGTGACCCTGGCTCCTTCCTGGCACGGCCTGGTGACCCTGGCTCCTTCCTGGCACGGCCTGGTGACCCTGGCTCCTTCCTGGCACGGCCTGGTGACCCTGGCTCGTTCCTAGCACGGCCTGGTGACCCTGGCTCGTTCCTGGCACGGCCCGGTGACCCTGGCTCGTTCCTGGCACGGCCTGGTGACCCTGGCTCGTTCCGGGCACGGCCTGGTGACCCTAACTCGTTCCTGGCACGGCCTGGTGACCCTGGCTCGTTCCTGGCACGGCCTGGTGACCCTGGCTCGTTCCTGGCACGGCCTGGTGACCCTGGTTCGTTCCTGGCACGGCCTGGTGACCCTGGCTCGTTGCTGGCACGGCCTGGTGACCCTGGCTCGTTGCTGGCACGGCCTGGTGACTCTGGCACGGCCTGGTGACCCTGGCTCGTTCCTGGCATGGCCTGGTGACAGTGGCTCGTTCCTGGCACGGCCTTGTGACCCTGGCTCGTTCCTGGCACGGCCTGGTGACCCTGGCTCGTTCCTGGCACGGCCTGGTGACCCTGGTTCGTTCCTGGCACGGCCTGGTGACCCTGGCTCGTTGCTGGCACGGCCTGGTGACCCTGGCTCGGCCTGGTGACCCTGGCTCGTTCCTGGCACGGCCTGGTGACCCTGGCTCGTTCCGGGCACGGCCTGGTGACCCTGGCTCGTTCCTGGCACGGCCTGGTGACCCAGGCTCGTTCCTGGCACGGCCTGGTGACCCTGGCTCGTTCCGGGCACGGCCTGGTGACCCTGGCTCGTTCCTGGCACGGCCTGGTGACCCTGGCTCGTTCCGGGCACGGCCTGGTGACCCTGGCTCGTTCCTGGCACGGCCTGGTGACCCTGGCTCGTTCCGGGCACGGCCTGGTGACCCTGGCTCGTTCCTGGCACGGCCTGGTGACCCAGGCTCGTTCCTGGCACGGCCTGGTGACCCTGGCTCGTTCCTGGCACGGCCTGGTGACCCTGGCTCGTTCCGGGCACGGCCTGGTGACCCTGGCTCGTTCCTGGCACGGCCTGGTGACCCTGGCTCGTTCCGGGCACGGCCTGGTGACCCTGGCTCGTTCCTGGCACGGCCTGGTGACCCTGGCTCGTTCCTGGCACGGCCTGGTGACCCTGGCTCGTTCCGGGCACGGCCTGGTGACCCTGGCTCGTTCCTGGCACGGCCTGGTGACCCTGGCTCGTTCCGGGCACGGCCTGGTGACCCTGGCTCGTTCCGGGCACGGCCTGGTGACCCTGGCTCGTTCCGGGCACGGCCTGGTGACCCTGGCTCGTTCCTGGCACGGCCTGGTGACCCTGGCTCGTTCCTGGCACGGCCTGGTGACCCTGGCTCGTTCCTGGCACGGCCTGGTGACCCTGGCTCGTTCCTGGCACGGCCTGGTGACCCTGGCTCGTTCCTGGCACGGCCTGGTGACCCTGGCTCCTTCCTGGCACGGCCTGGTGACGCTGGCTCGTTCCTGGCACGGCCTGGTGACCCTGGCTCGTTCCTGGCACGGCCTGGTGACCCTGGTTCGTTCCTGGCACGGCCTGGTGACCCTGGCTCGTTGCTGGCACGGCCTGGTGACCCTGGCTCGTTGCTGGCACGGCCTGGTGACCCTGGCTCGGCCTGGTGACCCTGGCTCGTTCCTGGCATGGCCTGGTGACAGTGGCTCGTTCCTGGCACGGCCTTGTGACCCTGGCTCGTTCCTGGCACGGCCTGGTGACCCTGGCTCGTTCCTGGCACGGCCTGGTGACCCTGGTTCGTTCCTGGCACGGCCTGGTGACCCTGGCTCGTTGCTGGCACGGCCTGGTGACCCTGGCTCGGCCTGGTGACCCTGGCTCGTTCCTGGCACGGCCTGGTGACCCTGGCTCGTTCCGGGCACGGCCTGGTGACCCTGGCTCGTTCCTGGCACTGCCTGGTGACCCAGGCTCGTTCCTGGCACGGCCTGGTGACCCTGGCTCGTTCCGGGCACGGCCTGGTGACCCTGGCTCGTTCCTGGCACGGCCTGGTGACCCTGGCTCGTTCCGGGCACGGCCTGGTGACCCTGGCTCGTTCCTGGCACGGCCTGGTGACCCTGGCTCGTTCCGGGCACGGCCTGGTGACCCTGGCTCGTTCCTGGCACGGCCTGGTGACCCAGGCTCGTTCCTGGCACGGCCTGGTGACCCTGGCTCGTTCCTGGCACGGCCTGGTGACCCTGGCTCGTTCCGGGCACGGCCTGGTGACCCTGGCTCGTTCCTGGCACGGCCTGGTGACCCTGGCTCGTTCCGGGCACGGCCTGGTGACCCTGGCTCGTTCCTGGCACGGCCTGGTGACCCTGGCTCGTTCCTGGCACGGCCTGGTGACCCTGGCTCGTTCCGGGCACGGCCTGGTGACCCTGGCTCGTTCCTGGCACGGCCTGGTGACCCAGGCTCGTTCCGGGCACGGCCTGGTGACCCTGGCTCGTTCCGGGCACGGCCTGGTGACCCTGGCTCGTTCCGGGCACGGCCTGGTGACCCTGGCTCGTTCCTGGCACGGCCTGGTGACCCTGGCTCGTTCCTGGCACGGCCTGGTGACCCTGGCTCGTTCCTGGCACGGCCTGGTGACCCTGGCTCGTTCCTGGCACGGCCTGGTGACCCTGGCTCGTTCCTGGCACGGCCTGGTGACCCTGGCTCGTTCCTGGCACGGCCTGGTGACCCTGGCTCGTTCCTGGCACGGCCTGGTGACCCTGGCTCCTTCCTGGCACGGCCTGGTGACCCTGGCTCGTTCCTGGCACGGCCTGGTGACCCTGGCTCGTTCCTGGCACGGCCTGGTGACCCTGGCTCGTTCCTGGCACGGCCTGGTGACCCTGGCTCGTTCCTGGCACGGCCTGGTGATCCTGGCTCGTTCCTGGCACGGCCTGGTGACCCTGGCTCGTTCCTGGCATGGCCTGGTGACCCTGGCTCGTTCCTGGCACGGCCTGGTGACCCTGGCTCGTTCCTGGCACGGCCTGGTGACCCTGGCTCGTTCCTGGCACGGCCTGGTGACCCTGGCTCGTTCCTGGCACGGCCTGGTGACCCTGGCTCGTTCCTGGCACGGCCTGGTGACCCTGGCTCCTTCCTGGCACGGCCTGGTGACCCTGGCTCCTTCCTGGCACGGCCTGGTGACCCTGGCTCCTTCCTGGCACGGCCTGGTGACCCTGGCTCCTTCCTGGCACGGCCTGGTGACCCTGGCTCCTTCCTGGCACGGCCTGGTGACCCTGGCTCCTTCCTGGCACGGCCTGGTGACCCTGGCTCCTTCCTGGCACGGCCTGGTGACCCTGGCTCGTTCCTGGCACGGCCTGATGACCCTGGCTCCTTCCTGGCACGACCTGGTGACCCTGGCTCGTTCCTGGCACGGTCTGGTGACCCTGGCTCGTTCCTGGCACGGCCTGGTGACCCTGGCTCGTTCCTGGCACGGCCTGGTGACCCTGGCTCGTTCCTGGCACGGCCTGGTGACCCTGGCTCCTTCCTGGCACGGCCTGGTGACCCTGGCTCCTTCCTGGCACGGCCTGGTGACCCTGGCTCCTTCCTGGCACGGCCTGGTGACCTTGGCTCCTTCCTGGCACGGCCTGGTGACCCTGGCTCGTTCCTGGCACGGCCTGGTGACCCTGGCTCCTTCCTGGCACGGCCTGGTGACCCTGGCTCGTTCCTGGCACGGCCTGGTGACCCTGGCTCGTTCCTGGCACGGCCTGGTGACCCTGGCTCGTTCCTGGCACGGCCTGGTGACCCTGGCTCGTTCCTGGCACGGCCTGGTGACCCTGGCTCGTTCCTGGCACGGCCTGGTGACCCTGGCTCGTTCCTGGCACGGCCTGGTGACCCTGGCTCGTTCCTGGCACGGCCTGGTGATGCTGGCTCGTTCCTGGCACGGCCTGGTGACGCTGGCTCGTTCCTGGCACGGCCTGGTGACCCTGGCTCGTTCCTGGCACGGCCTGGTGACGCTGGCTCGTTCCTGGCACGGCCTGGTGACGCTGGCTGGTTCCTGGCACGGCCTGGTGACCCTGGCTCGTTCCTGGCACGGCCTGGTGACCCTGGCTCGTTCCTGGCACGGCCTGGTGACCCTGGCTCGTTCCTGGCACGGCCTGGTGACCCTGGCTCGTTCCTGGCACGGCCTGGTGACCCTGGTTCGTTCCTGGCACGGCCTGGTGACCCTGGCTCGTTGCTGGCACGGCCTGGTGACCCTGGCTCGGCCTGGTGACCCTGGCTCGTTCCTGGCATGGCCTGGTGACCCTGGCTCGTTCCTGGCACGGCCTGGTGACCCTGGCACGGCCTGGTGCCCCTGGACACAACACACAAAATATATATATATCTCTCTCTCTCTCTCTCTCTCTCTCTCTCTCTCTCTCTCTCTCTCTCTCTCTCTCTCTCTCTCTCTCTCTCTCTCTCTCTCTCTCTCTCTCTCTCTCTCTCTCTCACTCTCTCAGTCAATGACGCAGTTAATGGACCAATTATGATCTTGTCAATGTAGTCATTGACTCATTGACTGTCTCAATGACCCAGTCAGCTAGTTAATGGCCCAGTCAATCATCAATTGTTTGACTTGCTGAGTGGAACCAGTTGATTGGTCGACTGGATTGGGTGGAGGGGGGGGGGCGGTGGAGGGAATTTGGTTATTGGGTGGAGATCCCACAACCCATTAGGGCACGCCCCCCCCCCCCCAAGGGCACGGCGCTAATCAGCTCCGGTTAATAGGATTGGAACACATGGCGCATTTCCAATCCGGTACTCGGAGCCTGTGATTGGGGAGGCGATGTATAGTCGCAGTTACAATAGGGAAGTGAGGGGAGAGTGGGTAGGTTTAACTTCACGCAAGACCTGGGTAAATACTGGCTCGGAGCCTGTGTTGTTGATTTGTGGAATAGATTACCTCGCTGTATAATGTATGGGCGTCAGTACTGTATTGTCTACAGCTGCCTCGTATGTACCAATAGCAGCTGCCTCGTATGGATAATAGCAGCTGCCTCGTATGGACCAATAGCAGCTGCCTCGTATGGACCAATAGCAGCTGCCTCGTATGGACCAATAGCAGCTGCCTCGTATGGACCAATAGCAGCTGCCTCGTATGGACCAATAGCAGCTGCCTCGTATGGACCAATAGCAGCTGCCTCGTATGGACCAATAGCAGCTGCCTCGTATGGACCAATAGCAGCTGCCTCGTATGGACCAATAGCAGCTGCCTCGTATGGACCAATAGCAGCTGCCTCGTATGGACCAATAGCAGCTGCCTCGTATGTACCAATAGCAGCTGCCTCGTATGGACCAATAGCAGCTGCCTCGTATGGACCAATAGCAGCTGCCTCGTATGGACCAATAGCAGCTGCCTCGTATGGACCAATAGCAGCTGCCTCGTATGGACCAATAGCAGCTGCCTCGTATGTACCAATAGCAGCTGCCTCGTATGGACCAATAGCAGCTGCCTCGTATGGACCAATAGCAGCTGCCTCGTATGGACCAATAGCAGCTGCCACGTATGGATCAATAGCAGCTGCCTCGTATGGACCAATAGCAGCTGCCTCGTATGGACCAATAGCAGCTGCCTCGTATGGACCAATAGCAGCTGCCTCGTATGGACCAATAGCAGCTGCCTCGTATGGACCAATAGCCGCTGCCTCGTATGGACCAATAGCAGCTGCCTCGTATGGACCAATAGCAGCTGCCTCGTGTGGACCAATAGCAGCTGCCTCGTGTGGACCAATAGCAGCTGCCTCGTGTGGACCAATAGCAGCTGCCTCGTATGGACCAATAGCAGCTGCCTCGTATGGACCAATAGCAGCTGCCTCGTATGGACCAATAGCAGCTGCCTCGTATGGACCAATAGCAGCTGCCTCGTATGGACCAATAGCAGCTGCCTCGTATGGACCAATAGCAGCTGCCTCGTATGGACCAATAGCAGCTGCCTCGTATGGACCAATAGGAGCTGCCTCGTATGGACCAATAGCAGCTGCCTCGTATGGACCAATAGCAGCTGCCTCGTATGGACCAATAGCAGCTGCCTCGTATGGACCAATAGCAGCTGCCTCGTATGGACCAATAGCAGCTGCCTCGTATGGACCAATAGCAGCTGCCTCGTGTGGACCAATAGCAGCTGCCTCGTATGGACCAATAGCAGCTGCCTCGTGTGGACCAATAGCAGCTGCCTCGTATGGACCAATAGCAGCTGCCTCGTGTGGACCAATAGCAGCTGCCTCGTATGGACCAATAGCAGCTGCCTCGTATGGACCAATAGCAGCTGCCTCGTATGGACCAATAGCAGCTGCCTCGTATGGACCAATAGCAGCTGCCTCGTATGGACCAATAGCAGCTGCCTCGTGTGAACCAATAGCAGCTGCCTCGTATGGACCAATAGCAGCTGCCTCGTATGGACCAATAGCAGCTGCCTCGTATGGACCAATAGCAGCTGCCTCGTATGGACCAATAGCAGCTGCCTCGTATGGACCAATAGCAGCTGCCTCGTATGGACCAATAGCAGCTGCCTCGTATGGACCAATAGGAGCTGCCTCGTATGGACCAATAGCAGCTGCCTCGTATGGACCAATAGGAGCTGCCTCGTATGGACCAATAGGAGCTGCCTCGTATGGACCAATAGCAGCTGCCTCGTATGGACCAATAGGAGCTGCCTCGTATGGACCAATAGCAGCTGCCTCGTATGGACCAATAGCAGCTGCCTCGTATGGACCAATAGCAGCTGCCTCGTATGGACCAATAGCAGCTGCCTCGTATGGACCAATAGCAGCTGCCTCGTATGGACCAATAGCAGCTGCCTCGTATGGACCAATAGCAGCTGCCTCGTATGGACCAATAGGAGCTGTCTCGTATGGACCAATAGCAGCTGCCTCGTATGGACCAATAGCAGCTGCCTCGTATGGACCAATAGCAGCTGCCTCGTATGGACCAATAGCAGCTGCCTCGTATGGACCAATAGCAGCTGCCTCGTATGGACCAATAGCAGCTGCCTCGTATGGACCAATAGCAGCTGCCGGATGTCTTACTGAAGCTGCTAGTTACACTCTTAACTGGCCGTGAAGGTGGTTCACAACAGAGAAACTGAAAGTATCCCAGTTCGTATCCCCCTCACCAGGTTTGACTCCTGTGGCTCACTTACCTACACCTTCACAAGACCATGTGACCGAGTTCAATACTCTGAGTGGAGACTTTCTTCCACTCCCTTAATCATCATATGAACATAACAGTGAATGTACCTGCAGGCCGCCTATTGGCCGATACGAGGCAGCTTTTACTTATAACTACTCAATCTCATTCATATACATGTCTAACCTGCGCTTGAAACACTCAAGGGATCCTTCTTCTATTATGTTACACGGTAATTGGTGCCACAAATCAACAAGCCTATTACCGATCCAGTATTTACCCAGGTCTTTCTTTAATCTTTCGTCACAAGGAAGGAGTGAGGCACTGATGTAGAGGTTTAAGACAGCCATAGAATTAGTTAGGAGCAAGGGAGTAATCCCGATCATATATCTTGAGATCTTATCTTGAGATGATTTCGGGGCTTTAGTGTCCCCGCGGCCCGGTCCTCGACCAGGCCTCCACACCCAGGAAGCAGCCCGTGACAGCTGACTAACACCCAGGTACCTTTTTTACTGCTAGGTAACAGGGGCATAGGGTGAAAGAAACTCTGCCCATTGTTTCTCGCCGGCGCCTGGGATCGAACCCAGGACTACAGGATCACAAGTCTAGCGTGCTGTCCGCTCAGCCGACCGGCATATGTGGCATTCTTCCAAGAAAGGGAGTGGGAAATGAATGGATGTCGAGGGCTCTTGGTGTCAATTGACGGCTGGAAAGATATTGCAAATCAAATGCAATATCTTTCATAGACAACTGGGAACACTTCTATGGAAGAAATGAAATGTATGCTCGTGATGGGGTGCATCTATCGAGAGCTGGGGTAGTTGCTGTTGCGAACTCGTTGGAAGAAGTGGTTAGAGGTGTTTGTTTGGGTTTAAACTGTTAGTAGATAGTGGTATGGGAATTGATTTGGAGGAAGGAGGTAATAAAAGTATGTGTTTGTGGGAGAAAGGAATTGGCAAAATGATCAGGGAAAGAGAAGGTCCGCAAAATAACAATTCACTTAGGGTATATTACACTAACAGTAGAAGTCTAAGAAATAAAATTAATGAATTAAATGCTCTTGTCTGCACAGAAAAAAATAGATATTATTGCACTTACCGAAACGTGGATGAACGTAGAAAATAGAGAACTATTAGCTGAATATCAAATAAATGGATTTAAACTATTTCACACAGATATATTAGACGAGGAGGGGGAGTAGCCATATATGTCACGACCCTGAGTTCCTAGTTGGAACCAGAGGTCAAATTGAGCTCCAAATAATCTTATGAGAAGATAGTTAGTTAACGTTTATACTTAGAGCGTGTCATACCTTTCTTCACGTCTTCCTTGCCAGACGTAAGATGACTCTGCTTCTGATGGAACATTCAGACTCTGTGCTGGTTGATTATTAAATATAATATATAACTAGTTATCAGCTATTCTTACAACTATTAAAGTAACTAGTAATGAATGTCTGTGTAACCTGGGGATGATGTCTGCTGTACGATCACCTGAGTATCCGTCCCGGCAGCATATTTAATGAGCTGGAGGGGCCAAGCTCGCCCTACTCTCTGGCTGGCAGCTGTGGCGTCCTGACCTCCTCTCTGGCACTCTCTCTTATTCCCACTACATTCTCCTCTCCCTATAATCTAAACCTTACCTAAGACTAACTTAACCTTACCTAAGTCTAACTTAACCTTACCTAAGACTAACTTAACCCTACCTAAGACTAACTTAACCCTACCTAAGACTAACTTAACCCTACCTAAGACTAACTTAACCCTACCTAAGACTAACTTAACCCTACCTAAGACTAACTTAACCCTACCTAAGACTAACTTAACCTTACCTAAGACTAACTTAACCTTACCTAAGACTAACTTAACCTTACCTAAGACTAACTTAACCTTACCTAAGACTAACTTAACCCTACCTAAGACTAACTTAACCTTACCTAAGACTAACTTAACCCTACCTAAGACTAACTTAACCTTCCCTAAGTCTAACTTAACCTTACCTAACTTAACCTTCCCTAAGTCTAACTTAAGCCCACAATGTATATTTAATTTAATTTACATTTGAGACCAAACTTTTTCATGTGCTATAAAATGAATTATTTTTTCTGTTACTTGAAAATTGTATAATTTAAAATTTCTTTCTTTAGTAATTCCTTAATAACTTGGACTTTAGGGTGTGATCAAATGTATTAACATAATGTTGTGATTAGTTCAGCTTCTGTGTTAATGCTTCAGTGAGGAAGTCTAACTTGGGGTTCTTCCATGTTCTTATGTCATAATTCTTGGAGATTTGAAATATTTACTAAAATGATTTGTGTTCATCATTCTTAAGTTGATTGTGATGTGAAAGGTTAATTATTCTTAATGGCCTGAACCATCTTAATTCAGCATTCTTAGTGATCTGGATCATGTTAATTCATCATTCTTAGTGATCTGGATCATGTTAACTCATCATTCTTAGTGATCTGGATCATGTTAACTCATTATTCTTAGTGATCTGGATCATGTTAACTCATTATTCTTAGTGATCTGGATCATGTTAACTCATTATTCTTAGTGATCTGGATCATGTTAACTCATCATTCTTAGTGATCTGGATCATGTTAATTCATCATTCTTAGTGATCTGGATCATGTTAACTCATCATTCTTAGTGATCTGGATCATGTTAACTCATTATTCTTAGTGATCTGGATCATGTTAACTCATTATTCTTAGTGATCTGGATCATGTTAACTCATTATTCTTAGTGATCTGGATCATGTTAACTCATCATTCTTAGTGATCTGGATCATGTTAACTCATTATTCTTAGTGATCTGAGTGACCTTAATTAATCATTCTTAATGGTCTGAATCAAATCAATTCGTAAACTATTTCACAAAAGGAGCCGGTCGGCCGAGCGGACAGCACGCTGGACTTGTGATCCTGTGGTCCTGGGTTCGATCCCAGGCGCCGGCGAGAAACAATTAGCAGAGTTTCTTTCACCCTATGCCCCTGTTACCTAGCAGTAAAATAGGTACCTGGGTGTTAGTCAGCTGTCACGGGCTGCTTCCTGGGGGTGGAGGCCTGGCCGAGGACCGGGCCGCGGGGACACTAAAGCCCCGTAATCATCTCAAGATCTCAAGATAACGTCAAATATGAAGTTGTTGTGTCTCTTAACAAGCGTACGATTCTTGGCGTCCAGGTTAATAGGCTGTTTGAGTCCCCAAACCGTCGATAATACGGTGGTTAACATCTCCCTGAACCACTGCGAATGTTACGTAGAGGTCATTAGTGGTGAGATAATGGAGCATTAAGTGTGAGGACAGGTTGTTCAGTTACCTCTGGGGGGAGGCAGGTTAATGTCAGGTCCACTCTTGGCTTTTTAACCCAGAGGTCATCACCGGGTAAAGGTTAAAGGTCGCTGTGGGTCAATGTTCCTCACCGGGAGATCAGACTGTCAGCGCCAGCATGTTGCATTGTCGAGCCGCGGGATATAATGGTGTAGTTAACACTCAATGTTTCGTGTTAGCTGCTTTAACCTAGGTTGTGTGGGGTTATGTCTATCATCCTCTGGTGGGGCTATGTCTATCATCCTCTGGTGGGGCTATGTCTATCATCCTCTGGTGGGTTATGTCTATCATCCTCTGGTGGGGTTATGTCTATCATCCTCTGGTGGGGCTATGTC
Source organism: Procambarus clarkii (assembly GCF_040958095.1). Lineage (NCBI taxonomy): Eukaryota > Metazoa > Arthropoda > Malacostraca > Decapoda > Cambaridae > Procambarus > Procambarus clarkii. Next base: position 34,594,045 of record NC_091163.1, read on the forward strand.
TGTCATCCTCTGGTGGGGCTATATCTATCATCCTCTGGTGGGGCTATGTCTATCATCCTCTGGTGGGGTTATGTCTATCATCCTCTGGTGGGGTTATGTCTGTCATCCTCTGGTGGGTTATGTCTATCATCCTCTGGTGGGTTATGTCTATCATCCTCTGGTGGGTTATGTCTATCATCCTCTGGTGGGGTTATGTCTATCATCCACTGGTGGGTTATGTCTATCATCCTCTGGTGGGTTTATGTCTATCATCCTCTGGTGGGGTATTGTCTATCATCCTCTGGTGGGGTTATGTCTATCATCCTCTGGTGGGTTATGTCTATCATCCTCTGGTGGGTTATGTCTATCATCCTCTGGTGGGTTATGTCTATCATCCTCTGGTGGGGTTATGTCTATCATCCTCTGGTGGGTTATGTCTATCATCCTCTGGTGGGGTTATGTCTATCATCCTCTGGTGGGTTATGTCTATCATCCTCTGGTGGGGTTATGTCTATCATCCTCTGGTGGGTTATGTCTATCATCCTCTGGTGGGGTTATGTCTATCATCCTCTGGTGGGTTATGTCTATCATCCTCTGGTGGGTTATGTCTATCATCCTCTGGTGGGTTATGTCTATCATCCTCTGGTGGGTTATGTCTATCATCCTCTGGTGGGGTTATGTCTATCATCCTCTGGTGGGTTATGTCTATCATCCTCTGGTGGGTTATGTCTATCATCCTCTGGTGGGGTTATGTCTATCATCCTCTGGTGGGTTATGTCTATCATCCTCTGGTGGGGTTATGTCTATCATTCCTCTGGTGGGTTATGGTCTATCATCCTCTGGTGGGGTTATGTCTATCATCCTCTGGTGGGGTTATGTCTATCATCCTCTGGTGGGTTATGTCTATCATCCTCTGGTGGGTTATGTCTATCATCCTCTGGTGGGGTTATGTCTATCATCCTCTGGTGGGGTTATGTCTATCATCCTCTGGTGGGTTATGCCTATCATCCTCTGGTGGGTTATGGTCTATCATCCTCTGGTGGGTTATGTCTATCATCCTCTGGTGGGGTTATGTCTATCATCCTCTGGTGGGTTATGTCTATCATCCTCTGGTGGGGTTATGTCTATCATCCTCTGGTGGGTTATGTCTATCATCCTCTGGTGGGTTATGTCTATCATCCTCTGGTGGGTTATGTCTATCATCCTCTGGTGGGTTATGTCTATCATCCTCTGGTGGGTTATGTCTATCATCCTCTGGTGGGTTATGTCTATCATCCTCTGGTGGGTTATGTCTATCATCCTCTGGTGGGGTTATGTCTATCATCCTCTGGTGGGTTATGTCTATCATCCTCTGGTGGGTTATGTCTATCATCCTCTGGTGGGTTATGTCTATCATCCTCTGGTGGGTTATGTCTATCATCCTCTGGTGGGTTATGTCTATCATCCTCTGGTGGGTTATGTCTATCATCCTCTGGTGGGTTATGTCTATCATCCTCTGGTGGGTTATGTCTATCATCCTCTGGTGGGTTATGTCTATCATCCTCTGGTGGGTTATGTCTATCATCCTCTGGTGGGTTATGTCTATCATCCTCTGGTGGGTTATGTCTATCATCCTCTGGTGGGTTATGTCTATCATCCTCTGGTGGGGTTATAGTCTATCATCCTCTGGTGGGTTATGTCTATCATCCTCTGGTGGGTTATAGTCTATCATCCTCTGGTGGGTTATGTCTATCATCCTCTGGTGGGTTATGTCTATCATCCTCTGGTGGGGTTATGTCTATCATCCTCTGGTGGGTTATGTCTATCATCCTCTGGTGGGTTATGTCTATCATCCTCTGGTGGGTTATGTCTATCATCCTCTGGTGGGTTATGTCTATCATCCTCTGGTGGGTTATGTCTATCATCCTCTGGTGGGTTATGTCTATCATCCTCTGGTGGGGTTATGTCTATCATCCTCTGGTGGGTTATGTCTATCATCCTCTGGTGGGGTTATGTCTATCATCCTCTGGTGGGTTATGTCTATCATCCTCTGGTGGGTTATGTCTATCATCCTCTGGTGGGTTATGTCTATCATCCTCTGGTGGGTTATGTCTATCATCCTCTGGTGGGTTATGTCTATCATCCTCTGGTGGGGTTATGTCTATCATCCTCTGGTGGGGTTATGTCTATCATCCTCTGGTGGGGTTATGTCTATCATCCTCTGGTGGGTTATGTCTATCATCCTCTGGTGGGTTATGTCTATCATCCTCTGGTGGGGTTATGTCTATCATCCTCTGGTGGGTTATGTCTATCATCCTCTGGTGGGTTATGTCTATCATCCTCTGGTGGGTTATGTCTATCATCCTCTGGTGGGGTTATGTCTATCATCCTCTGGTGGGGTTATGTCTATCATCCTCTGGTGGGTTATGTCTATCATCCTCTGGTGGGTTATGGTCTATCATCCTCTGGTGGGTTATGTCTATCATCCTCTGGTGGGGTTATGTCTATCATCCTCTGGTGGGTTATGTCTATCATCCTCTGGTGGGTTATGTCTATCATCCTCTGGTGGGGTTATGTCTATCATCCTCTGGTGGGGTTATGTCTATCATCCTCTGGTGGGTTATGTCTATCATCCTCTGGTGGGTTATGTCTATCATCCTCTGGTGGGTTATGTCTATCATCCTCTGGTGGGGTTATGTCTATCATCCTCTGGTGGGGTTATGTCTATCATCCTCTGGTGGGTTATGTCTATCATCCTCTGGTGGGTTATGTCTATCATCCTCTGGTGGGTTATGTCTATCATCCTCTGGTGGGTTATGTCTATCATCCTCTGGTGGGTTATGTCTATCATCCTCTGGTGGGTTATGTCTATCATCCTCTGGTGGGTTATGTCTATCATCCTCTGGTGGGGTTATGTCTATCATCCTCTGGTGGGTTATGTCTATCATCCTCTGGTGGGTTATGTCTATCATCCTCTGGTGGGGTTATGTCTATCATCCTCTGGTGGGTTATGTCTATCATCCTCTGGTGGGTTATGTCTATCATCCTCTGGTGGGTTATGTCTATCATCCTCTGGTGGGTTATGTCTATCATCCTCTGGTGGGGTTATGTCTATCATCCTCTGGTGGGGTTATGTCTATCATCCTCTGGTGGGGTTATGTCTATCATCCTCTGGTGGGTTATGTCTATCATCCTCTGGTGGGGTTATAGTCTATCATCCTCTGGTGGGGTATTGTCTATCATCCTCTGGTGGGGTATTGTTTATCATCCTCTGGTGGGTTATGTCTATCATCCTCTGGTGGGGTTATGTCTATCATCCTCTGGTGGGGTTATAGTCTATCATCCTCTGGTGGGGTATTGTCTATCATCCTCTGGTGGGGTTATGTCTATCATCCTCTGGTGGGGTTATAGTCTATCATCCTCTGGTGGGGTATTGTCTATCATCCTCTGGTGGGGTATTGTCTATCATCCTCTGGTGGGTTATGTCTATCATCCTCTGGTGGGGTTATGTCTATCATCCTCTGATGGGGTTATGTCTATCATCCTCTGGTGGGTTATGTCTATCATCCTCTGGTGGGTTATAGTCTATCATCCTCTGGTGGGTTATGTCTATCATCCTCTGGTGGGGTTATAGTCTATCATCCTCTGGTGGGTTATAGTCTATCATCCTCTGGTGGGTTATGTCTATCATCCTCTGGTGGGTTATGTCTATCATCCTCTGGTGGGGTTATAGTCTATCATCCTCTGGTGGGTTATGTCTATCATCCTCTGGTGGGGTTATGTCTATCATCCTCTGGTGGGTTATGTCTATCATCCTCTGGTGGGTTATGTCTATCATCCTCTGGTGGGGTTATGTCTATCATCCTCTGGTGGGTTATGTCTATCATCCTCTGGTGGGGTTATGTCTATCATCCTCTGGTGGGTTATGTCTATCATCCTCTGGTGGGTTATGTCTATCATCCTCTGGTGGGTTATGTCTATCATCCTCTGGTGGGGTTATAGTCTATCATCCTCTGGTGGGGTTATGTCTATCATCCTCTGGTGGGTTATGTCTATCATCCTCTGGTGGGTTATGTCTATCATCCTCTGGTGGGTTATAGTCTATCATCCTCTGGTGGGGTTATAGTCTATCATCCTCTGGTAGGGTATTGTCTATCATCCTCTGGTGGGTTATGTCTATCATCCTCTGGTGGGTTATAGTCTATCATCCTCTGGTGGGTTATAGTCTATCATCCTCTGGTAGGGTATTGTCTATCATCCTCTGGTGGGTTATGTCTATCATCCTCTGGTGGGTTATAGTCTATCATCCTCTGGTGGGTTATAGTCTATCATCCTCTGGTGGAGTTATGGTCTATCATCCTCTGGTGGGGTTATGTCTATCATCCTCTGGTGGGTTATGTCTATCATCCTCTGGTGGGTTATGTCTATCATCCTCTGGTGGGGTTATAGTCTATCATCCTCTGGTGGGTTATGGTCAATCATCCTCTGGTGGGTTATGTCTATCATCCTCTGGTGGGTTATGTCTATCATCCTCTGGTGGGTTATAGTTTATCATCCTCTGGTGGGTTATGTCTATCATCCTCTGGTGGGGTTATGTCTATCATCCTCTGGTGGGTTATGTCTATTATCCTCTGGTGGGTTATGTCTATCATCCTCTGGTGGGTTATGTCTATCATCCTCTGGTGGGTTATGTCTATCATCCTCTGGTGGGTTGTGGTCTATCATCCTCTGGTGGGTTATGTCTATCATCCTCTGGTGGGTTATAGTCTATCATCCTCTGGTGGGTTATGTCTATCATCCTCTGGTGGGTTTTGTCTATCATCCTCTGGTGGGGTTATGTCTATCATCCTCTGGTGGGTTATGTCTATCATCCTCTGGTGGGGTATTGTCTATCATCCTCTGGTGGGGTTATAGTCTATCATCCTCTGGTGGGTTATGTCTATCATCCTCTGGTGGGTTATGTCTATCATCCTCTGGTGGGTTATGGTCTATCATAATAGAGTCTGGCAACTGTTAGCGTCAGCTATTCACAATCCAGGGACGCGGGTTCGAATCCCGGGCGAGAGAGAAAGAATTAGGCAGAGTTTCTTGCACCAGATGCCTCTGTTTACTCAGGAGTCACTAGGTAGGTAGGAGTTATTTAGCGCTTGAGGCCAACAGCCTTGTGTGTGTGTGTGTGTGTGTGTGTGTGTGTGTGTGTGTGTGTGTGTGTGTGTGTGTGTGTGTGTGTGTGTGTGTGTGTGTGTGTGTGTGTGTGTGTGTGTGTGTGTGTGTGTGTGTGTGTGTGTGTGTGTGTGTGTGTGTGTGTGTGTGTGTGTGTGTGTGTGTGTGTGTGTGTGTGTGTCTGTGTACACACCCCAAGGTAGACACAGGGGTAGAAACAAGGTAGACACACGGATAGAAGCAAGGTAGACACAGGGGGTAGAGCCACAGTAGAGGGAGTAGAAGGTATAAAGTCAAGAGGTAACCAAAGAGGCGGTTATCCATCAACGAGCACAACCGGTTGGTACACACAGCCACCACTCACCCATTAGCCATGTCAACACGCAGTTTCCCACACCGTGGTTTTCCCCGGACCAACCTCTGGCTAAGACGCGTCCCCGCTCCCACACAACGAATGCCAGATTATCAGAACACTCACTAGTTCTCCCAGGATGAACTGCAGCGATGCAAATCTCGCTGCAGGTCTTCCAGGATGAACGCCGGATTAACCGAACGCTCACTAATTCTCCCAGGATGAACTGCAGCGATACAAATCACGCTGCAGGTTTCCCAGGACGAACGCCGGATTATCCGAACACTCACTAGTTCTCCCAGGATGAACTGCAGCGATACAAATCACGCTGCGGGTCTTCCAGGATGAACGCCGGATTATCCGAACGCTTGCTAGTTCTCCCAGGATGAACTGCAGCGATACAAATCATGCTGCAGGTTTCCCAGGATGAACGCCCGATTATTTGAACTCTCACTAGTTCTCCCAGGATGAACTGCAGCGATACAAATCTCGCTGCAGGTTTCCCAGGATGAACGACGGATTATCCGAACGCTCACTAGTTCTCCCAGGATGAACTACAGCGATACAGATCTTGCCGCAGGTTTTCCAGGATGAACGCCGGATTAACTGAACGTCATCTCTGAATTAACAGACACACCTTAATTTTTCCTAAGATGAACGTGTGGATACCAGAGTCAATGTTATTTTAGGATGGATAACGACATTTTCGAATAATCCAAATCCTTCTGCCTCTTGCAAGCCGTGCAAAATGTTGAATGTCGTGTCTTTCTTGTCTGACGCCATTGGCGTTTTTTGATGTTAGAACGTATTTTCTTTTAATTGATTTTTGCGGACCTTGTAACGGAACTGTTGGTCCATTATGTGTCCAAAAAATGTGTCCGGTACGACACTTTTTCTCTCGCTATGTATACTATCGGTGTTGCCTTTGTTTGGGGACTGATTTAATAATTAAATTCCATTTTCTTCTTCTTGATAATAGATATCTTTTTATGATTTAATGGTTATCTTTTGCTTCTGTATAGTTATCTTTTATTTCTATATGGTTATCTTCTGTTCTATATAGTTATCTTTTGTTCTCATGATTATATTCTTGCTTTTAAATTGTTATCTTCATGTTCTCTAAAAGATAGATAGATAAGTTCACTTTATTTATAAATATTAATTTCAAACATTTATAGTCATGTTAGTTTACAAGAATTTACAGTAAACTATTAAGCTGGAAGAAAGTCATGACAATACCACGTCCTGCACGGGCTCACCATAGACCGTGCTACTTGGAACATTTTGTTCCCAGTAGCGAATCTTTAACAACAACAACAACAACAAACTACGTCCTGAAATATCTGTAATTGTAAACTGTGTACACAAGAATTAGATTTAGATTTAGAAGTAACTTTATAAATGATTTTAAAATCCTTGTATTTTCCCGAGTCAGCGTGAGGAACTTTTTCCATAACACCTGATACAGAGGTTTACAAGTTGGGTAAACCAAACGAGTTTATGGTAGTCTGAATCAAAGTTTACATTTTGGCGTAAAGTAGCATTTTGGGAACAATTTGAGAGGTGATATATATTGGAAAAGTATAAAGTGTACCATTAGAGCACTTGTAGCTCAGCATCTGTGGCCATACTTTACACTACAACAGTAGGAATACTAGTATACAGTTTACATGACTTATATAAAGTATTGTAAAGTAATCATTCAGTGAATTTATAAACAAATTTTCACAGTATCAACTCGAATGTTTCCCCAACGCCCAGAAACCGTCGTACTAAAGTGCCCTTATCCTAACCTACCAGAGGACCTAAAACAGAAAACGGGACAGTATGTTAATTTCGCGAGCCGCTCCTTTTTTCCAATATAAATATTTTTAATGTAGGTAGAGTATACGTCACAATGCGACGTTCTATTAGCAGGACAGGGTAAGGTAACACTACTTTGTAAACACGTGAAGACGAGCAGACATGCCAATGTATTTTAATCTACCCGATAATTCACATCGTAAGAAATAGGGCAATATAAGGGTAAGATCTTGGCGTCAACTAACTCCCAATTTCCTCAAATCTTCCCATTAATGCCCACAGGAAATTTTCATTACGTTAATGTGTTTGAAAATGGTCCCCATTATCCGTGGTGTCAGCCGTCAGCAGCCACGGTAATGGTGGTGTCAGCCGTCAGCAGCCACGGTAATGGTGGTGTCAGCAGCCACGGTAATGGTGGTGTCAGCCGTCAGCAGCCACGGTAATGGTGGTGTCAGCCGTCAGCAGCCACGGTAATGGTGGTGTCAGCCGTCAGCAGCCACGGTAATGGTGGTGTCAGCAGCCACGGTAATGGTGGTGTCAGCAGCCACGGTAATGGTGGTGTCAGCCGTCAGCAGCCACGGTAATGGTGGTGTCAGCCGTCAGCAGCCACTGTAATGGTAGTGTCAGCCGTCAGAAAACGCCGTTAGTGACAGTGTCAGCCGTCAGCACGGCGCCAGTAGTGACAGTGTCAGCCGTCAGCACGGCGCCAGTAGTGACAGTGTCAGCCGTCAGCACGGCGCCAGTAGTGACAGTGTCAGCCGTCAGCACGGCGCCAGTAGTGTCAGTGTCAGCCGTCAGCACGGCGCCAGTAGTGTCAGTGTCAGCCGTCAGCACGGCGCCAGTAGTGACAGTGTCAGCCGTCAGCACGGCGCCAGTAGTGTCAGTGTCAGCCGTCAGCACGGCGCCAGTAGTGTCAGTGTCAGCCGTCAGCACGGCGCTAGTAGTGTCAGTGTCAGCCGTCAGCACGGCGCCAGTAGTGTCAGTGTCAGCCGTCAGCACGGCGCCAGTAGTGACAGTGTCAGCCGTCAGCACGGCGCCAGTAGTGACAGTGTCAGCCGTCAGCACGGCGCCAGTAGTGACAGTGTCAGCCGTCAGCACGGCGCCAGTAGTGACAGTGTCAGCCGTCAGCACGGCTCCAGTAGTGTCAGCCGTCAGCACGGCGCCAGTAGTGTCAGTGTCAGCACGGCGCCAGTAGTGACAGTGTCAGCCGTCAGCACGGCGCCAGTAGTGACAGTGTCAGCCGTCAGCACGGCGCCAGTAGTGTCAGTGTCAGCCGTCAGCACGGCGCCAGTAGTGACAGTGTCAGCCGTCAGCACGGCGCCAGTAGTGACAGTGTCAGCCGTCAGCACGGCGCCAGTAGTGTCAGCCGTCAGCACGGCGCCAGTAGTGTCAGTGTCAGCACGGCGCCAGTAGTGACAGTGTCAGCCGTCAGCACGGCGCCAGTAGTGACAGTGTCAGCCGTCAGCACGGCGCCAGTAGTGTCAGTGTCAGCCGTCAGCACGGCGCCAGTAGTGACAGTGTCAGCCGTCAGCACGGCGCCAGTAGTGAGTGTCAGCCGTCAGCACGGCGCCAGTAGTGACAGTGTCAGCCGTCAGCACGGCGCCAGTAGTGACAGTGTCAGTCGTCAGCACGGCGCCAGTAGTGTCAGCCGTCAGCACGGCGCCAGTAGTGTCAGTGTCAGCACGGCGCCAGTAGTGACAGTGTCAGCCGTCAGCACGGCGCCAGTAGTGACAGTGTCAGCCGTCAGCACGGCGCCAGTAGTGTCAGTGTCAGCCGTCAGCACGGCGCCAGTAGTGACAGTGTCAGCCGTCAGCACGGCGCCAGTAGTGACAGTGTCAGCCGTCAGCACGGCGCCAGTAGTGACAGTGTCAGCCGTCAGCACGGCGCCAGTAGTGTCAGCCGTCAGCACGGCGCCAGTAGTGTCAGTGTCAGCCGTCAGCACGGCGCCATTAGTGTCAGCCGTCAGCACGGCGCCAGCAGTGTCAGCCGTCAGCACGGCGCCAGTAGTGTCAGTGTCAGCCGTCAGCACGGCGCCAGTAGTGTCAGCCGTCAGCACGGCGCCAGTAGTGTCAGTGTCAGCCGTCAGCACGGCGCCAGTAGTGTCAGCCGTCAGCACGGCGCCAGTAGTGTCAGCCGTCAGCACGGCGCCAGTAGTGTCAGCCGTCAGCACGGCGCCAGTAGTGTCAGCCGTCAGCACGGCGCCAGTAGTGTCAGTGTCAGCCGTCAGCACGGCGCCAGTAGTGTCAGCCGTCAGCACGGCGCCAGTAGTGTCAGTGTCAGCCGTCAGCACGGCGCCAGTAGTGTCAGCCGTCAGCACGGCGCCAGTAGTGTCAGCCGTCAGCACGGCGCCAGTAGTGTCAGTGTCAGCCGTCAGCACGGCGCCAGTAGTGGCAGTGTCAGCCGTCAGCACGGCGCCAGTAGTGTCAGTGTCAGCCGTCAGCACGGCGCCAGTAGTGTCAGTGTCAGCCGTCAGCACGGCGCCAGTAGTGACAGTGTCAGCCGTCAGCACGGCGCCAGTAGTGACAGTGTCAGCCGTCAGCACGGCGCCAGTAGTGACAGTGTCAGCCGTCAGCACGGCGCCAGTAGTGTCAGTGTCAGCCGTCAGCACGGCGCCAGTAGTGTCAGTGTCAGCCGTCAGCACGGCGCCAGTAACAACTATAGAGACTTGAAGCCCTGCCAGATGCTGCCTCCTTATTGTCCTGCTCCTGCTCCTGCTCCTGCTCCTGCTCCTGCTCCTGCTCCTGCTCCTGCTGCTCCTGCTCCTGCTCCTCCTGCTCCTGCTCCTCCTGCTCCTGCTCCTGCTCCTGCTCCTCCTCCTCCTGCTCCTGCTCCTCCTGCTCCTGCTCCTCCTGCTCCTGCTCCTGCTCCTGCTCCTCCTGCTCCTGCTCCTGCTCCTCCTCCTCCTGCTCCTGCTCCTCCTGCTCCTGCTCCTGCTCCTGCTCCTCCTCCTCCTGCTCCTGCTCCTCCTGCTCCTGCTCCTCCTGCTCCTGCTCCTCCTGCTGCTGCTCCTGCTCCTTCTGCTCCTGCTCCTGCTCCTGCTGCTCCTCCTCCTCCTGCTCCTCCTCCTCCTGTTCCTGCTCCTCCTCCTGCTCCTGCTCCTCCTCCTGCTCCTGCTGCTCCTCCTCCTCCTGCTCCTCCTGCTCCTGCTCCTCCTCCTGCTCCTGCTGCTCCTCCTCCTCCTGCTCCTCCTCCTCCTGTTCCTGCTCCTCCTCCTGCTCCTGCTGCTCCTGCTCCTGCTGCTGACGGAGGCAGGAGAGAAGAGAACAATAGGGCCACCCTGCTGGTGCATCTGGACGCAGGACCTCGGACATCTCCAACAGCCGCCTTGATCACCCACCAGCTGGTTATTATTGATCTGGTGAGTCTCTTGTACAGCTGTGTACACCTGCACACACACCTGCACACACACACCTGTACACACACCTGCACTCCTACACACATCGTCGTGTCGGGTGGACGTGGGTTGGGAGCTCCTGGTTCAGACAACCTCGAAGTTGCCTGATTAAGTGAATGATAAACTTGGATTTTGACTAATGCTTGACGGTAGTGAAGAAAGGAAGTAGAAATAGCGTAGTTGAGAATAGGTGTTGACGCTGACTGTGACCTCACGCTGACTGTGACCTCACGCTGACTGTGCCCTCACGCTGACTGTGACCTCACGCTGACTGTGACCTCACGCTGACTGTGACCTCGCGGTGACTGTGACCTCACGCTGACTGTGCCCTCACGCTGACTGTGCCCTCACGCTGACTGTGACCTCACGCTGACTGTGCCCTCACGCTGACTGTGACCTCGCGGTGACTGTGACCTCACGCTGACTGTGCCCTCACGCTGACTGTGACCTCACGCTGACTGTGACCTCACGCTGACTGTGACCTCACGCTGACTGTGACCTCACGCTGACTGTGACCTCACGGTGACTGTGACCTCACGCTGACTGTGACCTCGCGGTGACTGTGACCTCACGCTGACTGTGCCCTCACGCTGACTGTGCCCTCACGCTGACTGTGACCTCACGCTGACTGTGACCTCACGCTGACTGTGACCTCACGCTGACTGTGACCTCACGCTGACTGTGACCTCACGCTGACTGTGACCTCACAGCATCACTGTGGGCCGACGTGACCTGACCCCGGCAGCAACCCTCCGTACACCAGGTGGGGGGACGCCTGGAGACTTACTATATGGTGTAGCAGGACGGTAAGGTACTTGGGACGACCTGTGGGTAAGGTACTTGGGACGACCTGTGGGTAAGATACTTGAGACGACCTGTGGGTAAGGTACTTGAGACGACCTGTGGGTAAGGTACTTGGGACGACCTGTGGGTAAGGTACTTGGGACGACCTGTGGGTAAGGTACTTGGGACGACCTGTGGGTAAGGTACTTGGGACGACCTGTGGGTAAGGTACTTGGGACGACCTGTGGGTAAGGTACTTGGGACGACCTGTGGGTAAGGTACTTGGGACGACCTGTGGGTAAGGTACTTGGGACGACCTGTGGGTAAGGTACTTGGGACGACCTGTGGGTAAGGTACTTGGGACGACCTGTGGGTAAGGTACTTGGGACGACCTGTGGGTAAGGTACTTGGGACGACCTGTGGGTAAGGTACTTGGGACGACCTGTGGGTAAGGTACTTGGGACGACCTGTGGGTAAGGTTGTCTATAGCAGTGACTAGGTCAGGACGGGCGTCTAGGTCCCCCAGTGTTATGATTGAGGAAGGGGATTGGTTTGTGGAGATGGTGATTGGGAAATTTGTAGAGAAGAGGGATGATTGGATAGAGGATCTAATCCAGGGGATTAAAAGTGAAATCTTTAATAAGACACAGGACGAGGTTCAGAGACAAACACAAGAGCTTATGGACTATATTCAGAGAGAAATGAGAAAGAGCCGGGTAGCATGGGATAGTGAAATAACTGGGCTTGCAACTGAATATGGCAGGAATAAGGGAAGTATGGCAAGGGAAGGGGGAGTAGCAGGTGGGGGTCAGCCAGGGGGGGGGGCCAGCATGACCCTTCACTGAGAAGGTCAATCATAATCCATGGATTTCTCAAAGTCAAGGCATCATCGAGGCAGGAAAGGCTGAAGATTGAAGATTTTGAGTTAATGGGTATCTTGAGAGATATCAGAGCCCAGATGGCAGGGAATGAGGTGGGAATCCACCGCCACATTGGGGCTTACAACTGTACCAAGAAACGACCTGTCCCGGTACAGTTCACTAACGACGAGGCTGTGGATTACATACTGTGACACAAACATTTACTCAGAGGTATGTGAAAACTATTACAACGTGTATATTGACAGATACATGACATAACATGAATAGATAGCCCACAGGACGAGCCAACCTCCACCACACATCTCTTCCCATTTGGGCGTAGTTACACACTCTGTGCTAACCACACCTGCTTCCCAGGTCACACACCCTCCCAAGTCAGTCCCCCCATTCCCTGCCCCTGCTTATGTCCCCAACACCTCCCCTGACCCCTCTGACCCCATTGCAGTCAAATCTATCTGCTTCAACCCACATTCCAAGGACCCCCTCATCCCCTCAACCCCCAAAACCCGCCCAGCACTCATCCCCTCCTCAGCCCCCTTTCCTTCCAGGTGACCCCCCCACCCTTGTGAGGGGGGCACATGGACCCCCCCCCCCCATGGTGGATGGGGGGATCCCCTCATTTCCCTCTTCCCCCTCCTGCCCCAATGCCCACACCTATCCCTGAGTCTCCCCTGACTAATACAACCTCTCTCCCACTCTCACTATCCTTGCTCCATCCGCCCCTCTTCCCCCCACCCCCTCTATCCTTCCCCCTCCCAACCTCTCAACCTTTATCTGACTCTCAACCTTACGCTATCTCCCAACCCCTCTATGCCTATCAGACCCTCCCTAATCTTCAGACCCAGTATGCCCTTCCTACTCCAGACCTACCTACCCAGGCCCTACCCCAGACCCTCCTACCTACCTTCCTAGAAGCCCAGCCCCCAGTAGCCCCCAAGCACCCCTCCAGACCCCAGTCACCCCCAGACACCCCCCAGATCCCCCCCCCCCAGACCCTCAAAGAAAGGGTAAACTCTGATACCAGAGTTTCCGTGAAGAATCTCAAGGTTTGGTACACCAATGCTGATGGGGTATCTAATAAAGCAGAAGAGGTAAAAGAAAGAGTGAGTGAAGCAGATCCTGACATAGTTGCAATAAATGACATGATCTCGGATGCAATCTTTCCTGAAGGGTACCAGGTGATAAGAAAAGAGAGGACACAGAGACAGGGAGGGGGAGTAGCACTCCTAATAAAGCGGAAATGGAAGTTTAAAGACCTGGGAAATCGAGTTACCAATGAGTGCACAAGCTTCATACATGGAACTCTGACAGTAGATGGGAGGAAGATTGTGATCCTGGTAATCTACAATCCCCCACCAAACAGTAGAAGACCCAGGCAGGAGTATGATGACAACAACAAAGCATGTATAGATGAACTGCAGAAGGCAGCAACACTAGCCCACAGAATGAGAGCGAAGCTGCTGATCATGGGGGACCTAAATCATGGAGAGATAAATTGGGAATCAAGGAATCCCCATGGAGGGGACGAAACGTGGGGAGCAAAATTAGTAGATGTTATAGACAGGAATTTCCTGACACAACATGTGAAGGAAGACACAAGGGAAAGAGGAGGAGATGCACCGAGCCTATTAGACCTGATTTTCACCCAGAACGTAGAAGATATCGAGAATTTAGAGCATGAAATACCTCTAGGGGCCAGTGACCATTGTGTCCTAGTCTTTGACTACATGATGGAATTCAAACTTATGACCATGGGACAAGAGATCTGGGAAAGGAGAGCTGACTACAGGAAAGGGAACTATAAGAGGATAAGGGACTATCTGGGTGAAGTGCAGTGGGAGGAAGAAATTAGAGGAAAAACTGTCCAAGATATGATGGACCTAGTCATACAGAAATGCCAGGAGGCCGAAGAGAGATTTATACCAACGGTAAAGGGAAAAAATAAGAAGGAATATAATAACCCATGGTTTAAAAGACAGTGTCAGGAAGCAAAAATGGCCAGCAGGCGGGAGTGGAGGAAGTACAGAAGACAAAGAACAGAGGACAACAGGATCAGATACAACAGAGCTAGGAACGATTACATTAACATAAGACGAACATCGGAAAGGGACTATGAGAACGATATTGCAATCAAAGCGAAAAAACAACCTAAGTTACTACACAGTCATATAAGAAGAAAAATGTCGGTGAACGACCAAGTGACAAGACTAAGGAAGACAGAGGGGGCATATACTGAAAGTGACAAGGAAATCTGCGAGGCACTGAATGCCAGTTTCCATGGAGTGTTCACTACCGAGCGTGAGCAGCTCCCATTGTTGGAAGGGGTTACCCTAGATGAAAGACTATCAGATATAGAGGTGACAGCAGAGGAGGTAATGAAACAGTTGACAACTCTAGATGCAACTAAAGCTGTTGGACCAGACAAAGTATCACCGTGGATACTAAAAGAAGCAGCACAGGCCCTCAGCGTGCCTCTGGCAATGATCTTTAATGAGTCACTTATGTCAGGAGAATTGCCCAGTTGCTGGAAGAAGGCAAATGTCGTGCCGATCTTCAAGAAAGGTGATAGGGAGGAGGCACTTAACTATAGACCTGTATCACTGACAAGCATCCCCTGTAAAATACTGGAAAGAATAATTAGGCTACGACTGGTTGCACACCTGGAGAACATTAGGTTTGTGAACAAACATCAACATGGGTTCTGGACAGGGAAATCGTGCCTAACAAACCTTCTGGAATTCTATGATAAAATAACGAAGATAAGACAGGACAGAGATGGTTGGGCAGACTGCATATTTCTGCACTGCCAAAAAGCCTTTGATACAGTACCGCACATGAGACTGCTGTTCAAGCTCGAGAGGCAGGCGGGGGTGGGGGGAAAGGTCCTAGCATGGATAAGGAACTACCTAACAGGAAGGAGCCAAAGAGTTACGGTAAGGGGCGAGAAGTCGGACTGGCGAACAGTAACAAGTGGAGTACCACAAGGATCGGTGCTGGGACCAATTCTATTTCTTGTATATGTTAACGACATGTTTACAGGCGTAGAGTCCTACATGTCGATGTTTGCGGATGATGCAAAGTTGATGAGAAGAGTTGTGACAGATGAGGATTGCAGGATCCTCCAAGAGGACCTGAACAGGTTGCAGAGATGGTCAGAGAAATGGCTACTGGAATTCAACACGAGCAAATGTAAAGTTATGGAAATGGGACTAGGAGATAGGAGACCAAAGGGACAGTACACAATGAAGGGGAACAGCCTACCTGTAACGACGCGTGAAAGAGACCTGGGGGTGGACGTAACACCTAATCTATCTCCTGAGGCACATATTAATAGGATAACGACAGCAGCGTACTCTACACTGGCAAAAGTTAGAACATCATTCAGAAACCTAAGTAAGGAGGCATTTAGGGCGCTTTACACTGCCTACGTAAGGCCAGTCTTAGAGTATGCCGCCTCATCATGGAGTCCCCATCTGAAGAAGCATATAATGAAACTGGAAAAGGTTCAGAAGTTTGCAACGAAACTCGTCCCAGAGCTACGAGGGATGGGGTATGAAGAGAGCCTGAAGGAACTGTGCCTTATGACACTAGAAAAAAGAAGGGAGAGGGGGGACATGATAGGAACGTATAAAATACTCAGGGGGATTGACAGAGTGGACATAGACGAAATGTTCACACGGAATAGTAACAGAACGAGGGGACATGGGTGGAAGCTTGAAACTCAGATGAGTCACAGAGATGTTAGGAAGTTTTCTTTTAGCGTGAGAGTAGTGGGAAAATGGAATGCACTTCAGGAACAGGTTGTGGAAGCAAATACTATTACTAATTTTACACCCAGGTATGATAGGGAAATGGGACAGGAGTCATTGCTGTAAACAACCGATGCTCGAAAGGCGGGATCCAAGAGTCAATGCTCGATCCTGCAGACACAACTAGGTGAGTACAGACACCTGCACACACACCTGCACTCTTACACACATCTGCATACATTTGTACACCTGCACACATACCTGTACACCAGCACTTCTACACACACACCTGTACACATATACACACACACCTGTACACACATTTGTACACCTGTACTCCTGCACACGCACCTGCACTCTGACACACACCTGTACTCCAACACACCTGCACATGCACCTGCACACACCTGACGCAGTAGGTAATGTGCAGTGAAACAAGTGAACTTGGAGAATGGGCGCTAGAAGAAAACCCAGACATAATAGCACTCACAGAAACAAAGCTAACCTACTACACACACAGCAGCAGGCCGCCGCCGGTGTGAGGCACACATGTTAGTGATGTCCGCGGAGGAGTGTCAAATATTGGGGACATTGAAGGAGTATAGAAGCTGGTGTCTGCTGGCTGGCTGGCTGGCTGCTGGCTGGCTGGCTGGCTGGCTGGCTGGCTGGCTGGCTGGCTGGCTGGCTGGCTGGCTGGCTGGCTGGCTGGCTGGCTGGCTGGCTGGCTGGCTGGCTGGTGGCTGGCTGGTGGCTGGCTGGATGGCTGGTGGCTGGCTGGTGGCTGGCTGGCTGGCTGGCTGGATGGCTGGCTGGCTGGCTGGCTGGCTGGCTGGCTGGCTGGCTGGCTGGCTGGCTGCTGGCTGGCTGGCTGGCTGGCTGGCTGCTGGCTGCTGGCTGCTGGCTGGCTGGCTGGCTGGCTGGCTGGCTGGCTGGCTGGCTGGCTGGCTGGCTGCTGGCTGGCTGGCTGCTGGCTGGCTGGCTGGCTGGCTGGCTGCTGGCTGCTGGCTGGCTGGCTGGCTGGATGGCTGGTGGCTGGCTGGTGGCTGGCTGGTGGCTGGCTGGCTGGCTGGATGGCTGGTGGCTGGCTGGCTGGCTGGCTGGCTGGCTGGATGGCTGGTGGCTGGCTGGTGGCTGGCTGGCTGGCTGCTGGCTGGCTGGCTGGCTGCTGGCTGCTGGCTGGCTGGCTGGTGGCTGGCTGGTGGCTGGCTGGCTGGCTGGTGGCTGGCTGGTGGCTGGCTGGTGGCTGGCTGGCTGGCTGGCTGCTGGCTGCTGGCTGGCTGGCTGGTGGCTGGCTGGTGGCTGGCTGGCTGGCTGGTGGCTGGCTGGTGGCTGGCTGGTGGCTGGCTGGCTGGCTGGCTGGCTGGCTGGCTGGCTGGCTGGCTGGTGGCTGGCAGGACCCATGACAGAGAAGCAGCAGCAGACCAGTAGAGTCCGAGGACTGGATCCATCAGAGGGCAGTTAGAATGTCTAGAGGAGGATCCCAACCCCATGGTGACGACGGCCCTGTTCCTCCTCCTCTACTGGTTCATGTCCTCTATACTCCCACACTCTCCAACCCTTCATAACAATAAGTTACTATGTATGTTTTGGTCCGTATTGAGGTCCCCACACCTGCTGGTGACTGTGGGGGCTCGCCCACACCTGCTGGTGCCTGTGGGGGCTCGCCCACACCTGCTGGTGACTGTGGGGGCTCGCCCACACCTGCTGGTGACTGTGGGGCCTCGCCCACACCTGCTGTTGACTGTGGGGCCTCGCCCACACCTGCTGGTGACTGTGGGGCCTCGCCCACACCTGCTGGTGACTGTGGGGCCTCGCCCACACCTGCTGGTGACTGTGGGGCCTCGCCCACACCTGCTGGTGACTGTGGGGCCTCGCCCACACCTGCTGGTGAGTGTGGGGCCTCGCCCACACCTGCTGGTGCCTGTGGGGGCTCGCCCACACCTGCTGGTGAGTGTGGGGCCTCGCCCACACCTGCTGGTGACTGTGGGGGCTCGCCCACACCTGCTGGTGACTGTGGGGCCTCGCCCACACCTGCTGGTGAGTGTGGGAGCCTCAGTGTTGGAACTCTGGCTGTGGCCTCCTCTAACACCCAGGTCCCAACACTACACACTCCACACCTGCTTCCCGGTGGCACTATAGCGAGGACAGGTGTGGGAGTGACACTGTACACTACAGTATGGTGGTGTGAGGACACTGTACACTACAGTATGGTGGTGTGAGGACACTGTACACTACAGTATAGTGTCAGTATGGTGGTGTGAGGACACTGTACACTACAGTATAGTGTCAGTATGGTGGTGTGAGGACACTGTACCCTACAGTATAGTGTCAGTATGGTGGTGTGAGGACACTGTACACTACAGTATGGTGGTGTGAGGACACTGTACACTACAGTATAGTGTCAGTATGGTGGTGTGAGGACACTGTACACTACAGTATGGTGGTGTGAGGACACTGTACACTACAGTATAGTGTCAGTATGGTGGTGTGAGGACACTGTACACTACAGTATGGTGGTGTGAGGACACTGTACACTACAGTATGGTGGTGTGAGGACACTGTACACTACAGTATGGTGGTGTGAGGACACTGTACACTACAGTATAGTGTCAGTATGGTGGTGTGAGGACACTGTACACTACAGTATGGTGGTGTGAGGACACTGTACACTACAGTATAGTGTCAGTATGGCGGTGTGAGGACACTGTACACTACAGTATAGTGTCAGTATGGTGGTGTGAGGACACTGTACCCTACAGTATAGTGTCAGTATGGTGGTGTGAGGACACTGTACACTACAGTATGGTGGTGTGAGGACACTGTACACTACAGTATGGTGGTGTGAGGACACTGTACACTACAGTATGGTGGTGTGAGGACACTGTACCCTACAGTATAGTGTCAGTATGGTGGTGTGAGGACACTGTACACTACAGTATGGTAGTGTGAGGACACTGTACCCTACAGTATAGTGTCAGTATGGCGGTGTGAGGACACTGTACACTACAGTATAGTGTCAGTATGGTGGTGTGAGGACACTGTACCCTACAGTATAGTGTCAGTATGGTGGTGTGAGGACACTGTACACTACAGTATGGTGGTGTGAGGACACTGTACACTACAGTATAGTGTCAGTATGGTGGTATGAGGACACTGTACACTACAGTATGGTGGTGTGAAGACACTGTACACTACAGTATGGTGGTGTGAGGACACTGTATACTACAGTATGGTGGTGTGAGGACACTGTACCCTACAGTATAGTGTCAGTATGGTGGTGTGAGGACACTGTACACTACAGTATGGTGGTGTGAGGACACTGTACCCTACAGTATAGTGTCAGTATGGTGGTGTGAGGACACTGTACACTATAGTATGGTGGTGTGAGGGCACTGTACACTACAGTATAGTGTCAGTATGGTGGTGTGAGGACACTGTACACTATAGTATGGTGGTGTGAGGACACTGTACACTACAGTATGGTGGTGTGAGGACACTGTACACTACAGTATGGTGGTGTGAGGACACTGTACAATACAGTATAGTGTCAGTATGGTGGTGTGAGGACACTGTACACTACAGTATGGTGGTGTGAGGACACTGTACAATACAGTATAGTGTCAGTATGGTGGTGTGAGGACACTGTACACTATAGTATGGTGGTGTGAGGACACTGTACACTACAGTATAGTGTCAGTATGGTGGTGTGAGGACACTGTACACTACAGTATGGTGGTGTGAGGACACTGTACCCTACAGTATAGTGTCAGTATGGTGGTGTGAGGACACTGTACACTACAGTATGGTGGTGTGAGGACACTGTACCCTACAGTATAGTGTCAGTATGGTGGTGTGAGGACACTGTACACTATAGTATGGTGGTGTGAGGGCACTGTACACTACAGTATAGTGTCAGTATGGTGGTGTGAGGACACTGTACACTATAGTATGGTGGTGTGAGGACACTGTACACTACAGTATGGTGGTGTGAGGACACTGTACACTACAGTATGGTGGTGTGAGGACACTGTACAATACAGTATAGTGTCAGTATGGTGGTGTGAGGACACTGTACACTACAGTATGGTGGTGTGAGGACACTGTACACTACAGTATGGTGGTGTGAGGACACTGTACAATACAGTATAGTGTCAGTATGGTGGTGTGAGGACACTGTACACTATAGTATGGTGGTGTGAGGACACTGTACACTACAGTATAGTGTCAGTATGGTGGTGTGAGGACACTGTACACTACAGTATGGTGGTGTGAGGACACTGTACAATACAGTATAGTGTCAGTATGGTGGTGTGAGGACACTGTACACTACAGTATGGTGGTGTGAGGACACTGTACACTACAGTATGGTGGTGTGAAGACACTGTACCCTACAGTATAGTGTCAGTATGGTGGTGTGAGGACACTGTACACTACAGTATGGTGGTGTGAGGACACTGTACACTACAGTATAGTGTCAGTATGGTGGTGTGAGGACACTGTACACTACAGTATGGTGGTGTGAGGACACTGTACACTACAGTATGGTGGTGTGAGGACACTGTACACTACAGTATGGTGGTGTGAGGACACTGTACACTACAGTATGGTGGTGTGAGGACACTGTACACTACAGTATGGTGTCAGTGTGGTGGTGTGAGGACACTGTACACTACAGTATGGTGGTGTGAGGACACTGTACACTACAGTATGGTGGTGTGAGGACACTGTACACTACAGTATGGTGGTGTGAGGACACTGTACCCTACAGTATAGTGTCAGTATGGTGGTGTGAGGACACTGTACCCTACAGTATAGTGTCAGTATGGTGCTCAAGACACTGTAACACCACAGTATAGTGTCAGTATGGTGCTCAAGACACTGTAACACCACAGTATAGTGTCAGTATGGTGCTCAAGACACTGTAACACCACAGTATAGTGTCAGTATGGTGCTCAAGACACTGTAACACCACAGTATAGTGTCAGTATGGTGCTCAAGACACTGTAACACCACAGTATAGTGTCAGTATTGTGTTCAAGACACTGTAACACCACAGTATAGTGTCAGTATGGTGCTCAAGACACTGTAACACCACAGTATAGTGTCAGTATGGTGCTCAAGACACTGTAACACCACAGTATAGTGTCAGTATGGTGCTCAAGACACTGTAACACCACAGTATAGTGTCAGTATGGTGCTCAAGACACTGTAACACCACAGTATAGTGTCAGTATGGTGCTCAAGACACTGTAACACCACAGTATAGTGTCAGTATGGTGCTCAAGACACTGTAACACCACAGTATAGTGTCAGTATGGTGCTCAAGACACTGTAACACCACAGTATAGTGTCAGTATGGTGCTCAAGACACTGTAACACCACAGTATAGTGTCAGTATGGTGCTCAAGACACTGTAACACCACAGTATAGTGTCAGTATGGTGCTCAAGACACTGTAACACCACAGTATAGTGTCAGTATGGTGCTCAAGACACTGTAACACCACAGTATAGTGTCAGTATGGTGCTCAAGACACTGTAACACCACAGTATAGTGTCAGTATGGTGCTCAAGACACTGTAACACCACAGTATAGTGTCAGTATGGTGCTCAAGACACTGTAACACCACAGTATAGTGTCAGTATGGTGCTCAAGACACTGTAACACCACAGTATAGTGTCAGTATGGTGCTCAAGACACTGTAACACCACAGTATAGTGTCAGTATGGTGCTCAAGACACTGTAACACCACAGTATAGTGTCAACACCACAGTATAGTGTCAGTATGGTGCTCAAGACACTGTAACACCACAGTATAGTGTCAGTATGGTGCTCAAGACACTGTAACACCACAGTATAGTGTCAGTATGGTGCTAAAGACACTGTAACACCACAGTATAGTGTCAGTATGGTGCTCAAGACACTGTAACACCCTGGAGCCCTCACCAACACCAACAAACTGAAGGTCAACTGAACACCACAAGAATAAACATGATATAATTGAGCACTTTAGAGCCGGAGAAATATTTTCATAACCTTAAGTGGTCCTTAAGTCACTGTTCTTAAGTGTGTTTGCTGAGACCA
>NC_091163.1:34626210-34641383 GCF_040958095.1 Procambarus clarkii
GGCTGAGTGGCTGAGTGGCAGATTGGATGAGTGGCTGACTGGCTGACTGGCTGACTGGCTGGCTGGCTGACTGGCTGACTGGTTGGCTGGCTGGCTGGCTGGCTGGCTGACTGGCTGAGTGTCTGATTGGCTGAGTGGCTGAGTGGCTGATGGGGTGAGTGATTAGCGAGTTGGGGATCAGAAGTAATACAAGGATTTCTTAGGAGGGGTGAAGGGTAGGGGGGGAGGGGGAGGGGGGAGTGGAGGGGGTAGGGGAGGGGGGGTGGGGAGGGGGGGGGGGGAGGGGGGGGAGGGGAGTGGTGTAGGGGAGGGAGGGGGGGAGGGGGGTAGGGGATGGGGGGTATGGGGAGGGGCGTGGGGATGGGGGGCGAGGGGGGGTGGGGAGGGGGTGTAGGGGAGGGGGGTGGGGAGGGGGAGGGGGGGGGGACGGGGGAGGGTTGACTCAACTTTTTCCTTTAAGACAGATTTATGGCTGAGGTATATTTTCACTTTCCCTCCCAGCTCCTTGTCCTCATATCCCAGCTCCTTGTCCTCATATCCCAGCTCCTTGTCCTCATATCCCAGCTCCTGGTCCTCATATCCCAGCTCCTTGTCCTCATATCCCAGCTCCTGGTCCTCATATCCCAGCTCCTTGTCCTCATATCCCAGCTCCTGGTCCTCATATCCCAGCTCCTTGTCCTCATATCCCAGCTCCTTGTCCTCATATCCCAGCTCCTGGTCCTCATATCCCAGCTCCTTGTCCTCATATCCCAGCTCCTTGTCCTCATATCCCAGCTCCTTGTCCTCATATCCCAGCTCCTTGTCCTCATATCCCAGCTCCTTGTCCTCATATCCCAGCTCTTTGTTCTCATATCCCAGCTCCTGGTCCTCATATCCCAGCTCCTTATCCTCATATCCCAGCTCTTTGTCCTCATATCCCAGCTCCTTATCCTCATATCCCAGCTCCTTGTCCTCATAGCCCAGCTCCTTATCCTCATATCCCAGCTCCTTGTCCTCATATCCCAGCTCCTTATCCTCATATCCCAGCTCCTTGTCCTCATATCCCAGCTCCTTATCCTCATATCCCAGCTCCTTGTCCTCATATCCCAGCTCCTGGTCCTCATATCCCAGCTCCTTGTCCTCATATCCCAGCTCCTTGTCCTCATATCCTAGCTCCTTATCCTCATATCCCAGCTCCTTGTCCTCATATCCCAGCTCCTTATCCTCATATCCCAGCTCTTTGTTCTCATATCCCAGCTCCTTGTCCTCATATCCCAGCTTCTGGTCCTCATATCCCAGCTTCTGGTCCTCATATCCCAGCTGCTTGTCCTCATATCCCAGCTCCTTATCCTCATATCAGTTCTAATATAATATATTATAATGTCGAATATACTCAGTTGTAAGTCATGTCCAACAGCTCGTTTTCTAAGACATAAATATAGCATTTCTTCCCGGAATATTAGACCCAGTGAATGTTACAGTTGAGAATATATATTAGTAACAGACATAATGCCTCGAGCCTCGGAGCCTGGGATTATTCCCCAGTCTTGATTCTATTAGCGGTGTTGCAGAAATGTTTATTGTGTTGCTGGGTGTTGCAGAAATGTTTACTGTGTTGCTGGGTGTTGCAGATATGTTTATTGTGTTGCTGGGTGTTGCAGAAATGTTTACTGTGTTGCTGGGTGTTGCAGAAATGTTTACTGTGTTGCTGGGTGTTGCAGAAATGTTTACTGTGTTGCTGGGTGTTGCAGATATGTTTACTGTGTTGCTGGGTGTTGTAGAAATGTTTACTGTGTTGCTGGGTGTTGTAGAAATGTTTACTGTGTTGCCGGGTGTTGTAGAAATGTTTACTGTGTTGCTGGGTGTTGCAGAAATGTTTACTGTGTTGCTGGGTGTTGTAGAAATGTTTACTGTGTTGCTGGGTGTTGCAGAAATGTTTACTGTGTTGCCGGGTGTTGTAGAAATGTTTACTGTGTTGCTGGGTGTTGCAGAAATGTTTACTGTGTTGCTGGGTGTTGTAGAAATGTTTACTGTGTTGCTGGGTGTTGCAGAAATGTTTACTGTGTTGCTGGGTGTTGCAGAAATGTTTACTGTGTTGCTGGGTGTTGTAGAAATGTTTACTGTGTTGCCGGGTGTTGTAGAAATGTTGCAATAGTCTTAAGAGGCAACGCGAGGCTTGGGGGAAAAATTATGGAGGGAAAAACTCCTGTTAACTGTTGAAAATAATCTACTTGCATTTCTGGGGCTGACGGTGTGTGTGTGTGGGGAGCAGTGGGTGGGGCGTGGTGGCGTGCACACGCGTGCAGGCGTGCACACGCGTGCACGCCTGCATATGCACACACACATGTATACACTCACTCACTTACACACACACATGTACACACTCACACACACACACACACACACAGTCAAAGCGAAAAAGCAACCAAAATTACTACATAGCCATATAAGAAGGAAGATGTCGGTAAATGACCAAGTGACAAGACTGAGGAAAACAGAAGGGGCATATACAGAAAGCGACAAGGAAATCTGCGAGGTACTGAATGCAAAATTCCATGGAGTGTTCACAACCGAGCCTGAGCAGCTCCCATTGTTAGAAGAGATTACCCAAGATGAAAGACTATCAGATATAGAGGTGACAGCAGAGGATGTAATGAAACAGTTGACAACACTGGATGCAAATAAAGCTGTTGGACCAGACAAAGTATCACCGTGGATACTTAAAGAGGCAGCGCAGGCTCTCAGCGTGCCTCTGGCAATGATCTTTAATGAGTCACTTATGTCGGGAGAATTGCCCAGTTGCTGGAAGGAGGCAAATGTCGTACCGATTTTCAAAAAAGGTGATAGGGAGGAGGCACTTAACTACAGACCCGTATCACTGACAAGCATCCCCTGCAAAATACTTGAAAGAATAATTAGGCTAAGACTTGTTGAGCACCTGGAGAGCATTGGGTTTGTAAACAAGCACCAACATGGGTTCTGGACAGGGAAATCGTGCCTAACAAACCTTTTAGAATTCTATGATAAAGTAACAAGGATAAGGCAGGACAGAGAAGGCTGGGCAGACTGCATATTTCTTGACTGCCAAAAGGCCTTTGATACGGTACCGCACATGAGACTGCTATACAAACTTGAGAGGCAGGCAGGAGTAAGCGGAAAGGCCCTAGTATGGGTGAAGAACTACCTAACAGGAAGGAGCCAGAGGGTAATGGTAAGGGGCGAAAAGTCGGACTGGCGAACAGTAACAAGTGGAGTACCTCAAGGATCGGTGCTGGGACCAATCCTCTTTCTAATTTACGTAAATGATATGTTTACAGGAGTGGAATCATACATGTCAATGTTTGCGGATGACGCAAAATTAATGAGAAGAGTTGTGACAGACGAGGATTGTAGGATCCTCCAAGAGGACTTAAACAGGCTGCAGAGATGGTCAGGGAAATGGCTACTGGAGTTTAACACCACTAAATGTAAAGTTATGGAAATGGGATCAGGTGACAGGAGACCAAAGGGACAGTACACAATGAAGGGGAACAGCCTACCTGTAACGATTCGAGAAAGAGACCTGAGAGTGGATGTGACACCTAATCTAACTCCTGAGGCACATATAAATAGGATAACGACAGCAGCGTACTCTACACTGGCGAAAATTAGAACTTCATTCAGAAACCTAAATGAGGAGGCTTTTAGGGCGCTTTACACTGCCTACGTGAGACCCGTCTTAGAGTATGCCGCGCCATCATGGAGCCCCCACCTGAAGAAACACATAAAGAAACTGGAGAAGGTTCAGAGGTTTGTGACGAGGCTTGTCCCAGAGTTACGAGGGATGGGATATGAAGAGCGGCTGAAGGAACTGAACCTTACGACACTAGAGAAAAGAAGGGAGAGAGGAGATATGATAGGGACATATAAAATACTCAGGGGAATTGACAAAGTGGAAATAGATGAAATGTTCACACGTAATAATAACAGAACGAGGGGACATGGGTGGAAACTGGAAACTCAGATGAGTCACAGAGATGTTAGGAAGTTTTCTTTTAGCGTGAGAGTAGTGGAAAAATGGAATGCACTTGGGGAACAGGTTGTGGAAGCAAATACTATTCATACTTTTAAAACTAGGTATGATAGGGAAATGGGACAGGAGTCATTGCTGTAAACAACCGATAGCTAGAAAGGCGGGATCCAAGAGTCAATGCTCGATCCTGCAAGCACAAATAGGTGAGTACAAATAGGTGAGTACACACCCACACACACACACACACACAGACACACACACACCCACACACACACACACACACACACACACACACACACACACACACACACACACACACACACACACACACACACACACACACACACACACACACACACATATACACACACACACACACACACACACACACACACACACACACACACACACACACACACACACACACACACACACACACACACACACACACACACACACACACACTCGTAGCCTGGTGGATAGCGCGCAGGATTCGTAATTCTGTGGCGCGGGTTCGATTCCCGCACGAGGCAGAAACAAATGGGCAAAGTTTCTTTAACCCTGAATGCCCCTGTTACCTAGCAGTAAATAGGTACCTGGGAGTTAGTCAGCTGTCACGGGCTGCTTCCTGGGGTGTGTGTGTGTGTGTGTGGTGTGGAAAAAAAAAAAAAAAAAAGTAGTTAGTAAACAGTTGATTGACAGTTGAGAGGCGGGCCGAAAGAGCAAAGCTCAACCCCCGTAAAAACACAACTAGTAAACACACACACACACACACACAGTTGTAGGAGAGATGTGGCTCTATGAATCTACGTGTTTATGGTATTACGACCAAAGTGTGAGTAGCAGAAAATTTCCATTAATTTCCCTGGCATGAGTGAATTACGTTATACATTACATTAAGAAAAATAAACCATTCATTTTAATTTTCTGATTCCAAAATATTTAGAGGAGGGGCTGCTGCTACCTGCTAGAGGCAGCAATAGTCGGGAAGATCTGTGTGTGAAGGGTAGCGTGCTCTACCAGCTTGACTTTTAGCTACCCTGAGCAGCCTATGTTGCTCCCATACCTGAGGCTGGTCCCCCTGCAAAGTTGGCTGAGGCTAGTCAGCCTTAAACGCTGTGTAAGAATTGTCTGTTTATGCTAGTACGGACAAATTATCAGTAGCAGGAAATTTTTGTTCATTTCTCCGAGCTCAGTGAATAATGGTCCATATTACTATATGAACAAATACTATTTTCAAATGTTTCTTTTGAAAATATTTAGGAGTGTAGTGAGGGAGGAGCGGCGGAGATGGTGGTGGGGGTGTGCATGTGGACCAGCCACGTGGGTCTCTGTTGACTTGTGGCCACACCGACCAGCCTATGTTGCTCCCTCACCCCACACCGTTCACACTGCCAGTCTGGGTGAGGCGAGGCCCAGGAGTATGACCTCCAGCCTTGTACAGACAGGCATGTATAACATCAATAAACATGGCTAGTAACAATCCATTCAGTGAGCGAGGCGGGTATACCTGCCGCTCTGGTGGTCGGGTGTTCGAGTCTGCCACAACCCAGAGGTGAAGGATAGATGTATTCCTCCACACCACCTGGTGGGTAGTGGACACCCCTCACCTCTATCCAGCCCCCACCATAACCCCCCCATAACAACCCCCCATAACCCCCCCATAACCCCACCCCCCATAACCCCCATAACAACACCCCCATAACCGCCCCCCCCATAACCCCACCCCCCATAACAACCCCCCCCATAACCGCCCCCCCATAACCCCCCCATAACCCCACCCCCCATAACCCCCCATAACAACCCCCCCATAACCGACCCCCCATAACCCCCCCCCCCCTCCATTGATCACAACAGTAGCAACATTGCAAACATTGTCTGGAGTGTGAGTAATTAGCCACCATGGCTGAGGTGCAACACTGCTCCCTTAATTACTCCAAATGTTTACCATCCCCCTCCCCCCATCCCCCTTCCCCCTCCCTCCCCCCTCCCCCTCCCTCCCCCCCTCCCCCCGCCTCTCTCTCACCAAATACGTCACATTTTTAACGCAGTCGGCGGGAACACAATAGTTCCCGGCCGCATTAATGACTCATAAAGCACCGCGATGTAGACGCTCTCCCGTCAAGGGCTTCAACACGCACGGTGGCGCGCTTCCCGTCGAACTGGTTAGGCAACGCAGTTGTATTTATAACGTTCTTACCATAGTGTGGCACTGGAGAGACCCTGCTGTGATAGTGAGGCTCAGCTGGTGACGGAAGAGCTCGAGAAGACATGATCACAACCTACAAAATCCTCAGAGGAATCGACCGGGTAAACAAGGATAAACTATTCAACACTGGTGGGACGCGAACAAGGGGACACAGGTGGAAACTGAGTACCCACATGAGCCACAGAGACGTTAGAAGGAACTTGTTCAGTGTGGGAGTAGTTAACAGGTGGAATGCATTAGGCAGTGATGTGGTGGAGGCTGACTCCATACACAGTTTATAATGTAGATATGATAGAGCCCAATAGGCTCAGGAACCTGTACACCAGTTGATTGACAGTTGAGAGGCGGGACCAAAGAGCCAGAGCTCAACCCCCGCAAGCACAACTAGGTGAGTATACACAACCACAAACAACCACACCCACAAACAACCACAAACAACCACTCCCACAAACAACCACTCCCACAAACAACCACTCCCACAAACAACCACACCCACAAACAACCACAAACAACCACACCCACAAACAACCACATCCACAAACAACCACTCCCACAAACAACCACACCCACAAACAACCACTCCCACAAACAACCACACCCACAAACAACCACAAACAACCACACCCACAAACAACTACACCCACAAACAACCACAAACAACCACTCCCACAAACAACCACTCCCACAAACAACCACTCCCACAAACAACCACTCCCACAAACAACCACACCCACAAACAACCACTCCCACAAACAACCACTCCCACAAACAACCACAAACAACCACACCCACAAACAACCACATCCACAAACAACCACTCCCACAAACAACCACACCCACAAACAACCACTCCCACAAACAACCACACCCACAAACAACCACAAACAACCACACCCACAAACAACCACACCCACAAACAACCACAAACAACCACTCCCACAAACAACCACTCCCACAAACTACCACTCCCACAAACAACCACTCCCACAAACAACCACTCCCACAAACAACCACACCCACAAACAACCACTCCCACAAACAACCACACCCACAAACAAACCACTCCCACAAACAACCACACCCACAAACAACCACAAACAACCACACCCACAAACAACCACAAACAACCACACCCACAAACAACCACAAACAACCACACCCACAAACAACCACACCCACAAACAACCACACCCACAAACAACCACAAACAACCACAAACAACCACAAACAACCACACCCACAAACAACCACACCCACAAACAACCACTCCCACAAACAACCACAAACAACCACAAACAACCACAAACAACCACAAACAACCACAAACAACCACACCCACAAACAACCACTCCCACAAACATCCACACCCACAAACATCCACACCCACAAACAACCACTCCCACAAACATCCACACCCACAAACATCCACACCCACAAACATCCACACCCACAAACATCCACACCCACAAACAACCACACCCACAAACATCCACACCCACAAACATCCACACCCACAAACATCCACACCCACAAACATCCACACCCACAAACAGCCACAAACAACCACACCCACAAACATCCACACCCACAAACAACCACACCCACAAACAACCACAAACAACCACAAACAACCACAAACAACCACAAACAACCACAAACAACCACACCCACAAACAACCACTCCCACAAACAACCACTCCCACAAACAACCACAAACAACCACAAACAACCACAAACAACCACACCCACAAACAACCACTCCCACAAACAACCACTCCCACAAACAACCACACCCACAAACAACCACTCCCACAAACAACCACACCCACAAACAACCACTCCCACAAACAACCACTCCCACAAACAACCACTCCCACAAACAACCACTCCCACAAACAACCACAAACAACCACAAACAACCACAAACAACCGCACCCACAAACAACCACTCCCACAAACAACCACTCCCACAAACAACCACTCCCACAAACAACCACTCCCACAAACAACCACTCCCACAAACAACCACACCCACAAACAACCACTCCCACAAACAACCACTCCCACAAACAACCACAAACACCCACAAACAACCACTCCCACAAACAACCACACCCACAAACAACCACAAACAACCACAAACAACCACAAACAACCGCACCCACAAACAACCACTCCCACAAACAACCACTCCCACAAACAACCACTCCCACAAACAACCACTCCCACAAACAACCACTCCCACAAACAACCACTCCCACAAACAACCACTCCCACAAACAACCACAAACACCCACAAACAACCACACCCACAAACAACCACACCCACAAACAACCACAAACAACCACAAACAACCACACCCACAAACAACCACTCCCACAAACAACCACTCCCACAAACAACCACTCCCACAAACAACCACAAACACCCACAAACAACCACACCCACAAACAACCACACCCACAAACAACCACAAACAACCACAAACAACCGCACCCACAAACAACCACTCCCACAAACAACCACTCCCACAAACAACCACTCCCACAAACATCCACACCCACAAACAACCACTCCCACAAACAACCACTCCCACAAACAACCACACCCACAAACATCCACACCCACAAACAACCACTCCCACAAACAACCACTCCCACAAACAACCACACCCACAAACATCCACACCCACAAACAACCACTCCCACAAACAACCACTCCCACAAACAACCACTCCCACAAACAACCACACCCACAAACAACCACTCCCACAAACAACCACTCCCACAAACAACCACTCCCACAAACAACCACTCCCACAAACAACCACTCCCACAAACAACCACACCCACAAACAACCACACCCACAAACAACCACTCCCACAAACAACCACTCCCACAAACAACCACACCCACAAACAACCACTCCCACAAACAACCACACCCACAAACAACCACTCCCACAAACAACCACTCCCACAAACAACCACTCCCACAAACAACCACTCCCACAAACAACCACTCCCACAAACAACCACACCCACAAACAACCACACCCACAAACAACCACCCCCACAAACAACCACTCCCACAAACAACCACTCCCACAAACAACCACACCCACAAACAACCACACCCACAAACAACCACTCCCACAAACAACCACACCCACAAACAACCACTCCCACAAACAACCACACCCACAAACAACCACACCCACAAACAACCACTCCCACAAACAACCACACCCACAAACAACCACAAACAACCACAAACAACCACACCCACAAACAACCACAAACAGCCACAAACAACCACACCCACAAACAACCACAAACAACCACACCCACAAACAACTACTCCCACAAACAACCACTCCCACAAACAACCACACCCACAAACAACCACACCCACAAACAACCACTCCCACAAACAACCACTCCCACAAACAACCACACCCACAAACAACCACACCCACAAACAACCACTCCCACAAACAACCACTCCCACAAACAACCACTCCCACAAACAACCACACCCACAAACAACCACTCCCACAAACCACCACAAACAACCACAAACCACCACAAACCACCACAAACCACCACAAACCACCACAGAGACCAATATTGACCACATCACAGGCTGAACCTCACAAGTTATTATGGCAATTTGTAGCTTTTCTCATGTGTAAACTGGCTGACGGCCCGCTTAACGAGGCCGGTTAACCAGTCCGGTTAACGAGTGCAGGTTACTCGTTAACCGGGTACTGTGAGTTTCCGCCTCTAGAGTGACCAATAACAGCTGAGGAGTCAGAGAGTGTGTCCGAGAAGCTCGCTTCCCATTGGTCGAACATTTGAATACTGGTCCCGTGACGTCACGGCTCTTCCGGCCACCATCTTGCCCCAGAATGTTCCTAACCGTTATAGGCTTTCTCCCATAATATATTTTCTAGCCCAAATGGGTCAACCCGTTCTCGCACTTGCTTACAGTCAATATTGGCTTATTTAATAAGTGCATGTTACGGCCCTACTGGGACGCAACCGGGTTCTTCTCTGAAGGTAGTAGAGTTTTAGAATCCGGCCCCAAGTTAGTAGAGGCTTTCAAGGGGTGTGTTCCGTAATGCAAGTAAAACTAAAGGGGGAGGGATACAAATATTCCAATTTATATATATATATTCTCACCACCATAATTTAAAGTCATAAAAGGGAATTATTACTACACAATGTACAATGAGGTCTCCCTCTCTGAAGACGCTCAACACTCGGCGATGCTTCTTCTAGGTAGCCCTGGTCTCTGCTTCCGTGGCTCACGATGAATCCACGATAACTCTACAACGAATCTACCCTGGCCACAGGCCAGCCAAATCACAGTCCCACTGGGTGCCCAGTCGTGGAGGCCTTCAACCACAATCCAGCCTGTAGCTGGCAGGTACCGATCAGCTCCGCTGAGTTGGCCACTCCACGACCGATACTTGGGTTGCAAGCCCTAGCCCTCGTGTGATCCCGCTGATCACTCTCCTCACTAAGCACCACAGTGGCTAGTCTCTTCCACCAGCCATCCCCGGATAAGGCGATTCCCGACACTGCCACACCACAGGCAGACTAATACTCTCAACAGAGTTCGTCCGGGGGTGACTCACAACTTCTTCAGCAGACTCGTGGAGAGACCTTGGCTGCCTTGGGTAGACTGATTCGTTGTCCAACACAGCAGTCCCAGGTCGACTCTACAAGCAGACACGTCATCAGTACTGGGGATACTACCTGGGGCCACCAGGAAACATCACTTACAGGCTTAGACACAAACGTCCACCTCTTCACTCCATAGATGGCGTTGCTGTCTAAGCACCACCTCACCAGAGGTCAGCAGCGGCTACGTCATGAGCCGACTAGGACAGGCATCCAGCACTTATTGCTGGCATATCCTGTCACCACTAGATGGCGTTGTCCATGTGGGGTTTTCGGGAGCGGACTCACAGATGGCGTCGTCGTCACAGCTCCGTGCTCCGACGCTGCGGGTCCGTAACAGTGCATATGTGACATATTAATTGATTGTGAATATTTTAAGTTTACCTTGAAAAGCTTCATAGAAAACACCGACCTCACCTAACCTTCTTAGTATGTTAAGATAAAGATCTTATTGCTTCTAAATTACAATTATTACTTATCCTATACCGTAGGGTACAGGAGGAGGCCTGCAGTACACCGTCCTCTACCTACGTCAGACCTGCAGCTGAAGATACAGCCTTCAGAGCGGTAATTGGGGAGTGAGTTGAGGTTAGGTAACTACCGTGAACCACTCTTCAGAGATGACCGGACAAACAACTAACTCTTCCTAACGATCTACTCACTTCCGCCGCCAACTGTCTTAAACTACTTCCTCGAGCACTTAATGACCTCCTTCATCCTCACCTTCTCAAACTTTTACCTACTTTACTTTAACGTTAAGACAACCACAGCTGTTTGTTGTTAGCTGAGGTTGTCTGGTCGTTAGCTGAGGTTGTCTGGTCGTTAGCTGAGGTTGTCTGGTTGTTAGCTGAGGTTGTTCAGTCGTTAGCTGTGGTTGTCCGGTCGTTAGCTGTGGTTGTCCGGTCGTTAGCTGTGGTTGTCCGGTCGTTAGCTGTGGTTGTCCGATCGTTAGCTGTGGTTGTCCGGTCGTTAGCTGTGGTTGTCCGGTCGTTAGCTGTGGTTGTCCGGTCGTTAGCTGTGGTTGTCCGGTCGTTAGCTGTGGTTGTCCGGTCGTTAGCTGTGGTTGTCCGATCGTTAGCTGTGGTTGTCCGGTCGTTAGCTGTGGTTGCCCGGTCGTTAGCTGTGGTTGTCCGATCGTTAGCTGTGGTTGTCCGGTCGTTAGCTGTGGTTGTCCGGTCGTTAGCTGAGGTTGTTCAGTCGTTAGCTGAGGTTGTTCAGTCGTTAGCTGTGGTTGTTCAGTCGTTAGCTGTGGTTGTTCAGTCGTTAGCTGAGGTTGTTCAGTCGTTAGCTGAGGTTGCCCGGTCGTTAGCAGTGGTTGTCTGGTCGTTAGCTGTGGTTGTTCAGTCGTTAGCTGTGGTTGTCTGGTCGTTAGCTGTGGTTGTTCAGTCGTTAGCTGTGGTTGTCTGGTCGTTAGCTGTGGTTGTTCAGTCGTTAGCTGTGGTTGTTCAGTCGTTAGCTGAGGTTGTTCAGTCGTTAGCTGAGGTTGTCCGGTCGTTAGCTGTGGTTGTCTGGTCGTTAGCTGTGGTTGTTCAGTCGTTAGCTGTGGTTGTCTGGTCGTTAGCTGTGGTTGTCTGCTCGTTAGCTGTGGTTGTCTGGTCGTTAGCTGTGGTTGTTCAGTCGTTAGCTGTGGTTGTTCAGTCGTTAGCTGTGGTTGTTCAGTCGTTAGCTGTGGTTGTTCAGTCGTTAGCTGTGGTTGTCTGGTCGTTAGCTGTGGTTGTCTGGTCGTTAGCTGTGGTTGTCCAGTCGTTAGCTGTGGTTGTCTGGTCGTTAGCTGAGGTTGTTCAGTCGTTAGCTGTGGTTGTCTGGTCGTTAGCTGTGGTTGTTCAGTCGTTAGCTGAGGTTGTCCGGTCGTTAGCTGTGGTTGTCTGGTCGTTAGCTGTGGTTGTTCAGTCGTTAGCTGAGGTTGTCCGGTCGTTAGCTGTGGTTGTTCAGTCGTTAGCTGTGGTTGTCTGGTCGTTAGCTGAGGTTGTCTGGTCGTTAGCTGTGGTTGTTCAGTCGTTAGCTGTGGTTGTTCAGTCGTTAGCTGTGGTTGTTCAGTCGTTAGCTGAGGTTGTCTGGTCGTTAGCTGTGGTTGTTAAGTCGTTAGCTGAGGTTGTCTGGTCGTTAGCTGTGGTTGTTCAGTCGTTAGCTGAGGTTGACTGGTCGTTAGCTGTGGTTGTTCAGTCGTTAGCTGTGGTTGTCTGGTCGTTAGCTGTGGTTGTCTGGTCGTTAGCTGAGGTTGTCTGGTCGTTAGCTGAGGTTGTCTGGTCGTTAGCTGTGGTTGTCTGGTCGTTAGCTGAGGTTGTTCAGTCGTTAGCTGAGGTTGTTCAGTCGTTAGCTGTGGTTGTTCAGTCGTTAGCTGTGGTTGTCCAGTCGTTGTCCACAACTGGATGGCCACAACAGGATGGCCACAATAGGAGGGCCACAACAGGATGGCCACAACAGGATGGCCACAACAGGAGGGCCACAACAGGATGGCCACAACAGGAGGGACACAACAGGTGGGTCACAACAGGAGGGCCACAACAGGATGGCCACAACAGGATGGCCACAGTATGATGGCCACAACAGGAGGGCCACAACAGGATGGCCACAACAGGGTGGCCACAACAGGATGGCCACAGTATGATGGCCACAACAGGATGGCCACAACAGGATGGCCACAACAGGAGGGCCACAACAGGATGGACACAACAGGAGGGCCACAACAGGAGGGCCACAACAGGATGGACACAACAGGAGGGCCACAACAGGAGGGCCACAACAGGATGGACACAACAGGAGGGCCACAACATTATGGACACAACAGGAGGGCCACAACAGGAGGGACACAACAGGAGGGCCACAACAGGGTGGCCACAATAGGAGGGCCACAACAGGATGGCCACAACAGGATGGCCACAACAGGATGGCCACAACAGGAGGGCCACAACAGGAGGGACACAACAGGAGGGCCAGAACAGGATGGCCACAACAGCATGGCCACAACAGGATGGCCACAACAGGATGGCCACAATAGGATGGCCACAACAGGGTGGCCACAACAGGATGGCCACAGTATGATGGCCACAACAGGATGGCCACAGTATGATGGCCACAACAGGATGGCCACAACAGGAGGGCCACAACAGGAGGGCCACAACAGGATGGCCACAACAGCATGGCCACAACAGGATGGCCACAACAGGATGGCCACAATAGGATGGCCACAACAGGGTGGCCACAACAGGATGGCCACAGTATGATGGCCACAACAGGATGGCCATAGTATGATGGCCACAACAGGATGGCCACAACAGGAGGGCCACAACAGGAGGGCCACAACTGGAGGGCCACAACAGGAGGGCCACAACAGGATGGCCACAACAGGGTGGCCACAACAGGGTTGCCACAACAGGATGGCCACAGTATGATGGCCACAACAGGAGGGCCACAACAGGATGGCCACAACAGGATGGCCACAACAGGGTGGCCACAACAGGATGGCCACAGTATGATGGCCACAACAGGATGGCCACAACAGGATGGCCACAACAGGAGGGCAACAACAGGATGGACACAACAGGAGGGCCACAACAGGAGGGCCACAACAGAATGGACACAACAGGAGGGCCACAACAGGAGGGCCACAACAGGATGGACACAACAGGAGGGCCACAACATTATGGACACAACAGGAGGGCCACAACAGGAGGGACACAACAGGAGGGCCACAACAGGGTGGCCACAACAGGAGGGCCACAACAGGAGGGACACAACAGGATGGCCAAAACAGGAGGGCCACAACAGGAGGGACACAACAGGAGGGCCACAACAGGAGGGCCACAACAGGAAGGCCACAACAGGAGGGCCACAACAGGAGGGCCACAACAGGAAGGCCACAACAGGAGGGCCACAACAGGAGGGACACAACAGGAGGGCCACAACAGGAGGGGAACAACAGGAGGGCCACAACAGGAGGGCCACAACAGGATGGCCACAACAGGAGGGACACAACAGGAGGGCCACAACAGGAGGGGAACAACAGGAGGGCCACAACAGGATGGCCACAACAGGGTGGCCACAACAGGATGGCCACAGTATGATGGCCACAACAGGAGGGCCACAACAGGAGGGCCACAACATCATGGCCATAAATTGGTTGATAAATTCAATACTAAAATCATGTGATTTATTTTCCAACACTTCATAATTATTTTAATTAGAGTAAACTGCTTATTCTACACTCATTAGTTAAGTGAAGACTGTACTTGACGACTCCCTTGTTCTGTCCCAGTGTCTGTCTCTCTGTCTCTCTCTGTCTCT
>NC_091163.1:34641883-34654383 GCF_040958095.1 Procambarus clarkii
ACTGCCAGCTTACCCTACACTGTCAGCTTACCCTACACTGCCAGCTTACCCTACACTGCCAGCTTACCCTACACTGCCAGCTTACCCTACACTGCCAGCTTACCCTACAATGTCAGCTTACCCTACACTGCCAGCTTACCCTACACTGCCAGCTTACCCTACACTGCCAGCTTACTCTACACTGCCAGCTTACTCTACACTGCCAGCTTACCCTACACTGCCAGTTTACCCTACACTTACCCTACACTGCCAGCTTACCCTACACTGCCAGCTTACCCTACACTGTCAGCTTACCCTACACTGCCAGCTTACTCTACACTGCCAGCTTACCCTACACTGCCAGCTTACCCTACACTTACCCTACACTGCCAGCTTACCCTACACTGCCAGCTTACCCTACACTGCCAGCTTACCCTACACTGCCAGCTTACCCTACACTGCCAGCTTACCCTACACTGCCAGCTTACCCTACACTGCCAGCTTACTCTACACTGTCAGCTTACCTTACACTGCCAGCTTACCCTACACTGCCAGCTTTCCCTACACTGCCAGCTTACCCTACACTGTCAGCTTACCCTACACTGCCAGCTTACCCTACACTGTCAGCTTACCCTACACTGCCAGCTTACTCTACACTGCCAGCTTACCCTACACTGCCAGCTTACCCTACAATGTCTGCTTACCCTACACTGCCAGCTTACCCTACACTGTCAGCTTACCCTACACTGCCATCTTACCTTACACTGCCAGCTTACCCTACACTGCCAGCTTACCCTACACTGCCAGCTTACCCTACACTACCAGCTTACCTATACACTTACCCTACCCTGCCAGCTTACCCTATACTGCCATCTTACCCTACACAGCCAGCTTACCCTACACTGCCTGCTTACCCTACACGGCCAGCTTACCTATACACTTACCCTAAACTTACCCTACACTGCCAGCTTACCCTATACTGCCATCTTACCCTACACAGCCAGCTTACCCTACACTGCCTGCTTACCCTACACGGCCAGCTTACCTATACACTTACCCTACACTTACCCTACACTGCCAGCTTACCCTACACTGCCAGCTTACCCTACACTGTCAGCTTACCCTACACTGCCAGCTTACCCTACACTGCCAGCTTACTCTACACTGCCAGCTTACCCTACACTTACCCTACACTGCCAGCTTACCCTACACTGCCTGCCTACTCTACACTGCCAGCTTACTCTACACTGCCAGCTTACCCTACACTTACCCTACACTGCCAGCTTACCCTACACTTACCCTACACTGCCAGCTTACCCTACCCTGCCAGCTTACCCTAAACTGCCAGCTTACCCTACACTTACCCTTCACTGCCAGCTTACCCTACACTTACCCTACACTGCCAGCTTACCCTACACTTACCCTACACTGCCAGCTTACCCTACACTGCCAGCTTACCCTAAACTTCCAGCTTACCCTACACTTACCCTTCACTGCCAGCTTACCCTACACTTACCCTACCCTGCCAGCTTACCCTAAACTGCCAGCTTACCCTACACTTACTCTACACTTACTCTACACTGCCAGCTTACTCTACACTGCCAGCTTACCCTACACTTACTCTACACTGCCAGCTTACTCTACACTGCCAGCTTACCCTACACTTACTCTACACTGCCAGCTTACTCTACACTGCCAGCTTACCCTACACTTACCCTACACTGCCAGCTTACTCTACACTGCCAGCTTACCCTACACTTACCCTACACTGCTAGCTTACTCTACACTGCCAGCTTACCCTACACTTACCCTACACTGCCAGCTTACCCTACACTGCCAGCTTACCCTACACTGCCAGCTTACCCTACACTTACCCTACACTGCCAGCTTACCCTACACTGCCAGCTTACCCTACACTGCCAGCTTACCCTAAACTGCCAGCTTACCCTACACTGCCAGCTTACCCTAAACTGCCAGCTTACTCTACACTGCCAGCTTACCCTACACTTACTCTACACTACCAGCTTACTCTACACTGCCAGCTTACCCTACACTTACCCTACACTGCCAGCTTACTCTACACTGCCAGCTTACCCTACACTGCCAGCTTACTCTACACTGCCAGCTTACCCTACACTTACTCTACACTGCCAGCTTACTCTACACTGCCAGCTTACCCTAAACTGCCAGCTTACCCTAAACTGCCAGCATACCCTACACTGCCAGCTTACCCAACACTTACCCTACACTGCCAGCTTACCCAACACTTACCCTACACTGCCAGCTTACTCTACACTGCCAGCTTACCCTACACTTACTCTACACTGCCAGCTTACTCTACACTGCCAGCTTACCCTACACTTACCCTACACTGCCAGCTTACTCTACACTGCCAGCTTACCCTACACTGCCTGCTTACTCTACACTGCCAGCTTACCCTACACTTACCCTACACTGCCAGCTTACTCTACACTGCCAGTTTACCCTACACTGCCAGCTTACTCTACACTGCCAGTTTACCCTACACTGCCAGCTTACTCTACACTGCCAGTTTACCCTACACTGCCAGCTTACTCTACACTGTCAGCTTACCCTACACTTACCCTACACTGCCAGCTTACCCTACACTGCCAGCTTACCCTAAACTGCCAGCTTACCCTACACTGCCAGCTTACCCTACACTGCCAGCTTACCCTACACTGCCAGCTTACCCTAAACTGCCAGCTTACCCTACACTGCCAGCTTACTCTACACTGCCAGCTTACCCTAAACTGCCAGCTTACCCTACACTGCCAGCTTACCCTACACTTACTCTACACTGCCAGCTTACTCTACACTGCCAGCTTACTCTACACTGCCAGCTTACTCTACACTGCCAGCTTACTCTACGCTGCCAGCTTACTCTACACTGCCAGCTTACTCTACACTGCCAGCTTACTCTACACTGCCAGCTTACTCTACACTGCCAGCTTACTCTACACTTACTCTACACTGCCAGCTTACTCTACACTGCCAGCTTACTCTACACTTACTCTACACTGCCAGCTTACTCTACACTGCCAGCTTACTCTACACTGCCAGCTTACCCTACACTTACCCTACACTGCCAGCTTACTCTACACTGCCAGCTTACCCTACACTTACTCTACACTGCCAGCTTACTCTACACTGCCAGCTTACCCTACACTTACCCTACACTGCCAGCTTACTCTACACTGCCAGCTTACCCTACACTTACTCTACACTGCCAGCTTACTCTACACTACCAGCTTACCCTACACTTACTCTACACTGCCAGCTTACTCTACACTGCCAGCTTACCCTACACTGCCAGCTTACTCTACACTGCCAGCTTACCCTACACTTACTCTACACTGCCAGCTTACCCTACACTTACTCTACACTGCCAGCTTACCCTACACTTACTCTACACTGCCAGCTTACCCTACACTTACTCTACACTGCCAGCTTACCCTACACTGCTAGCTTACTCTACACTGCCAGCTTACCCTACACTGCCAGCTTACCCTACACTTACCCTACACTGCCAGCTTACTCTACACTGCCAGCTTACCCTACACTTACCCTACACTGCCAGCTTACCCTACACTGCCAGCTTACTCTACACTGCCAGCTTACCCTACACTGCCAGCTTACCCTACACTTACTCTACACTGCCAGCTTACTCTACACTGCCAGCTTACCCTACACTTACTCTACACTGCCAGCTTACTCTACACTGCCAGCTTACCCTACACTTACTCTACACTGCCAGCTTACTCTACACTGCCAGCTTACTCTACACTGCCAGCTTACCCTACACTGCCAGCTTACTCTACACTGCCAGCTTACCCTACACTTACCCTACACTGCCAGCTTACCCTACACTTACTCTACACTGCCAGCTTACTCTACACTGCCAGCTTACCCTACACTGCCAGCTTACTCTACACTGCCAGCTTACCCTACACTTACCCTACACTGCCAGCTTACCCTACACTGCCAGCTTACTCTACACTGCCAGCTTACCCTACACTGCCAGCTTACCCTACACTTACCCTACACTGCCAGCTTACCCTACACTGCCAGCTTACTCTACACTGCCAGCTTACCCTACACTGCCAGCTTACCCTACACTTACCCTACACTGCCAGCTTACTCTACACTGCCAGCTTACTCTACACTGCCAGCTTACTCTACACTGCCAGCTTACCCTACACTTACTCTACACTGCCTGTTTACTCTACACTGCCAGTTTACCCTACACTGCCAGCTTACTCTACACTGCCAGTTTACCCTACACTGCCAGCTTACTCTACACTGCCAGTTTACCCTACACTGCCAGCTTACTCTACACTGCCAGCTTACCCTACACTTACCCTACACTGCCAGCTTACCCTACACTGCCAGCTTACCCTAAACTGCCAGCTTACCCTACACTGCCAGCTTACCCTACACTGCCAGCTTACCCTACACTGCCAGCTTACCCTAAACTGCCAGCTTACCCTACACTGCCAGCTTACTCTACACTGCCAGCTTACCCTAAACTGCCAGCTTACCCTACACTGCCAGCTTACCCTACACTTACTCTACACTGCCAGCTTACTCTACACTGCCAGCTTACTCTACACTGCCAGCTTACTCTACACTGCCAGCTTACTCTACGCTGCCAGCTTACTCTACACTGCCAGCTTACTCTACACTGCCAGCTTACTCTACACTGCCAGCTTACTCTACACTGCCAGCTTACTCTACACTTACTCTACACTGCCAGCTTACTCTACACTGCCAGCTTACTCTACACTTACTCTACACTGCCAGCTTACTCTACACTGCCAGCTTACTCTACACTGCCAGCTTACCCTACACTTACCCTACACTGCCAGCTTACTCTACACTGCCAGCTTACCCTACACTTACTCTACACTGCCAGCTTACTCTACACTGCCAGCTTACCCTACACTTACCCTACACTGCCAGCTTACTCTACACTGCCAGCTTACCCTACACTTACTCTACACTGCCAGCTTACTCTACACTACCAGCTTACCCTACACTTACTCTACACTGCCAGCTTACTCTACACTGCCAGCTTACCCTACACTGCCAGCTTACTCTACACTGCCAGCTTACCCTACACTTACTCTACACTGCCAGCTTACCCTACACTTACTCTACACTGCCAGCTTACCCTACACTTACTCTACACTGCCAGCTTACCCT
The DNA here is from genome assembly GCF_040958095.1 of Procambarus clarkii. Lineage (NCBI taxonomy): Eukaryota > Metazoa > Arthropoda > Malacostraca > Decapoda > Cambaridae > Procambarus > Procambarus clarkii. Next base: position 34,647,086 of record NC_091163.1, read on the forward strand.
ACACTGCCAGCTTACTCTACACTGCCAGCTTACCCTACACTGCCAGCTTACCCTACACTTACCCTACACTGCCAGCTTACTCTACACTGCCAGCTTACCCTACACTTACCCTACACTGCCAGCTTACCCTACACTGCCAGCTTACTCTACACTGCCAGCTTACCCTACACTGCCAGCTTACCCTACACTTACTCTACACTGCCAGCTTACTCTACACTGCCAGCTTACCCTACACTTACTCTACACTGCCAGCTTACTCTACACTGCCAGCTTACCCTACACTTACTCTACACTGCCAGCTTACTCTACACTGCCAGCTTACTCTACACTGCCAGCTTACCCTACACTGCCAGCTTACTCTACACTGCCAGCTTACCCTACACTTACCCTACACTGCCAGCTTACCCTACACTTACTCTACACTGCCAGCTTACTCTACACTGCCAGCTTACCCTACACTGCCAGCTTACTCTACACTGCCAGCTTACCCTACACTTACCCTACACTGCCAGCTTACCCTACACTGCCAGCTTACTCTACACTGCCAGCTTACCCTACACTGCCAGCTTACCCTACACTTACCCTACACTGCCAGCTTACCCTACACTGCCAGCTTACTCTACACTGCCAGCTTACCCTACACTGCTAGCTTACCCTACACTTACCCTACACTGCCAGCTTACTCTACACTGCCAGCTTACTCTACACTGCCAGCTTACTCTACACTGCCAGCTTACTCTACACTGCCAGCTTACCCTACACTTACTCTACACTGCCTGTTTACTCTACACTGCCAGTTTACCCTACACTGCCAGCTTACTCTACACTGCCAGTTTACCCTACACTGTCAGCTTACTATACACTGCCAGTTTACCCTACACTGCCAGCTTACTATACACTGCCAGTTTACCCTACACTGCCAGCTTACTCTACACTGCCAGTTTACTCTACACTGCCAGCTTACTCTACACTGCCAGCTTACTCTACACTGCCAGCTTACTCTACACTGCCAGCTTACCCTACACTGCCAGCTTACTCTACACTGCCAGCTTACCCTACACTGCCATCTTACTCTACACTGCCAGCTTACCCTACACTGCCAGCTTACTCTACACTGCCAGCTTACCCTACACTGCCAGCTTACCCTACACTGCCAGCTTACTCTACACTGCCAGCTTACCCTACACTGCCAGCTTACCCTACACTGCCAGCTTACCCTACACTGCCAGCTTACTCTACACTGCCAGCTTACCCTACACTGCCAGCTTACCCTACACTGCCAGCTTACCCTACACTGCGAGCTTACCCTACACTGCCAGCTTACTCTACACTGCCAGCTTACCCTACACTGCCAGCTTACCCTACACTGCCAGCTTACCCTACACTGCCAGCTTACCCTACACTGCCAGCTTACTCTACACTGCCAGCTTACCCTACACTGCCAGCTTACCCTACACTGCCAGCTTACTCTACACTGCCACCTTACTCTACACTGCCAGCTTACTCTACACTGCCAGCTTACTCTACACTGCCAGCTTACTCTACACTGCCAGCTTACCCTACACTGCCAGCTTACTCTACACTGCCAGCTTACCCTACACTGCCAGCTTACCCTACACTGCCAGCTTACTCTACACTGCCAGCTTACTCTACACTGCCAGCTTACTCTACACTGCCAGCTTACTCTACACTGCCAGCTTACTCTACACTGCCAGCTTACTCTACACTGCCAGCTTACCCTACACTGCCAGTTTACCCTACACTGCCAGCTTACTCTACACTGCCAGCTTACCCTACACTGCCAGCTTACTCTACACTGCCAGCTTACCCTACACTGCCAGCTTACTCTACACTGCCAGCTTACCCTACACTGCTAGCTTACTCTACACTGCCAGCTTACCCTACATTGCCAGCTTACCCTACACTGCCAGCTTACCCTACACTGCCAGCTTACTCTACACTGCCAGCTTACTATACACTGCCAGCTTACCCTACACTGCCAGCTTACTCTACACTGCCAGCTTACCCTACACTGCCAGCTTACCCTACACTGCCAGCTTACTCTACACTGCCAGCTTACCCTACACTGCCAGCTTACCCTACACTGCCAGCTTACCCTACACTTACTCTACACTGCCAGCTTACCCTACACTGCCAGTTTACTCTACACTGCCAGCTTACTATACACTGCCAGCTTACCCTACACTGCCAGCTTACCCGACACTGCCAGCTTATTCTACACTGCCAGCTTACTCTACACTGCCAGCTTACCCTACACTGCCAGCTTACTCTACACTGCCAGCTTACCCTACACTGCCAGCTTACCCTACACTGCCAGCTTACCCTACACTTACTCTACACTGCCAGCTTACCCTACACTTACTCTACACTGCCAGCTTACCCTACACTTACTCTACACTGCCAGCTTACCCTACACTGCCAGTTTACTCTACACTGCCAGCTTACTATACACTGCCAGCTTACCCTACACTTACTCTACACTGCCAGCTTACCCTACACATGACCCTCTATATCTATTGAGGGCCATGAAGTGCCAAGGACCATGCATTAACTAGTCTATGTTGCCTCGACGGGCCATCACACTACACATATATGTACATATATCGCCCACGTGTGTCGGGTATAACATATATATAGTGCTGAATAACGTTACATTGTGTAAAACACATTAACACCTTTTATTACCAGTGAATCAATTGATATTAAACAGTGTTAACATTAATGTGCAACACTCAGCCTTAACCTGTCTATGTTGAGTTGATGAGGTTATCTTGAGGTTATCTTAAGGTTATCTTGAGATGATTTCGGGGCTTTAGTGTCCCCGCGGCCCGGTCCTCGACCAGGCCTCCACCCTCAGGAAGCAGCCCGTGACAGCTGACTAACACCCAGGTTCCTATTTTACTGCTAGGTAACAAGGGCATAGGGTGAAAGAAACTCTGCCCATTGTTTCTCGCCGGCGCCTGGGATCGACCCCAGGACCACAGGATCACAAGTCCAGCGTGCTGTCCGCTCGGCCGACCGGCTCCCCGATGAGCCAACACCAGCAACACACACGAGAGAGAAGGCAGCCAATCAGGGAGCCAGCTTGGTGAATCACTCCAATATCACCATTAACCTTAACTACCGACCGAGGAATTGGCTTCCTCAGATATTCTTAAATATTGTCAGAACAAACACAATTGTTTGAAGAATTAATGTGAAAAAATATGTTTCAGGATTTATTAAAAATTAAAATGAAAATTAAAGATAATTTCTTGGTGGCAGTAATTTTCGTCCATTTGATAAAGGCGGAAGATTTTTGGTGTTATTGTTGACAGTTATGGACTGGTGATAGCTGCCAGTCAGTTATGGACTGGTGATAGCTGCCAGTCAGTTATGGACTGGTGATAGCTGCCAGTCAGTTATGGACTGGTGATAGCTGGCCAGTCAGTTATGGACTGGTGATAGCTGGCCAGTCAGTTATGGACTGGTGATAGCTGGCCAGTCAGTTATGGACTGGTGATAGCTGGCCAGTCAGTTATGGACTGGTGATAGCTGGCCAGTCAGTTATGGACTGGTGATAGCTGGCCAGTCAGTTATGGACTGGTGATAGCTGCCAGTCAGTTATGGACTGGTGATAGCTGGCCAGTCAGTTATGGACTGGTGGCACAGTTGGCCAGTCAGTTATGGACTGGTGATAGCTGGCCAGTCAGTTATGGACTGGTGATAGCTGGCCAGTCAGTTATGGACTGGTGATAGCTGGCCAGTCAGTTATGGACTGGTGATAGCTGGCCAGTCAGTTATGGACTGGTGATAGCTGGCCAGTCAGTTATGGACTGGTGATAGCTGCCAGTCAGTTATGGACTGGTGATAGCTGGCCAGTCAGTTATGGACTGGTGGCACAGCTGGCCAGTCAGTTATGAACTGGTGATAGCTGGCCAGTCAGTTATGGACTGGTGATAGCTGGCCAGTCAGTTATGGACTGGTGATAGCTGGCCAGTCAGTTATGGACTGGTGGCACAGTTGGCCAGTCAGTTATGGACTGGTGGCACAGTTGGCCAGTCAGTTATGGACTGGTGGCACAGTTGGTCAGTCAGTTATGGACTGGTGGCAAAGCTGGCCAGTCAGTTATGGACTGGTGATAGCTGGCCAGTCAGTTATGGACAGGTGGCACAGTTGGCCAGTCAGTTATGGACTGGTGGCACAGTTGGTCAGTCAGTTATGGACTGGTGGCACAGCTGGCCAGTCAGTTATGGACTGGTGGCACAGTTGGCCAGTCAGTTATGGACTGGTGGCACAGTTGGTCAGTCAGTTATGGACTGGTGGCACAGCTGGCCAGTCAGTTATGGACTGGTGGCACAGTTGGCCAGTCAGTTATGGACTGGTGGCACAGTTGGTCAGTCAGTTATGGACTGGTGGCACAGCTGGCCAGTCAGTTATGGACTGGTGATAGCTGGCCAGTCAGTTATGGACTGGTGATAGCTGGCCAGTCAGTTATGGACTGGTGGCACAGTTGGCCAGTCAGTTATGGACTGGTGGCACAGTTGGTCAGTCAGTTATGGACTGGTGATAGCTGGCCAGTCAGTTATGGACTGGTGGCACAGTTGGCCAGTCAGTTATGGACTGGTGGCACAGTTGGTCAGTCAGTTATGGACTGGTGGCACAGCTGGCCAGTCAGTTATGGACTGGTGATAGCTGGCCAGTCAGTTATGGACTGGTGGCACAGTTGGCCAGTCAGTTATGGACTGGTGGCACAGTTGGTCAGTCAGTTATGGACTGGTGGCACAGCTGGCCAGTCAGTTATGGACTGGTGGCACAGTTGGTCAGTCAGTTATGGACTGGTGACACAGTTGGCCAGTCAGTTATGGACTGGTGACACAGTTGGCCAGTCAGTTATGGACTGGTGATAGCTGGCCAGTCAGTTATGGACTGGTGACACAGTTGGCCAGTCAGTTATGGACTGGTGATAGCTGGCCAGTCAGTTATGGACTGGTGGCACAGTTGGCCAGTCAGTTATGGACTGGTGGCACAGTTGGCAAGTCAGTTATGGACTGGTGGCACAGTTGGTCAGTCAGTTATGGACTGGTGGCACAGCTGGCCAGTCAGTTATGGACTGGTGACACAGGTGGCCAGTCAGTTATGGACTGGTGACACAGTTGGCCAGTCAGTTATGGACTGGTGATAGCTGGCCAGTCAGTTATGGACTGGTGACACAGGTGGCCAGTCAGTTATGGACTGGTGACACACAGGTGGCCAGTCAGTTATGGACTGGTGACACACAGGTGGCCAGTCAGTTATGGACTGGTGGCACAGTTGGTCAGTCAGTTATGGACTGGTGGCACAGCTGGCCAGTCAGTTATGGACTGGTGATAGCTGGCCAGTCAGTTATGGACTGGTGGCACAGTTGGCCAGTCAGTTATGGACTGGTGGCACAGTTGGTCAGTCATTTATGGACTGGTGGCACAGCTGGCCAGTCAGTTATGGACTGGTGGCACAGTTGGCCAGTCAGTTATGGACTGGTGGCACAGTTGGTCAGTCAGTTATGGACTGGTGGCACAGCTGGCCAGTCACTTATGGACTGGTGATAGCTGGCCAGTCAGTTATGGACTGGTGGCACAGTTGGCCAGTCAGTTATGGACTGGTGGCACAGTTGGTCAGTCAGTTATGGACTGGTGATAGCTGGCCAGTCAGTTATGGACTGGTGGCACAGATGGCCAGTCAGTTATGGACTGGTGGCACAGTTGGTCAGTCAGTTATGGACTGGTGGCACAGCTGGCCAGTCAGTTAGGGACTGGTGGCACAGTTGGTCAGTCAGTTATGGACTGGTGACACAGTTGGCCAGTCAGTTATGGACTGGTGACACAGTTGGCCAGTCAGTTATGGACTGGTGATAGCTGGCCAGTCAGTTATGGACTGGTGACACAGTTGGCCAGTCAGTTATGGACTGGTGATAGCTGGCCAGTCAGTTATGGACTGGTGGCACAGTTGGCCAGTCAGTTATGGACTGGTGGCACAGTTGGCCAGTCAGTTATGGACTGGTGGCACAGTTGGTCAGTCAGTTATGGACTGGTGGTACAGCTGCCCAGTCAGTTATGGACTGGTGACACAGGTGGCCAGTCAGTTATGGACTGGTGACACAGTTGGCCAGTCAGTTATGGACTGGTGATAGCTGGCCAGTCAGTTATGGACTGGTGACACAGGTGGCCAGTCAGTTATGGACTGGTGACACACAGGTGGCCAGTCAGTTATGGACTGGTGGCACAGTTGGCCAGTCAGTTATGGACTGGTGGCACAGTTGGTCAGTCAGTTATGGACTGGTGGCACAGCTGGCCAGTCAGTTATGGACTGGTGGCACAGTTGGCCAGTCAGTTATGGACTGGTGGCACAGTTGGTCAGTCAGTTATGGACTGGTGGCACAGCTGGCCAGTCAGTTATGGACTGGTGATAGCTGGCCAGTCAGTTATGGACTGGTGGCACAGTTGGCCAGTCAGTTATGGACTGGTGGCACAGTTGGTCAGTCAGTTATGGACTGGTGATAGCTGGCCAGTCAGTTATGGACTGGTGGCACAGTTGGCCAGTCAGTTATGGACTGGTGGCACAGTTGGTCAGTCAGTTATGGACTGGTGGCACAGCTGGCCAGTCAGTTATGGACTGGTGATAGCTGGCCAGTCAGTTATGGACTGGTGGCACAGTTGGCCAGTCAGTTATGGACTGGTGGCACAGTTGGTCAGTCAGTTATGGACTGGTGGCACAGCTGGCCAGTCAGTTATGGACTGGTGGCACAGTTGGTCAGTCAGTTATGGACTGGTGACACAGTTGGCCAGTCAGTTATGGACTGGTGACACAGTTGGCCAGTCAGTTATGGACTGGTGATAGCTGGCCAGTCAGTTATGGACTGGTGACACAGTTGGCCAGTCAGTTATGGACTGGTGATAGCTGGCCAGTCAGTTATGGACTGGTGGCACAGTTGGCCAGTCAGTTATGGACTGGTGGCACAGTTGGCCAGTCAGTTATGGACTGGTGGCACAGTTGGTCAGTCAGTTATGGACTGGTGGCACAGCTGGCCAGTCAGTTATGGACTGGTGATAGCTGGCCAGTCAGTTATGGACTGGTGGCACAGTTGGCCAGTCAGTTATGGACTGGTGGCACAGTTGGTCAGTCAGTTATGGACTGGTGGCACAGCTGGCCAGTCAGTTATGGACTGGTGGCACAGTTGGTCAGTCAGTTATGGACTGGTGACACAGTTGGCCAGTCAGTTATGGACTGGTGACACACTTGGCCAGTCAGTTATGGACTGG
>NC_091163.1:34661883-34694383 GCF_040958095.1 Procambarus clarkii
GTGGTGGAAATATCTATCAGAAAAACTGGAACATTTGTATCCCTCCCCCATTAATTTAACTTGCGTTACGGAACACACCCCTTGAAAGCCTCTACTAACTTGGGGCCGGATTCCCAAACTCTACTACCATCAGAGAAGAACCCGGTTGCGTCCCAGAAGGGCCGTAACAATCCTTCGGTGATTGAAGTCGCCCATGATGAGCAAGTGGGATCTATTTCTACAGGCAGCAGAGGCTGCCCTCTCAATTATAGTGTTAACTGCCATGTTGTTGTTGTTGTTGTTGTGTGTGTGTGTGTGTGTGTGTGTGTGTGTGTGTGTGTGTGTGTGTGTGTGTGTGTGAAAAATAGTTAGTACTTAGTAATAGTTGATTGATTGGCAGTTGAGAAGCGAGCCGAAAGAGCAGAGCCCACACACACACACACACACACACACACACACACACACACACACACACACACACACACACACCACACACACACCACACACACACACACACACACACACACACACACACACTAATGACAGCACACTATGAAAGACGTGGTGCAGAAGATAGGGAGGAGGAGGAGGAGGGAATAAAGTATTAGGGAAGGAGGGGGAAGAAAGTGCCATGAATACTGAGCCAAATATATGGGAAGGAATTATTTCTTAATCCTTGTAAGTTACTTTTATCCCTCCCTCACCACTCTCCCTCACCACTCTCCCTCACCACTCACCACTCTCCCTCACCACTCTCCCTCACCACTCTCCCTCACCACTCACCACTCTCCCTCACCACTCACCACTCTCCCTCACCACTCACCACTCTCCCTCACCACTCTCCCTCACCACTCTCCCTCACCACTCTCCCTCACCACTCTCCCTCACCACTCTCCCTCACCACTCTCCCTCACCACTCTCCCTCACCACTCTCACTCACCACTCACCACTCTCCCTCACCACTCTCCCTCACCACTCACCACTCTCCCTCACCACTCTCAATCACCACTCACCACTCTCCCTCACCACTCTCCCTCACCACTCTCCCTCACCACTCTCCCTCACCACTCTCCCTCACCACTCACCACTCTCCCTCACCACTCTCCCTCACCACTCTCCCTCACCACTCTCCCTCACCACTCACCACTCTCCCTCACCACTCTCCCTCACCACTCACCACTCTCCCTCACCACTCTCAATCACCACTCACCACTCTCCCTCACCACCCTCCCTCACCACTCACCACTCACCACTCTCCCTCACCACTCACCCTCACCACTCACCACTCTCCCTCACCACTCTCCCTCACCACTCTCCCTCACCACTCTCCCTCACCACTCACCACTCTCCCTCACCACTCTCCCTCACCACTCACCACTCTCCCTCACCACTCTCCCTCACCACTCTCCCTCACCACTCACCACTCTCCCTCACCACTCTCCCTCACCACTCTCCCTCACCACTCACCACTCTCCCTCACCACTCTCCCTCACCACTCTCCCTCACCACTCTCCCTCACCACTCTCCGTCACCACTCACCACTCTCCCTCACCACTCTCAATCACCACTCACCACTCTCCCTCACCACTCTCCCTCACCACTCTCCCTCACCACTCTCCCTCACCACTCTCCCTCACCACTCACCACTCTCCCTCACCACTCTCAATCACCACTCACCACTCTCCCTCACCACTCTCCCTCACCACTCTCCCTCACCACTCTCCCTCACCACTCTCCGTCACCACTCACCACTCTCCCTCACCACTCTCAATCACCACTCACCACTCTCCCTCACCACTCTCCCTCACCACTCTCCCTCACCACTCTCCCTCACCACTCACCACTCTCCCTCACCACTCTCCCTCACCACTCACCACTCTCCCTCACCACTCTCAATCACCACTCACCACTCTCCCTCACCACCCTCCCTCACCACTCTCCCTCACCACTCACCACTCACCACTCTCCCTCACCACTCACCCTCACCACTCACCACTCTCCCTCACCACTCTCCCTCACCACTCTCCCTCACCACTCTCCCTCACCACTCTCCCTCACCACTCACCACTCTCCCTCACCACTCTCCCTCACCCCTCACCACTCACCCTCACCACTCACCACTCTCCCTCACCACTCTCCCTCACCACTCTCCCTCACCACTCACCCTCACCACTCACCACTCTCCCTCACCACTCTCCCTCACCACTCACCCTCACCACTCACCACCCTCCCTCACCACTCTCCCTCACCACTCACCATCCTCCCTCACCACTCTCCCTCACCACTTTCCCTCACCACTCACCACTCACCACTCTCCCTCACCACTCACCCTCACCACTCACCACCCTCCCTCACCACTCTCCCTCACCACTCACCACTCTCCCTCACCACTCACCACTCTCCCTCACCACTCACCACTCTCCCTCACCACTCTCCCTCACCACTCTCCCTCACCACTCACCACTCTCCCTCACCACTCTCCCTAACCACTCACCACTCTCCCTCACCACTCTCCCTCACCACTCACCACTCTCCCTCACCACTCTCCCTCACCCACTCTCCCTAACCACTCACCACTCTCCCTCACCACTCACCACTCTCCCTCACCACTCTCCCTAACCACTCACCACTCTCCCTCACCACTCTCCCTAACCACTCACCACTCTCCCTCACCACTCACCACTCTCCCTCACCACTCTCCTCCACCACACTCCCTCACCACTCACCACTCTCCCTCACCACTCTCCCTCACCACTCACCCTCACCACTCACCACTCTCCCTCACCACTCTCCCTAACCACTCACCACTCTCCCTCACCACTCTCCCTAACCACTCACCACTCTCCCTCACCACTCTCCCTCACCACTCTCCCCCACCACTCTCCCTAACCACTCACCACTCTCCCTCACCACTCTCCCTAACCACTCACCATTCTCCCTCACCACTCTCCCTCACCACTCTCCCCCACCACTCTCCCCCACCACACTCCCTCACCACTCACCACTCTCCCTCACCACTCTCCCTAACCACTCACCACTCTCCCTCACCACTCTCCCTCACCACTCTCCCCCACCACACTCCCTCACCATTCACCACTCTCCCTCACCACTCTCCCTAACCACTCACCACTCTCCCTCACCACTCTCCCTCACCACTCTCCCCCACCACACTCCCTCACCACTCACCACTCTCCCTCACCACTCTCCCTCACCACTCTCCCTCACCACTCACCACTCTCCCTCACCACTCTCCCTCACCACTCTCCCTCACCACTCACCACTCTCCCTCACCACTCTCCCTAACCACTCACCACTCTCCCTCACCACTCTCCCTCACCACTCTCCCCCACCACACTCCCTCACCACTCACCACTCTCCCTCACCACTCTCCCTAACCACTCACCACTCTCCCTCACCACTCTCCCTCACCACTCTCCACTCTCCCTCACCACTCTCCCTCACCACTCTCCCTAACCACTCACCACTCTCCCTCACCACTCACCACTCTCCCTCACCACTCTCCCTCACCACTCTCCCTCACCACTCACCACTCTCCCTCACCACTCTCCCCCACCACACTCCCTCACCACTCACCACTCTCCCTCACCACTCTCCACTCTCCCTCACCACTCTCCCTCACCACTCACCACTCTCCCTCACCACTCTCCCTAACCACTCACCACTCTCCCTAACCACTCACCACTTTCCCTCACCACTCTCCCTCACCACTCAACCCCACCACACTCCCTCACCACTCACCACTCTCCCTCACCACTCTCCCTCACCACTCTCCACTCTCCCTCACCACTCTCCCTCACCACTCACCACTCTCCCTCACCACTCTCCCTCACCACTCTCCCTCACCACTCTCCACTCTCCCTCACCACTCTCCCTAACCACTCACCACTCTCCCTCACCACTCACCACTCTCCCTCACCACTCTCCCTCACCACTCTCCCTCACCACTCACCACTCTCCCTCACCACTCTCCCCCACCACACTCCCTCACCACTCACCACTCTCCCTCACCACTCTCCACTCTCCCTCACCACTCTCCCTCACCACTCACCACTCTCCCTCACCACTCTCCCTAACCACTCACCACTCTCCCTAACCACTCACCACTCTCCCTCACCACTCTCCCCCACCACACTCCCTCACCACTCACCACTCTCCCTCACCACTCTCCCTCACCACTCTCCACTCTCCCTCACCACTCTCCCTCACCACTCACCACTCTCCCTCACCACTCTCCCTCACCACTCTCCCTAACCACTCACCACTCTCCCTCACCACTCACCACACTCCCTCACCACTCACCACACTCCCTCACCACTCACCACTCTCCCTCACCACTCTCCCCCACCACACTCCCTCACCACTCACCACTCTCCCTCACCACTCTCCCTCACCACTCTCCCTCACCACTCTCCACTCTCCCTCACCACTCTCCCTCACCACTCACCACTCTCCCTCACCACTCACCCTCACCACTCACCACTCTCCCTCACCACTCTCCCCCACCACACTCCCTCACCACTCACCACTCTCCCTCACCACTCTCCCTCACCACTCTCCCTCACCACTCTCCACTCTCCCTCACCACTCTCCCTCACCACTCACCACTCTCCCTCACCACTCTCCCTCACCACTCACCACTCTCCCTCACCGCTCTCCCTCACCACTCACCACTCTCCCTCACCACTCACCACTCTCCCTCACCACTCACCACTCTCCCTCACCACTCACCACTCTCCCTCACCACTCACCACTCTCCCTCACCACTCTCCCTCACCACTCACCACTCTCCCTCACCACTCTCCCTCACCACTCACCACTCTCCCTCACCACTCTCCCTCACCACTCACCACCCTCCCTCACCACTCTCCCTCACCACTCTCCCTCGCCACTCACCACTCTCCCTCACCACTCTCCCTCACCACTCTCCCTCACCACTCTCCCTCACCACTCTCCCTCACAACTCACCCTCACCAGGCCAGCTCCAGCTCCTGGGCCCCAGACATAACTAACAAGACAATTAAGACAAATGCTCAACAACTCTGGACCACTTCTCTGCTGCCTCTTAATTACTCACTAAATTAACATTTCTTAATGACTACTAAACAAGCACAGTGCCGCACTCACGGTCCTTAACAAGCACAGTGCCGCACTCACGGTCCTTAACAAGCACAGTGCCGCACTCACGGTCCTTAACAAGCACAGTGCCGCACTCACGGTCCTTAACAAGCACAGTGCCGCACTCACGGTCCTTAACAAGCACAGTGCCGCACTCACGGTCCTTAACAAGCACAGTGCCGCACTCACGGTCCTTAACAAGCACAGTGCCGCACTCACGGTCCTTAACAAGCACAGTGCCGCACTCACGGAGCTTGACAAGCACAGTGCCGCACTCACGGTCCTTAACAAGCACAGTGCCGCACTCACGGTCCTTAACAAGCACAGTGCCGCACTCACGGTCCTTAACAAGCACAGTGCCGCACTCACGGTCCTTAACAAGCACAGTGCCGCACTCACGGTCCTTAACAAGCACAGTGCCTCACTCACGGTCCTTAACAAGCACAGTGCCGCACTCACGGTCCTTAACAAACACAGTGCCGCACTCACGGAGCTTAACAAGCACAGTGCCGCACTCACGGTCCTTAACAAGCACAGTGCCGCACTCACGGTCCTTAACAAGCACAGTGCCGCACTCACGGTCCTTAACAAGCACAGTGCCGCACTCACGGTCCTTAACAAGCACAGTGCCGCACTCACGGTCCTTAACAAGCACAGTGCCGCACTCACGGTCCTTAACAAGCACAGTGTCGCACTCACGGTCCTTAACAAGCACAGTGCCGCCCTCACGGTCCTTAACAAGCACAGTGCCGCACTCGCAGCACCAAACAAGCACAGTGCCTCACTCACAGCACCTAACAAGCACAGTACCTCACAGCACCTAACAAACACAGTGCCTCACAGCACCTAACAAACACAGTGCCTCACAGCACCTAACAAGCACAGGGCCTCACAGCACCTAACAAGCACAGGGCCTCACAGCACCTAACAAACACAGTGCCTCACAGCACCTAACAACCACAGTGCCTCACTCACAGCACCTAACAAGCACAGGGCCTCACAGCACCTAACAAACACAGTGCCTCACAGCACCTAACAAACACAGTGCCTCACAGCACCTAACAAGCACAGGGCCTCACAGCACCTAACAAACACAGTGCCTCACAGCACCTAACAACCACAGTGCCTCACTCACAGCACCTAACAAGCACAGGGCCTCACAGCACCTAACAAACACAGTGCCTAACAGCACCTAACAAGCACAGGGCCTCACAGCACCTAACAAACACAGTGCCTCACAGCACCTAACAACCACAGTGCCTCACAGCACCTAACAAACACAGTGCCTCACAGCACCTAACAAACACAGTGCCTCACAGCACCTAACAAGCACAGGGCCTCACAGCACCTAACAAACACAGTGCCTCACAGCACCTAACAACCACAGTGCCTCACTCACAGCACCTAACAAGCACAGTGCCTCACAGCACCTAACACAGTGCCTCACAGCACCTAACAAACACAGTGCCTCACAGCACCTAACAAACACAGTGCCTCACAGCACCTAACAAGCACAGTGCCTCACAGCACCTAACAAACACAGTGCCTCACAGCACCTAACAAACACAGTGCCTCACAGCACCTAACAAGCACAGGGCCTCACAGCACCTAACAAGCACAGGGCCTCACAGCACCTAACAAACACAGTGCCTCACAGCACCTAACAACCACAGTGCCTCACAGCACCTAACAAGCACAGGGCCTCACAGCACCTAACAAACACAGTGCCTCACAGCACCTAACAAACACAGTGCCTCACAGCACCTAACAAGCACAGGGCCTCACAGCACCTAACAAACACAGTGCCTCACAGCACCTAACAACCACAGTGCCTCACAGCACCTAACAAGCACAGGGCCTCACAGCACCTAACAAACACAGTGCCTCACAGCACCTAACAAGCACAGGGCCTCACAGCACCTAACAACCACAGTGCCTCACTTACAGCACCAAACAAACACAGTGCCTCACAGCACCTAACAAGCACAGGGCCTCACAGTATCTAACAAACACAGTGCCTCACAGCACCTAACAAGCACAGGGCCTCACAGCACCTAACAAACACAGTGCATCACAGCACCTAACAAGAACAGTGCCTCACAGTATCTAACAAACACAGTGCCTCACAGCACCTAACAATCACTGGGCCTCACAGCACCTAACAAACACAGTGCATCACAGCACCTAACAAGCACAGGGCCTCACAGTATCTAACAAACACAGTGCCTCACAGCACCTAACAATCACTGGGCCTCACAGCACCTAACAAGCACAGTGCCTGACTCAAAGCACCTAACAAACACAGTGCCTCACTCACAGCACCTAACAAGCACAGTACCTCACAGCACCTAAAAAACACAGTGCCTCACAGCACCTAACAAACACAGTGCCTCACTCACAGCACCTAACAAGCACAGTACCTCACTCACAGCACCTAACAAGCACAGTGCCTCACAGCACCTAACAAACACAGTGCCTCACTCACAGCACCTAACAAGCACAGTACGTCACAGCACCTAACAAACACAGTGCCTCACAGCACCTAACAAACACAGTGCCTAACTCACAGCACCTAACAAGCACAGTGCCTCACAGCACCTAACAAGCACAGTGCCTCGCAGCACCGAACAAGCACAGTGCCTCACTCAAAGCACCTAACAAGCACAGTGCCTCACAGCACCTAACAAGCACAGGGCCTTCGGGGAGGATATAATTTGGTGATAAATCTGGCTGAGGATGGAGTCAGATATATAGCGAGGTTGGGTGGTGACCCATGTGACCCCATCCCTCCTACGACCATCCCCCACACACCACCAGTCACCCTGCAAAGTTTGGTGTAGCTAGCCCCTAACATCTGCTCCTGGGACAGAATTCCTTCTTATTTTTTTAATAGTTTTAGATTGGTTTTGCTCAGACCAAACTCCCGGAAGGAGTCCCCCGAGTGCGGCCTGAGCATGGCTTCCCTGAGTGACTCCTCTGATGGGGGATTACCTGAGTGGCTCACCTGAGAACCAGCTGTCAGTACACCTGAGTGACCAGGCCCCAGAGTGCCAGAGGCTGTCAGGTCGTCCACTCAAAGAGCGGCCACCCGGAGTGCCTCGACCCTGAGTGCCTCTACCCTGAGTGCCTCGACCCTGAGTGCATATTCCCAACAACAGCCAATGGAATATATTTTGAAATATCAGAATTATTGGTCTCCATTGTGTTATTTTTACATATTAAATTTTTGTGTATATTAAATATATCCGTCATGCAGGTGGGATTGAACGCCGACCTGCATAACGCGAGACCGTCGCTCTACCGTCCACCCCAAGTGGAAGCCTTGGAAGTCATTCTAAGGCTTCCAAGGCTTAGGAAGCTCCATCACTGACATCGCTCCGCAAGGCTTCACCACCTGGGCTTTACGAGGCTTCTTCACCAGGCTTCACCACCTGGGCTTCACGAAGCTTCACCACCTGGGCTTCACGAAGCTTCACCACCTGGGCTTCACCAGGCTTCACCACCTAGGCTTCACGAAGCTTCACCAGGCTTCACCACCTAGGCTTCACGAAGCTTCACCAGGCTTCACCACCTAGGCTTCAGGTTTCACCACCTGGGTTTCACGAGGCTTCACCACCTGGGCTTCACGAGGCTTCACGAAGCTTCACCACCTGGGCTTCACGAAGCTTCACCACCTGGGCTTCACGAAGCTTCACCACCTGGGCTTCACGAAGCTTCACCACCTGGGCTTCACGAAGCTTCACCACCTGGGCTTCACCACCTAGGCTTCACCAGAATTCACCACCTGGGCTTCACGAGGCTTCACCACCTGGGCTTCACCACCTGAGCTTCACGAAGCTTCACCACCTGGGCTTCACGAAGCTTCACCACCTGGGCTTCACGAAGCTTCACCTGGGCTTCACGAAGCTTCACCTGGGCTTCACGAAGCTTCACCTGGGCTTCACCAGGCTTCACGAAGCTTCACGAAGCTTCACCACCTGGGCTTCACCAGGCTTCACCACCTGGGCTTCACGAAGCTTCACCACCTGGGCTTCACGAAGCTTCACCACCTAGGCTTCACGAAGCTTCACCTGGGCTTCACGAAGCTTCATCACCTGGGCTTCACCTCCTCAGCTTCACCTGGGCTTCACGAAGCTTCATCACCTGGGCTTCACGAAGCTTCACCTGGGCTTCACGAAGCTTCACCACCTGGGCTTCACCAGGCTTCACCACCTGGGCTTCACGAAGCTTCACCTAGGCTTCACGAAGCTTTACCAGGCTTCACCTAGGCTTACGAAGCTTCACCACCTAGGCTTCACCTAGGCTTCACCACCTAAGCTTCACCAGGCTTCACCGCCTGGGCTTCACGAAGCTTCACCAGGCTTCACGAGGCTTCACCACCTGGGCTTCACGAAGCTTCACCACCTGAGCTTCACGAAGCTTCACGAGGCTTCACCACCTAGGCTTCACCAGGCTTCACCACCTAAGCTTCACCACCTAAGCTTCACCAAGCTTCACCACCTGGGCTTCACGAGGCGTCACCACCTAGGCTTCACCACCCAAGCTTCACCAGGCTTCACCACCCAAGCTTCACCAAGCTTCACCACCTAAGCTTCACCAAGCTTCACCACCTAAGCATCACCAGGCTTCACCACCTAAGCTTCACCACCTAAGCTTCACCAAGCTTCACCACCTAAGCCTCACCAAGCTTCACCCACCTAAGCTTCACCAAGCTTCACCACCTAAGCTTCACCACCTAAGCTTTACCAAGCTTCACCTAAGCTTCACCTAAGGTTCACCAAGCTCCACCACCTAAGCTTCACCACCTAAGCTTCACCAAGCTTCACCACCTAAGCTTCACCAAGCTTCACCACCTAAGCATCACCAGACTTCACCTAAGCTTCACCACCTAAGCTTCACTAAGCTTCACCACCTAAGCTTTACCACCTAAGCTTCACCAAGCTTCACCACCTAAGCTTCACCAAGCTTCACCACCTAAGCTTCACCAAGCTTTACCACCAAAGCTTCACCACCTAAGCTTCACCAAGCTTCACCACCTAAGCTTCAAGCTTCACCACCAAAGCTTCACCACCTAAGCTTCACCAAGCTTCACCACCTAAGCTTCACCAAGCTTCACCACCTAAGCTTCACCAAGCTTCACCTAAGCTTCACCAAGCTTCACCACCTAAGCTTCACAACCTAAGCTTCACCAAGCTTCACCACCTAAGCTTCACCAAGCTTCACCACCTAAGCTTCACCACCTAAGCATCACCAGACTTCACCACCTAAGCTTCACCGCCTAAGCTTCACTAAGCTTCACCACCTAAGCTTCACCACCTAAGCTTCACCACCTAAGCTTCAAGCTTCACCACCTAAGCTTCAAGCTTCACCACCTAAGCTTCACCACCAAAGCTTCACCACCTAAGCTTCACCAAGCTTCACCACCAAAGCTTCACCACCTAAGCTTCACCAAAGCTTCACCACCTAAGCTTCACCACCAAAGCTTCACCTAAGCTTCACCAAGCTTCACCAAGCTTCACCAGGCCTGACATAGCTCACCAAGAACACACTGCGACAACTTAACAGTCACGTCAACCATTCAGTAATTATTCAGGAGCCAGGATTAACCTCATCCACATTTACATTATTTGGTCCATGAGGAGCTGTGAGGTGTGAGGTGTGAGGAGCTGTGAGGTGTGAGGTGTGAGCTGTGAGGGGTGAGGTGTGAGGTGTGAGCTGTGAGGGGTGAGCTGTGAGGTGTGAGGTGTGAGCTGTGAGGGGTGAGGTGTGAGCTGTGAGGGGTGAGCTGTGAGGTGTGAGGGGTGAGGTGTGAGGTGTGAGCTGTGAGGGGTGAGGTGTGAGGGGTGAGGGGTGAGGTGTGAGGGGTGAGGTGTGAGGTGTGTGGTGTGAGGTGTGAGCTGTGAGGGGTGAGGGGTGAGGTGTGAGGTGTGTGGTGTGAGGTGTGAGCTGTGAGGGGTGAGGGGTGAGGTGTGAGGTGTGTGGTGTGAGCTGTGAGGTGTGAGGTGTGAGGTGTGAGGTGTGAGAGGTGAGGGGTGAGGGGTGAGGTGTGAGCTGTGAGGGGTGAGCTGTGAGGTGTGAGGTGTGAGCTGTGAGCTGTGAGGGGTGAGGTGTGAGGTGTGAGCTGTGAGGGGTGAGGTGTGAGGTGTGAGCTGTGAGGGGTGAGGTGTGAGGTGTGTGGTGTGAGGTGTGAGCTGTGAGGTGTGAGGTGTGAGGTGTGAGGGGTGAGGTGTGAGGTGTGGTTATGGTGTGTGAGGTGTGTGGTGTGAGGGGTGAGGTGTGAGGTGTGAGGGGTGAGGGGTGAGGTGTGAGGGTGGTTATGGTGTGTGAGGTGTGTGGTGTGAGGTGTGAGGGGTGAGGTGTAAGGGTGGTTATGGTGTGTGAGGGATGGTTATAGGATACCGTCTTACCCCTGAGCTCTGTTTCCCATGTTATATCTGTTAAGAATTTTCTTATCTCCTCATAGTTTCCCTTTCGGTATACTAACCTTTTGGTTTCGGTATCCCTCCTCGAGTTCAATAACCCTTCTTCAGTCAGGTACTCAAACACCAATACACTGTGGTCGCTCATTCCTACTGGGGCCTCAAAACCGATTTCTCTTATGTCAGAGTCGTTCAGGGTGAAGACTAGGTCGAGTCTCGCTGGTTCGTCATTGCCTCTCATCCTTGTGGGTTCTCTGACATGCTGGGTTAAGAAGTTTCTTGTCACCACCTCCAATGTGTGTGTAATTACCTAAGTGTAGTTACAGGATGAGAGCTACGCTCGTGGTGTCCCGTCTTCCCAGCACTCTTTGTCATATAACACTTTGAAACTACTGACGGTCTTGGCCTCCACCACCTTCTCCCCTAACTTGTTCCAACCGTCTACCACTCTGTTTGCGAAAGTGAATTTTCTTATATTTCTCCGGCATCTGTGTTTAGCTAGTTTAAATCTATGACCTCTTGTTCTTAAAGTTCCAGGTCTCAGGAAATCTTCCCTATCGATGTTATCAATTCCTGTTACTATTTTGTATGTAGTGATCATATCACCTCTTTTTCTTCTGTCTTCTAGTTTTGGCATATTTAATGCCTCTAACCTCTCCTCGTAGCTCTTACCCTTCAGTTCTGGGAGCCACTTAGTAGCATATCTTTGCACCTTTTCCAGTTTGTTGATGTGCTTCTTAAGATGTGGGCACCACACAACTGCTGCATATTCTAGCTTTGGCCTAACAAAAGTCGTGAACAATTTCTTTAGTATATCGCCATCCATGTATTTAAATGCAATTCTGAAGTTAGAAAGCATCGCATAGGCTCCTTGCACAATATTCTTTATGTGGTCCTCAGGTGATAGTTTTCTATCTAGAACCACCCCTAGATCTCTTTCTTTATCAGAATTCTTTAAAGATTTCTCACATAATATATAGTCTGTGTGGGGCCTATGGTCTCCTGTTCCACATTCCATCACATGACATTTATTAACATTAAATTCCATTTGCCAAGTGGTGCTCCATATACTTATTTTGTCCAGGTCTTCTTGAAGGGCATGACAATCATCTAAGTTTCTTATCCTTCCTATTATCTTAGCATCATCAGCAAACATGTTCATATAATTCTGTATACCAACTGGTAGATCATTTATGTAGACAATAAACATCACTGGTGCAAGAACTGAACCCTGTGGTACTCCACTTGTGACATTTCTCCATTCCGATACATTGCCTCTGATTACTGCCCTCATTTTTCTATGTCAGAAAATTTTTCATCCATGATAGAAGCTTACCTGTCACCCCTCCAATATTTTCCAGTTTCCAGAACAACCTCTTATGTGGAACTCTGTCGAAAGCCTTTTTTAGGTCCAGATAGATGCAGTCAACTTAACCATCTCTTTCATGTAATATCTCTGTTGCTCGATCATAGAAACTGAGTAAATTCGATACACAGGATCTTCCAGATCGAAAACCATACTGTCTGTCTGATATTATATCATTTCTCTCCAGGTGTTCTACCCATTTAGTTTTAATTATTTTTTCCAATATTTTGACTATTACACTTGTCAATGACACAGGTCTATAATTAAGAGGGTCTTCCCTGCTACCACGTGTGTGTGTGGTATGTGTGTGTGTGTGTGTGTGTGTGTGTGTGTGTGTGTGTGTGTGTGTGTGTGTGGTGTGTGTGCGTGTGTGCGTGTGTGTGTGCTGTGTGTGTGTGTGTGTGTGTGTGCGTGTGTGTGTGCTGTGTGTGTGTGTGTGTGTGTGTGGTGTGTGTGTGTGTGTGTGTGTGTGTGTGTGTGTGTGTGTGTGTGTGTGTGTGTGTGGTGTGTATGTGTGTGTGTGTGTGTGTGTGTGTGTGGTGTGTGGTGTGTGTGTGTGTGTGTGTGGTGTGTGTGTGTGTGTGTGTGTGTGTGTGTGTGTGTGTGTGTGTGTGTGTGTGTGTGTGGTGTGTGTGTGTGTGTGTGTGTGTGTACTCACCTATATGTACTCACCTATATGTGCTTGCAGGATCGAGCATTGACTCTTGGATCCCGCCTTTCGAGCATCGGTTGTTTACAGCAATGACTCCTGTCCCATTTCCCTATCATACCTGGTTTTAAAATTATGAATAGTATTTGCTTCCACAACCTGTTCCTGAAGTGCATTCCATTTTCCCACTACTCTCACGCTAAAAGAAAACTTCCTAACATCTCTGTGACTCATCTGAGTTTCAAGCTTCCATCCATGTCCCCTCGTTCTGTTACTATTCCGTGTGAACATTTCGTCTATGTCCACTCTGTCAATTCCTCTGAGTATCTTATACGTTCCTATCATGTCCCCCCTCTCCCTTCTTCTTTCTAGTGTCGTAAGGCACAGTTCCCTCAGGCGCTCTTCATACCCCATCCCTCGTAGCTCTGGGACGAGTCTCGTTGCAAACCTCTGAACCTTTTCCAGTTTCATTATATGCTCCTTCAGATGGGGACTCCATGATGAGGCGGCATACTCTAAGACTGGCCTTACGTAGGCAGTGTAAAGCGCCCTAAATGCCTCCTTACTTAGGTTTCTGAATGATGTTCTAACTTTTGCCAGTGTAGAGTACGCTGCTGTCGTTATCCTATTAATATGTGCCTCAGGAGATAGATTAGGTGTTACGTCCACCCCCAGGTCTCTTTCACGCGTCGTTACAGGTAGGCTGTTCCCCTTCATTGTGTACTGTCCCTTTGGTCTCCTATCTCCTAGTCCCATTTCCATAACTTTACATTTGCTCGTGTTGAATTCTAGTAGCCATTTCTCTGACCATCTCTGCAATCTGTTCAGGTCCTCTTGGAGGATCCTGCAATCCTCATCTGTCACAACTCTTCTCATCAACTTTGCATCATCCGCAAACATCGACATGTAGGACTCTACGCCTGTAAACATGTCGTTAACATATACAAGAAATAGAATTGGTCCCAGCACCGATCCTTGTGGTACTCCACTTGTTACTGTTCGCCAGTCCGACTTCTCGCCCCTTACCGTAACTCTTTGGCTCCTTCCTGTTAGGTAGTTCCTTATCCATTCTAGGACCTTTCCCCCCACCCCCGCCTGCCTCTCGAGCTTGAACAGCAGTCTCATGTGCGGTACTGTATCAAAGGCTTTTTGGCAGTCCAGAAATATGCAGTCTGCCCAACCATCTCTGTCCTGTCTTATCCTCGTTATTTTATCATAGAATTCCAGAAGGTTTGTTAGGCACGATTTCCCTGTCCAGAACCCATGTTGATGTTTGTTCACAAACCTAATGTTCTCCAGGTGTGCAACCAGTCGTAGCCTAATTATTCTTTCCAGTATTTTACAGGGGATGCTTGTCAGTGATACAGGTCTGTAGTTAAGTGCCTCCTCCCTATCTCCTTTCTTGAAGATCGGCACGACATTTGCCTTCTTCCAGCAACTGGGCAATTCTCCTGACATAAGTGACTCATTAAAGATCATTGCCAGAGGCACGCTGAGGGCCTGTGCTGCTTCTTTTAGTATCCACGGTGATACTTTGTCTGGTCCAACTGCTTTAGTTGCATCTAGAGTTGTCAACTGTTTCATTACCTCCTCTGCTGTCACCTCTATATCTGATAGTCTTTCATCTAGGGTAACCCCTTCCAACAATGGGAGCTGCTCAGGCTCGGTAGTGAACACTCCATGGAAACTGGCATTCAGTGCCTCGCAGATTTCCTTGTCACTTTCAGTATATGCCCCCTCTGTCTTCCTTAGTCTTGTCACTTGGTCGTTCACCGACATTTTTCTTCTTATATGACTGTGTAGTAACTTAGGTTGTTTTTTCGCTTTGATTGCAATATCGTTCTCATAGTCCCTTTCCGATGTTCGTCTTATGTTAATGTAATCGTTCCTAGCTCTGTTGTATCTGCTTCTGTTGTCCTCTGTTCTTTGTCTTCTGTACTTCCTCCACTCCCGCCTGCTGGCCATTTTTGCTTCCTGACACTGTCTATTAAACCATGGGTTATTATATTCCTTCTTATTTTTTCCCTTTACCGTTGGTATAAATCTCTCTTCGGCCTCCTGGCATTTCTGTATGACTAGGTCCATCATATCTTGGACTGTTTTTCCTCTAATTTCTTCCTCCCACTGCACTTCACCCAGATAGTCCCTCATCCTCATATAGTCCCCTTTCCTGTAGTCAGCTCTCCTTTCGCAGATCTCTTGTCCCATGGTCATAAGTTTGAATTCCATCATGTAGTCAAAGACTAGGACACAATGGTCACTGGCCCCTAGAGGTATTTCATGCTCTAAATTCTCGATATCTTCTACGTTCTGGGTGAAAATCAGGTCTAATAGGCTCGGTGCATCTCCTCCTCTTTCCCTTGTGTCTTCCTTCACATGTTGTGTCAGGAAATTCCTGTCTATAACATCTACTAATTTTGCTCCCCACGTTTCGTCCCCTCCATGGGGATTCCTTGATTCCCAATTTATCTCTCCATGATTTAGGTCCCCCATGATCAGCAGCTTCGCTCTCATTCTGTGGGCTAGTGTTGCTGCCTTCTGCAGTTCATCTATACATGCTTTGTTGTTGTCATCATACTCCTGCCTGGGTCTTCTACTGTTTGGTGGGGGATTGTAGATTACCAGGATCACAATCTTCCTCCCATCTACTGTCAGAGTTCCATGTATGAAGCTTGTGCACTCATTGGTAACTCGATTTCCCAGGTTGTGTGTGTGAGTGTATGTGTGTGTGTGTGTGTGTGTGTGTGTGTGTGTGTGTGGGTGTGTGGTGTGTGTGTGTGTGTGTGTGTGTGTGTGTGTGTGTGTGTGTGTGTGTGTGTGTGTGTGTGGTGTGTGTGTGTGTGTGGTGTGTGTGTGTGTGGTGTGTGTGTGTGTGTGTGTGTGGTGTGTGTGTGTGTGTGTGTGTGTGTGTGTGTGGTGTGTGTGTGTGTGGTGTGGTGTGTGTGTGTGTGTGTGTGTGTGTGTGTGTGTGTGTGTGTGTGTGTGTGTGTGTGTGTGTGTGTGGTGTGTGTGTGTGTGTGGTGTGTGTGTGTGTGTGTGTGTGTGTGTGTGTGTGTGTGTGTGTGTGTGTGTGTGTGTGTGTGTGTGTGTGGTGTGTGTGTGTGTGTGTGTGTGTGTGTGTGTGTGTGTGTGTGTGTGTGTGTGTGTGTGTGTGTGTGTGTGGTGTGTGTGCGTGTGTGTGTGCTGTGTGTGTGTGTGTGTGTGTGTGCGTGTGTGTGTGCTGTGTGTGTGTGTGTGTGTGTGTGTGTGTGTGTGTGTGGTGTGTGTGTGTGTGTGTGTGTGTGTGTGTGTGTGTGTGTGTGTGTGGTGTGTGTGTGTGTGTATGTGTGTGTGTGTGTGTGTGTGTGTGTGTGGTGTGGTTGGTGTGTGTGTGTGTGTGTGTGTGTGTGTGTGTGTGTGTGTGTGTGTGTGTGTGTGGTGTGTGTGTGTGTGTGTGTGTGTGTGTGTGCGCGTGCGTGTGTGTGTGTGCGTGCGTGTGTGTGTGGAGTCTGGGTGTACAGTGGCAGGTCCCTTTAGGACTCATTTCCGGTGACAGCGAGAGGTTACCCAAGACCTTCACTCCATCACCCCCCCCCTACAGTGACCCCCTACAGTGACCCCCCATAGTGACCCCCCCCCCCACCCACTGGGGGTCACTGTGACCTTTGCTCTTGACCCCCCTCCCCCTCTCCTCAGCATCTAATTGGTGCCCCACTCTAATTGCCCTCAACCCTCAACAAGCAGTACAAAAACTGCTTGTGTCTCCCAGATGTTGACATTTTCTTACTAGCTGTACCCAGCCACGCGGTGCTGTGGCTCCGTTGTTAAGCCACAACAACCATTCACAGTCCCCGGTCCTCCCCACCATTCCCCACTCCCTTGTCCCCACCCACTACAACCCCCCAGGACCCCCCAGGACCCCCCAGGACCCCCCCAGGACCCCACTCCTCCTATAGAGTGTACCCAGGACCCCCCAGGACCCCCCAGGACCCCCCCCTCCTACAGAGTGTACCCAGGACCCCCCAGAACCCCCCCCCCTCCTACAGAGTGTACCCAGGACCCCCCAGGACCCCCCAGGACCCCTCCCCCCTCCTATAGAGTGTACCCAGGACCCCCTAGGACCCCCAAAGACCCCCAGGACCCCCCAGGACCCCTCCCCCCTCCTATAGAGTGTACCCAGGACCCCCCAGGACCCCCCCTTCCTACAGAGTGTACCCAGGACCCCCCAGGACCCCCCAGGACCCCTCCCCCCTCCTACAGAGTGTACCCAGGACCCCCCAGGACCCCCCAGTACCCCCCCTCCTATAGAGTGTACCCAGGACCCCCCAGGACCCCTCCCCCCTCCTACAGAGTGTACCCAGGACCCCCCAGAACCCCCCCAGGACCCCACCCCTCCTACAGAGTGTACCCAGGACCCCCCAGGACCCCCCAGGACCCCTCCCCCTCCTACAGAGTGTACCCAGGACCCCCAGGACCCCCCAGGACCCCTCCCCCCTCCTACAGAGTGTACCCAGGACCCCCCAGGACCCCCCAGGACCCCTCCCCCCTCCTATAGAGTGTACCCAGGACCCCCCAGGACCCCCCCTCCTACAGAGTGTACCCAGGACCCCCGAGGACCCCCCAGGACCCCCCAGGAACCCTCCCCCCTCCTACAGAGTGTACCCAGGACCCCCCAGGAGCCCCCACGACCCCAGGTCCCGATACTCGCACAATCGTAAGTTTCGCGATTTGGGAAGTATATTGGGCGTTTGAACGCTAAATATAGACAGGCGCCAACATTTGAAGGTTTCTTATTGCCAAGAGGAACTCAATAGTTGGCCTTACTGAGCTGTATATTGGGTATACTTATTGGGTATACTTGGTATACTACACGCACCTCACCCCCACCCCTTTCTCCTTACACACACCTCACCCCCACCCCTCTCTCCTCACACACACACACACACACACACACACACACACACACACACACACACACACACACACACACACACACACACACAAAGCTTGAAAAAGTTCAGAGATATGCCACTAGACTAGTCCCAGAACTAAGAGGCATGAGTTACGAGGAAAGGCTGCGGGAAATGCACCTTACGACACTGGAAGACAGACGAGTAAGAGGAGACATGATCACTACCTACAAAATTCCACAACCAAATAACTGGAAGGGAAAGATATGAATGAACGACTCAGTAGTGAGTGAGTGTTTGGGGTGAGGGAGGGAGAGAGATGGGAGGACTGTGGTCACTTGAAATGGAAAGTTTGAAGAGAGAGAGAGTAGGAAGTAGAAATAGAGGGTAGAAGGGTAGATAGGTAGAGAGTAGAAGTTCATAACTTAACGTAACGAGGGGGGGGGGCTACAGTTGACAGTCAGAGCCATATGCAGGCGATGAGTCACAATAACGGGGCTGAAGTATGTTGACCAGACCACACACTAGAAGTTGAAGGGACGACCACGTTTCGGTCCGTCCTGGACCATTCTCAAGTCGATATGTCGACTTGAAAATGGTCCAGGACGGAACGAAACGTCGTCGTCCCTTCAACTTCTAGTGTGAGGTCTGGCCAACAGTCAGAGTCCTCCTTTTAACTTGGGGACGAAACCAGTTTGGCAGCTGAAGCCTCTGACTATCTATCTAATTCTCGCTGCTGTTCACTCTCGTGTGTCTGATCTATCTGTTGTGTCAAGCGTACAGTTCCCTGGGTATATATGGTGACCACTGGAGGTAACGCCGTCTACTAAGCAGTAACCCCGGGGCCAGCTGCCGTCTACTAAGCAGTAACCCCGGGGCCAGCTGCCGTCTACTAAGCAGTAACCCCGGGGCCAGCTGCCGTCTACTAAGCAGTAACCCCGGGGCCAGCTGCCGTCTACTAAGCAGTAACCCCGGGGCCAGCTGCCGTCTACTAAGCAGTAACCCCGGGGCCAGCTGCCGTCTACTAAGCAGTAACCCCGGGGCCAGCTGCCGTCTACTAAGCAGTAACCCCGGGGCCAGCTGCCGTCTACTAAGCAGTAACCCCGGGGCCAGCTGCCGTGCCTTACACAGCGGCTTGTTTGACGGACACACCAAGCTACCTGGCTACAATTATCTGCTTAGCAGAAGCAAGGTCAAGTCCCACGACCTGACCACTGGTCAACTTGTGGTCATTAACTGCTCGAGGTGTAGTTAATGGCGCCAGACAGACAGTCGAGGTGTAGATAATGACGCCAGGCAGACAGTCGAGGTGTAGATAATGGTGCCAGGCAGACAGTCGAGGTGTAGTTAATGACGCCAGGCAGACAGTCGAGGTGTAGTTAATGGTGCCAGGCAGACAGTCGAGGTGTAGTTAATGACGCCAGGCAGACAGTCGAGGTGTAGATAATGACGCCAGGCAGACAGTCGAGGTGTAGATAATGACGCCAGGCAGACAGTCGAGGTGTAGATAATGACGCCAGGCAGACAGTCGAGGTGTAGTTAATGACGCCAGGCAGACAGTCGAGGTGTAGTTAATGACGCCAGGCAGACAGTCGAGGTGTAGTTAATGACGCCAGGCAGACAGTCAAGGTGTAGTTAATGACGCCAGGCAGACAGTCAAGGTGTAGTTAATGACGCCAGGCAGACAGTCTGCCGCCTCTCAACTACTCTCTTGTCTCACTCACTCATCTACTGTATAAAATATTATATAAAACACAATTAAACATATTTATGGTGGTACAAACCATGACCCAGCAGACCGTGGGGGGGGGGGGACCAGCACTCTGGCTCCAGGGACAACACCAGCCAGCAGACCGTGGGGGGGGGGGAGTACCAGCACTCTGGCTCCAGGGACAACACCAGCCAGCAGACCGTGGGGGGGGGGGGGGACCAGCACTCTGGCTCCAGGGACAACACCAGCCAGCAGACCGTGGGGGGGGGGGGAACCAGCACTCTGGCTCTAGGGACAACACCAGCCAGCAGACCGTGGGGGGGGGGGGGACCAGCACTCTGGCTCCAGGGACAACACCAGCCAGCAGACCGTGGGGGGGGGGGGGGAACCAGCACTCTGGCTCCAGGGACAACACCAGCCAGCAGACCGTGGGGGGGGGGGGGGAACCAGCACTCTGGCTCTAGGGACAACACCAGCCAGCAGACCGTGGGGGGGGGGGGGGACCAGCACTCTGGCTCCAGGGACAACACCAGCCAGCAGACCGTGGGGGGGGGGGGAACCAGCACTCTGGCTCCAGGGACAACACCAGCCAGCAGACCGTGGGGGGGGGGGGGGGAACCAGCACTCTGGCTCCAGGGACAACACCAGCCAGCAGACCGTGGGGGGGGGGGGGGGGGAACCAGCACTCTGGCTCCAGGGACAACACCAGCCAGCAGACCGTGGGGGGGGGGGAGTACCAGCACTCTGGCTCCAGGGACAACACCAGCCAGCAGACCGTGGGGGGGGGGGGAGTACCAGCACTCTGGCTCCAGGGACAACACCAGCCAGCAGACCGTGGGGGGGGGGGGAACCAGCACTCTGGCACCAGGGACAACACCAGCCAGCAGACCGTGGGGGGGGAACCAGCACTCTGGCTCCAGGGACAACACCAGCCAGCAGACCGTGGGGGGGGGAGTACCAGCACTCTGGCTCCAGGGACAACACCAGCCAGCAGACCGTGGGGGGGGGGGGGAGTACCAGCACTCTGGCTCCAGGGACAACACCAGCCAGCAGACCGTGGGGGGGGGGGGGAACCAGCACTCTGGCTCCAGGGGCAACACCAGCCAGCAGACCGTGGGGGGGGGGGAACCAGCACTCTGGCTCCAGGGGCAACACCAGCCAGCAGACCGTGGGGGGGGGGGGAACCAGCACTCTGGCTCCAGGGGCAACACCAGCCAGCAGACCGTGGGGGGGGGGGGGACCAGCACTCTGGCTCCAGGGGCAACACCAGCCAGCAGACCGTGGGGGGGGGGGAACCAGCACTCTGGCTCCAGGGACAACACCAGCCAGAAGACCGTGGGGGGGGGGGGAACCAGCACTCTGGCTCCAGGGGCAACACCAGCCAGCAGACCGTGGGGGGGGGGGGGAACCAGCACTCTGGCTCCAGGGACAACACCAGCCAGCAGACCGTGGGGGGGGGAACCAGCACTCTGGCACCAGGGGCAACACCAGCCAGCAGACCGTGGGGGGGGGGGGAGAACCAGCACTCTGGCTCCAGGGACAACACCAGCCAGCAGACCGTGGGGGGGGGGAACCAGCACTCTGGCTCCAGGGGCAACACCAGCCAGCAGACCGTGGGGGGGGGGGGGAACCAGCACTCTGGCTCCAGGGACAACACCAGCCAGCAGACCGTGGGGGGGGGGGGGGACCAGCACTCAGGCTCCAGGGGGGGGGGTAACTCTGGGCACGTGTCCAATACCGCTGTGATCAAGTTGACTGTTCGGTCATCGGTGTTTCCTGGTCTTTAAGAACAACGGGGTTTTCCGGCACCACTCAGCAGATATCCCTTGGTATATTATAGTAACTCGTCCCCCTTCCTACCCCCTCACATCCCCTCACATCCCCTCACCTTCCCTCACCTCCCCTCACCTTCCCTCACCTTCCCTCACCTCCCCTCACCTTCCCTCACCTTCCCTCACCTTCCCTCACTTCCCCAGGTCTTCAAGAAGACCTGGACAAGCTGAAGGAATGGTCAAACAAATGGTTGTTAGAATAAGAAATTCCAGGAGGTCTTCACCCTAGAGCAAGGAGAAATCCCAGAGATAAGAGAGGGAATAGCTAACCAGGAACCACTGGAAGAGTTTGAGATTACCAGCGGGGAAGTAAGGAAGTGTTTACTAGAGTTGGATGTGACAAAGGCTATAGGCCCAGATGGAATCTCCCCTTGGGTTCTAAAGGAAGGAGCAAGAGAACTGAGCCTACCACTCTCCATAGTGTATAACAAATCACTGGCAACAGGGGAACTGCCAGATATTTGGAAAGCAGCTAACGTAGTCCCGATATACAAGAAAGGGGATAGACAGGAGGCACTGAACTACAGGCCAGTGTCTCTAACCTGCATACCATGCAAGCTGATGGAGAAGATTGTGCGAAGAAAGCTAGTGGAACATCTGGAGCGAAGGAACTTTGTAACACAGCATCAACATGGGTTCAGGGATGGCAGGTCCTGCCTCACAGGGTTACTTGAATTCTACGACCAGGCAACAAAAATAAGGCAAGAAAGAGAAGGGTGGGCAGACTGCATATTTTTGGATTGTCAGAAAGCCTTTGATACAGTGCCACATAAGAGGCTAGTGAAAAAGCTGGAGATGCAGGCTGGAGTGAAAGGGAAGGTACTCCGGTGGATACAGGAGTACCTAAGCAACAGGAGACAACGAGTCAGTGTGAGGGCTGAGGTCTCAGATTGGCGAGACATTACGAGTGGAATCCCGCAGGGGTCAGTCCTTGGACCTATACTGTTTCTGATATATGTAAATGATCTCCCAGAGGGTATAGAATCGTTTCTCTCAATGTTTGCCGATGATGCAAAAATTATGAGGAGGATTGAAACTGAGGACGATAGTAGGAGGCTACAAGATGACCTAGACAGACTGAGTGAATGGTCCAACAAATGGCTGTTGAAGTTCAACCCGAGTAAATGCAAAGTAATGAAACTAGGTGGTGGAAATAGGAGGCCAAACACAGGATACAGAATAGGAGATGAAGTACTTAATGAAACGAACAGAGAGAAAGATCTAGGAGTTGATATCACACCAAACCTGTCTCCTGAAGCCCACATAAAAAGAATAACGTCTGCGGCATATGCGAGGCTGGCTAACATCAGAACAGCGTTCAGGAACCTGTGTAAGGAATCATTCAGAACCTTGTATACCACATATGGAGACATGATCACTGCCTACAAAATCCTCAGGGGAATCGACAGGGTAAACAAGGATAAACTATGCAACACTGGTGGGACGCGAACAAAGGGACACAGGGGGAGACTGAGTACCCACATGAGCCACAGAGACGTTAGAAGGAACTTTTTCAGTGTGGGAGTAGTTAACAGGTGGAATGCATTAGGCAGTGATGTGGTGGAGGCTGACTCCATACACAGTTTATAATGTAGATATGATAGAGCCCAGTAGGCTCAGGAACCTGTACACCAGTTGATTGACAGTTGAGAGGCGGGACCAAAGAGCCAGAGCTCAACCCCCGCACAATTAGGTGAGTACACACACACACACACACACACACACACACACACACACACACACACACACACACACACACACACACACACAGGGGGGCCTCGTAGCCTGGTGGATAGTGCGCAGGACTCGTAATTCTGTGGCGCGGGTTCGATTCCCGCACGAGGCAGAAACAAATGGGCAAAGTTTCTTTCACCCTAAGTGCCCCTGTTACCTAGCAGTAAATAGGTACCTGGGAGTTAGTCAGCTGTCACGGGCTGCTTCCTGGGGTGTGTGTGTGTGGTGTGGAAAAAAAAAAGTAGTTAGTAAACAGTTGATTGACAATTGAGAGGCGGGCCGAAAGAGCAAAGCTCAACCCCCGCAAAACACAACTAGTAAACACACACACTTGTCTGGCCTCACGTAATATAATTATGGCGTGAGTGAGGCTTCTTCAGGAGACAACACCTGTCAGGCCTCCCAACACCTGCCCCCTCACAGGTGTTCCCCAACACCTGCCCCCTCACAGGTGTTCCCAACACCTGCCCCCTTACAGGTGTTCCCCAACACCTGCCCCCTCACAGGTGTTCCCCAACACACCTGCCCCCTCACAGGTGTTCCCCAACACCTGCCCCCTCACAGGTGTTCCTCAACACCCGCCCCCTCACAGGTGTTCCCCAACACCTGCCCCCTCACAGGTGTTCCCCAACACCTGCCCCCTCACAGGTGTTCCCCAACACCTGCCCCCTCACAGGTGTTCCTCAACACCTGCCCCCTCACAGGTGTTCCCAACACCCGCCCCCTCACAGGTGTTCCCCAACACCTGCCCCCTCACAGGTGTTCCCCAACACCCGCCCCCTCACAGGTGTTCCCCAACACCTGCCCCCTCACAGGTGTTCCCCAACACCCGCCCCCTCACAGGTGTTCCCCAACACCTGCCCCCTCACAGGTGTTCCTCAACACCTGCCCCCTCACAGGTGTTCCCAACACCCGCCCCCTCACAGGTGTTCCCCAACACCTGCCCCCTCACAGGTGTTCCTCAACACCTGCCCCCTCACAGGTGTTCCCCAACACCTGCCCCCTCACAGGTGTTCCCCAACACCCGCCCCCTCACAGGTGTTCCCCAACACCTGCCCCCTCACAGGTGTTCCCCAACACCCGCCCCCTCACAGGTGTTCCCCAACACCTGCCCCCTCACAGGTGTTCCCCAACACCTGCCCCTCTGCAGTGTTCTCTGATTGTGCCTATGGCACCTCTGCTCTTCACTGGACCTCTGATGTTTATACAGTGTTCTCTGATTGTGCCAATGGCACCTCTGCTCTTCACTGGACCTCTGATGTTTATACAGTGTTCTCTGATTGTGCCTATGGCACCTCTTCTCTTCACTGGACCTCTGATGTTTATACAGTGTTCTCTGATTGTGCCTATGGCATCTCTTCTCTTCACTGGACCTCTGATGTTTATACAGTGTTCTCTGATTGTGCCTATGGCACCTCTTCTCTTCACTGGACCTCTGATGTTTATACAGTGTTCTCTGATTGTGCCTATGGCACCTCTGCTCTTCACTGGACCTCTGATGTTTATACAGTGTTCTCTGATTGTGCCTATGGCACCTCTGCTCTTCACTGGTTCTATTCTGCATTTTCTTCCATGTCGTTCACTCCAGTACGTTGTTATTTTACTGTGTAGATTTGGGACCTGGCCCTCCAGTATTTTCCATGTGTATATTATTTGGTATCTCTCTCGTCTCCTTTCTAGTGAGTACATTTGGAGAGCTTTGAGACGATCCCAATAATTTAGGTGCTTTATCTCGTCTATGCGTGCCGTATATGTTCTCTGTATTCCCTCTATTTCAGCAATCTCTCCTGCTCTGAAGGGGGAAGTGAGTACTGAGCAGTACTCAAGACGGGACAACACAAGTGACTTGAAGAGTACAACCATTGTGATGGGATCCCTGGATTTGAAAGTTCTCGTAACCCATCATTCTTGTTTCTTGCAAGGAATATGTGTTCTGAATGTTGCTGTTGAGAGGCAATGTTGCCAACCACTAAACATTACGACCGCGTGAAGCAAACAAGCAGTTACGTTGTTCTGAACCAAGATGATGAAATAGATGTAATTATATCTAATTAGATGTAATTACTGGTGAAGGATTAGACTGGAGATAATGTATATATTGTAGACCCCAGCCACTGCCAGTTGTATGTTTCACGGGGATACATGGTATTCATGAGTCAGTATTCATACATGTATGAGGCAGTTGACACGTCCTCACGAGGGCTGTGTTGTGAGTGGTGATGAGTCAGTCATGAGGCGGGAGGAGACAGATTGGCCAGTCAGGGTGCTCAGTGTGTGTGATTACCGCCTTCTTGCAATAATGGTCCTTAAGACAGCTGCAGTTATGGGTCATTATCTCTTCCTGATCCCCGTGTTGTGTGTGTGTGTCTGTGTGTACCAACACACACACACACACACACACACACACACACACACACACACACACACACACACACACACACACACACACACACACACATACACACACACACACACATACACACACACATACACACACACACACACACACATACACACACACACACACACACACACACACACACACACACACACACACACACACACACACACACACACACACACACACACATACACACACACACATTCCCAGAGAACAATGGTAATGTGTGCGGCCCCTGAAGTGATTAACATATTACCAGCAATGTGTAGCCATGGGAATGTGTGCACCTGTGGTATGTACACCTGTAGTGTGTGTGTACACCTGTAGTGCGTGTACACCTGTAGTGTGTGTACACCTGTGTGCACTCCACCGTGTAATTCAATGATCGCGGAAGCCTGCATCTTGACCTCTGGGCCGTGGAAGCCTTAGCATGTGCTGTGACCCACCGACACATCTGTATGGCCTCGGGTCCACCACACTGTGGTGTCTGGTCTGGGGTAGGGGTATGGTAGCTGAGTGGACAGCACGCACCACTCATAATTCTGGTCCCACCCCCCCAATAGTCAGCTATTGTGGGAAGTCAGGGGAGACGAGGAACACCCCGTCTCACACGAACACTCCGTCTCACACGAACACTCCGTCTCCCACGAACACTCCGTCTCACACGAACACTCCGTCTCACACGAACACCCTGTCTAACACGAACACCCCGTCTCACACGAACACCCTGTCTAACACGAACACTCCGTCTCACACGAACACTCCGTCTCCCACGAACACTCCGTCTCACACGAACACTCCGTCTCACACGAACACTCCGTCTCCCACGAACACTCCGTCTCACACGAACACTCCGTCTCACACGAACACTCCGTCTCACACGAACACCCCGTCTAACACGGACACTCCGTCTCCCACGAACACTCCGTCTCACACGAACACTCCGTCTAACACGGACACTCCGTCTCCCACGAACACTCCGTCTCACACGAACACTCCGTCTCACACGAACACCCTGTCTAACACGAACACTCCGTCTCACACGAACACTCCGTCTCACACGAACACCCCGTCTAACACGGACACTCCGTCTAACACGGACACTCCGTCTAACACGAACACTCCGTCTCCCACGAACACCCTGTCTAACACGAACACTTCGTCTAACACGGACACTCCGTCTAACACAAACACTCCGTCTCCCACGAACACCCTGTCTAACACGAACACTCCGTCTCACACGAACACTCCGTCTCCCACGAACACCCTGTCTAACACGAACACTCCGTCTCACACGAACACACCGTCTCACACGAACACACCGTCTCACACGAACACTCCGTCTCACACGAACACACCGTCTAACACGAACACTCCGTCTCACATGAACACTCCGTCTCACACGAACACACCGTCTCACACGAACACTCCGTCTCCCACGAACACACCGTCTAACATGGACACTCCGTCTAACACGAACACTCCGTCTCACATGAACACTCCGTCTCACACGAACACACCGTCTAACACGAACACTCCGTCTAACACGAACACTCCGTCTCACACGAACACTCCGTCTCACACGAACACACCGTCTCACACGAACACTCCGTCTCCCACGAACACACCGTCTAACACGGACACTCCGTCTAACACGAACACTCCGTCTAACACGGACACTCCGTCTCACACGAACACTCCGTCTAACACGGACACTCCGTCTAACACGGACACTCCGTCTAACACGGACACTCCGTCTAACACGAACACACCGTCTAACACGAACACTCCGTCTCACACGAACACTCCGTCTCACACGAACACTCCGTCTCACACGAACACTCCATCTCACACGAACACACCGTCTAACACGAACACTCCGTCTCACACGAACACTCCGTCTCACACGAACACTCCGTCTCACACGAACACACCGTCTAACACGAACACTCCGTCTCACACGAACACTCCGTCTCACACGAACACACCGTCTAACACGAACACTCCGTCTCACACGAACACTCCGTCTCACACGAACACTCCGTCTCCCACGAACACACCGTCTAACACGAACACACCGTCTAACACGGACACTCCGTCTAACACGAACACCTCACACGAACACTCCGTCTCACACGAACACCCCGTCTCACACGAACACACCGTCTAACACGGACACTCCGTCTCACACGAACACCTCACACGAACACTCCGTCTCACACGAACACTCCGTCTCACACGAACACCTCAGCTCACACGAACACCTCATCTCACACGAACACCTCAGCTCACACGAACACCTCATCTCACACGAACACCTCATCTCACACGAACACCTCATCTCACACGAACACCTCAGCTCACACGAACACCTCACCTCACACGAACACCTCGTCTCACACGAACACCCCGTCTAACACGATACCTCGCCTAACACGAACACCTCGCCTCACACGAACACCTCGCCTCACACGAACACCTCGCCTCATACGAACACCTCGCCTCACACAAACACCCCGCCTCACACGAACACCCCGCCTCACACGAACACCTCGCCTCACACGAACACCTCAGCTCACACGAACACCTCGCCTCACACGAACACCTCAGCTCACACGAACCACGAACACATAACGACACTGACCAATCCCCACGACCCATAACCCTAACAGCCTCAAGCTACCTAACAGTGTTCTCTCTCAATTAAAACCATTCGGTTAACGACCAAACTACGCCCTTCACAATATCCACCACAACACCCACAAACCGCCCACCAAATATACAAAAAGTTCCATGAGGCTGTACAGAGGCGAGTACAAACAAGGCCACAAAAGTTCCCACTGGGACAAAAAGTTCCATGAGGCTGTACAGAGGCGGGTACAAACAAGGCCACAAAAGTTCCCACTGGGGCAAAAAGTTCGACAATGGAGGCAGGAAATCAAATAGCAACTGGATAGGAAATTTATCTTCCCAGTGAGATCATTTTCTGATTGTTACACTCTCGTGGAACACTCGTGGAACACTCGTGGAACAACACAACACTCGTGGAACAACACAACACTCGTGGAACACTCGTGGAACAACACTCGTGGAACACTCGTGGAACACCACAACACTCGTGGAACACTCGTGGAACAACACTCGTGGAACACTCGTGGAACAACACTCGTAGAACACTTGTGGAACACTCGTGGAACAACACTCGTAGAACACTCGTGGAACAACACTCGTGGAACACTCGTGGAACACTCGTGGAACAACACTCGTGGAACACTCGTGGAACACTCGTAGAACAACACTCTTGGAACACTCGTAGAACAACACTCTTGGAACACTCGTAGAACAACACTCTTGGAACACTCGTGGAACAACACTCGTGGAACAACACTCGTGGAACACTCGTGGAACAACACAACACTCGTGGAACAACACTCGTGGAACACTCGTGGAACACCACAACACTCGTGGAACACCACAACACTCGTGGAACAACACTCGAGGAACACTCGTGGAACACTCGTGGAACAACACTCGTAGAACAACACTCGTGGAACACTCGTGGAACAACACTCGTAGAACAACACTCGTGGAACAACACTCGTGGAACACTCGTGGAACAACACTCGTGGAACACTCGTGGAACAACACTCGTGGAACACTTGTGGAACACTCGTGGAACAACACTCGTGGAACACTTGTGAAACAACACTCGTGGAACACTCGTGGAACAACACTCGTAGAACAACACTCGTGGAACAACACTCGTGGAACACTCGTGGAACAACACTCGTGGAACAACACTCGTAGAACAACACTTTTGGAAAACTCGTGGAACAACACTCGTGGAACACTCGTGGAACAACACTCGTAGAACAACACTCGTGGAACACTCGTGGAACAACACTCGTGGAACAACACTCGTGGAACACTCGTGGAACACTCGTGGAACACTCGTGGAACAACACTCGTGGAACACTTGTGAAACAACACTCGTGGAACACTCGTGGAACAACACTCGTGGAACACTCGTGGAACAACACTCGTAGAACAACACTCGTAGAACACTCGTGGAACACTCGTAGAACAACACTCGTGGAACAACACTCGTGGAACAACACTCGTGGAACACTCGTGGAACAACACTCGTGGAACACTTGTGGAACACTCGTGGAACAACACTCGTGGAACACTTGTGAAACAACACTCGTGGAACACTCGTGGAACAACACTCGTGGAACACTCGTGGAACAACACTCGTGGAACACTCGTGGAACAACACTCGTAGAACAACACTCTTGGAACACTCGTTGAACAACACTCGTAGAACACTCTTGGAAAACTCGTGGAACAACACTCGTGGAACACTCGTGGAACAACACTCGTAGAACAACACAACACTCGTGGAACACTCGTTGAACAACACTCGTAGAACAACACTCTTGGAAAACTCGTGGAACAACACTCGTGGAACACT
The DNA here is from genome assembly GCF_040958095.1 of Procambarus clarkii. Lineage (NCBI taxonomy): Eukaryota > Metazoa > Arthropoda > Malacostraca > Decapoda > Cambaridae > Procambarus > Procambarus clarkii. The sequence continues at coordinate 34,692,474 of NC_091163.1, forward strand.
CGTGGAACAACACTCGTTGAACAACACAACACTCGTGGAAAACTCGTGGAACAACACTCGTGGAACACCTCAACACTCGTGGAACACCACAACACTGGTGGAACAACACTCGTGGAGCACCTCAACACTCGTGGAACAACACTCGTGGAACAACACAACACTGGTGGAACAACACACGTGGAACACCTCAACACTCGTGGAACAACACAACACTCGTGGAACACCACAACACCCGTGGAACACTCGTGGAACACCACAACACTCGTGGAACAACACACCACTCGTGGAACACCACAACACCCGTGGAACACTCGTGGAACACCACAACACTCGTGGAACACCACAACACTCGTGGAACACCACAACACTCGTGGAACACCACAACACTCGTGGAACACTAGTGGAACAACACAACACTCATGGAACACTCGTGGAACACCACAACACTCGTGGAACACCACAACACTCGTGGAACACTAGTGGAACAACACAACACTCATGGAACACTCGTGGAACACCACAACACTCGTGGAACACTAGTGGAACAACACAACACTCATGGAACACTCGTGGAACACCACAACACTCGTGGAGTAACACTCGTGGAACACCACAACACTCGTGGAACACCACAACACCCGTGGAACACTCGTGGAACACCACAACACTCGTGGAACACCACAACACTCGTGGAACACCACAACACCCGTGGAACACTCGTGGAACACTCGTGGAACACCACAACACTCGTGGAACACTACAACACTCGTGGAACACTAGTGGAACAACACAACACTCGTGGAACACCACAACACTCGTGAAACACTCGTGGAACAATACAACACTCGTGGAACACCACAACACTCGTGGAACACTCGTAGAACTACACAACACTCGTGGAACACTCGTGGAACACCACAACACTCGTGGAACACCACAACACTCGTGGAACAACACAACACTCGTGGAACACTCGTGGAACAACACAACACTCGTGGAACACTCGTGGAACAACACAACACTCGTGGAACACCACAAGACTCGTGGTACAACACTCGTGGAACAACACAACACTCGTGGAACAACACTCGTGGAACAACACTCGTGGAACACCACAACACTCGTGGAACAACAGAACACTCGTGGAACACCACAACACTCGTGGAACAACACTCGTGGAACACCACAACACTCGTGGAACAACAGAACACTCGTGGAACACCACAACACTCGTGGAACAACACTCGTGGAACACCACAACACTCGTGGAACAACAGAACACTCGTGGAACACAACAACACTCTTGGAACAACACAACACTCGTGGAACAATACTCGTGGAACAACACAACACTCGTGGAACAATACAACACTCGTGGAACACCACAACACTCGTGGAACAACACAACAAGCATGGAACAACAACACTAGCCACCACCACAACAAGACATGCTGGAACACCACAACACTCGTGGAACAACACAACACTTGTGGAACAACACTCGTGGAACAACACAACAAGCTTGGAACAACACAACAAGCATGGAACACTCGTGGAACAACACAACACTCGTGGAACAACACTCATGGAACAACACAACAAGCATGGAACAACACTCGTGGAACAACACACCAAGCATGGAACAACACAACAAGCATGGAGCAACACTCGTGGAACAACAGAACACTCGTGGAACACCACAACACTCGTGGAACAACACAACACTCGTGGAACACCACAACACTCGTGGAACAACACAACACTTGTGGAACAATACTCATGGAACAACACAACACTCGTGGAACACCACAACACTCGTGGAACAACACAACACTTGTGGAACAATACTCGTTAACAACACAACACTCGTGGAACAACACAACACTTGTGGAACAACACTCGTGGAACAA
>NC_091163.1:34699383-34759383 GCF_040958095.1 Procambarus clarkii
GGGGGACAGGGAAGGGGTAATGGTGGGGAGGACGAGGGGGGACAGGGAGTGAGGAATGGTGGGGAGGACGAGGGGGGACAGGGAAGGGGTAATGGTGGGGAGGACGAGGGGACAGGGGAGGGGTAATGGTGGGGAGGACGAGGGGACAGGGGAGGGGTAATGGTGGGGAGGACGAGGGGACAGGGAAGGGGTAATGGTGGGGAGGACGAGGGGACAGGGAAGGGGTGCTGTGGCTCAGCAACCCTCGTGCACTACTGAGCCACAGCAACCCTCGTGCACTACTGAGCCACAGCAACCCTCGTGCACTACTGAGCCACAGCAACCCTCGTGCACTACTGAGCCACAGCAACCCTCGTGCACTACTGAGCCACAACAACCCTCGTGCACTACTGAGCCACAGCAACCCTCGTGCACTACTGAGCCACAGCACCGCGTGGCCGGGAACAGCTAGTAAGAATAATAATAATATTATTATTAAGAATAAGAATATTATTATTATTATTATTGCGGCAAATAATACATTGTAATTTAGCATAAATTAAGTCAATTATAAATATTCTAAAATAATTTAATACCAAATTTGAATTTGGAGGTGACCTTTGTTGTGGGGTCAGGCGAGTCTTCAGGCGAGCCTACGAGACTCCAAACTAGCCTACGAGACTCCAAACTAGCCTACGACCCCTCCAAACGAGCCTACGAGACTCCAAACGAGCCTACGAGATTCCAAAGTTGTCTACGACCCTCCAAACTAGCCTACGACCCCTCAAAACGAGCCTACGAGACTCCAAACGAGCCTACGAGACTCCAAAGTTGTCTACGACCCTCCAAACTAGCCTACGACCCCTCCAAACGAGCCTACGAGACTCCAAACGAGCCTACGAGATTCCAAAGTTGTCTACGACCCTCCAAACTAGCCTACGACCCCTCAAAACGAGCCTACGAGACTCCAAACGAGCCTACGAGACTCCAAAGTTGTCTACGACCCTCCAAACTAGCCTACGACCCCTCAAAACGAGCCTACGAGACTCCAAACGAGCCTACGAGACTCCAAAGTTGTCTACGACCCTCCAAACTAGCCTACGACCCCTCCAAACGAGCCTACGAGACTCCAAACGAGCCTACGAGACTCCAAAGTTGTCTACGACCCTCCAAACTAGCCTACGACCCCTCAAAACGAGCCTACGAGACTCCAAACTAGTCTACGACCCTCCAAACTAGCCTACGACCCCTCCAAACGAGCCTACGAGACTCCAAACTTGTCTACGACCCTCCAAACTAGCTTACGACCCCTCCAAACGAGCCTACGAGACTTCAAACTAGCCTACACCCCTCCAAACGAGCCTACTAGACTCCAAACTAGCCTACGACCCTCCAAACGAGCCGACGACCCCTCCAAACGAGCCTACGAGACTCCAAACGAGCCTACGAGATTCCAAACTAGCCTACGAGACTCCAAACTAGCCTACGCCCCTCCAAACTAGCCTACGAGACTCCAAACGAGCCTACGCCCCTCCAAATAAGTCTACGAGACTCCAAACGAGCCTACACTCCTCCAAACGAGCCTACGAGACTCCAAACTAGCCTACGACCCTCCAAACTAGCCTACGAGACTCCAAACTAGTCTACGACCCTCCAAACTAGCATACGACCCTCCAAACGATTTTACGAGCCTCCAAACTAGCCTATGACCCCCTCCAAACTAGCCTACGAGACTCCAAACTAGTCTACGACCCTCCAAACTAGCATACGACCCTCCAAACGATTTTACGAGCCTCCAAACTAGCGTATGACCCCTCCAAACGAGCCTACGACATTCCAAACGAGCCTACGACACTCCAAACGAGCCTACGACACTCCAAACGAGCCTACGAGACTGCAAACGAACCTACGACATTCCAAACGAGGTCTACGACAGTCCAAACGAGCCTACGACATTCCAAACGAGCCTACGACACTCCAAACGAGCCAACGAGACTCCAAACTAGTCTATGACCCTCCAAACGGGCCTACGACACTCCAAACGAGCCTACAAGACTGCAAACGAGCCTACGACATTCCAAACGAGTCTACGGCAGTCTAAACGAGCCTACGACACTCCAAACGAGCCTACGACACTCCAAACGAGCCTACGACACTCCAAACGAGCCTACGACACTCCAAACTAATCTACGACCCTCCAAACGAGCCTAGGACACTCCAAACGAGCCTACGACACTCCAAAGGAGCCTACGACACTCCAAACGAGACTCCAAGCTAGTCCACGACCCTCCAAACTAGTCTATGACCCTCCAAACGAGCCTACGAGACTCCACACGAGCCTACGACACTCCAAATGAGCCTACGACACTCCAAACGAACCTACGAGACTCCAAACGAGCCTACGACACTCCAAACGAGCCTACGACACTCCAAACGAGCCTACGACACTCCAAACGAGTCTACGACCCTCCAAACGAACCTACGACCCTCCAAACGAGTCTACGACCCTCCAAACTAGTCTACGAGGCTGTGAACGAGTCACAGTGAAGGTAGAGGCGACTCACCACCCGCCTAACACGCTATAACCAGCCTTATAGACCATGACAATGGCTCCATAAGAAAATGGCGGCCAAAGGTGGAGCCCCGGGCCGCGCCGGCCTGGAAAAACTCTCACCACCCTGACTAGGTACTATCCAGGTGTTGGACAATGGGGGGGTAGGGGGGAGGGGGGATAGAGGGAGGGGGGGAAGAGCCATTGATCTCTGAGAACCATTAATTAAAGGCTCTAGACTTTAAAAGCTTTACATCATTGATAACCTTTTTTATGCATAACTTACTTAACCTATCCTGATGTATCCTAACCTATCCTGATGTATCCTAACCTATCCTGATATATGCTGACGTATCCTAATCTATCCTGACCTAACCTAACCAATCCTGACGTATTTTAACCTTTCCTGACCTATCCAAACGTAACCTAACCTAACCTAACTTATGCTAACCTATCCTGACGTATCCTGACGTATCCTAACCTATCCTGACGTATCCTAACCAATCCTGACGTATTTTAACCTATCCTGACGTATCCTAATCTAACCTAACCTATCCTGACGTATCCTAACCTATCCTGACGTATCCTGACGTATCCTAACCAATCCTGACGTATTTTAACCTATCCTGACGTATCCTAACCTATCCTGACGTATCCTGACGTATCCTTACGTATCCTAACCTATCCTGACGTATACTGACGTATCCTGACCTATCCTAACCTATCCTGACCTATCCTAACCTATCCTGACGTATCCTGACGTATCCTGACGTATCCTGACGTATCCTAACCTATCCTAACCTATCCTAACGTATCCTGACCTAACCTAACCAATCCTGACGTATTTTAACCTTTCCTGACCTATCCAAACGTAACCTAACCTAACCTAACTTATGCTAACCTATCCTGACCTATCCTGACCTATCCTGACCTATCCTGACCTATCCTGACCTATCCTGACGTATCCTAACCTATCCTGACCTATCCTGACCTATCCTGACCTATCCTGACCTATCCTGACGTATCCTAACCTATCCTGACCTATCCTGACCTATCCTAGCCTATCCTGACCTATCCTGACCTATCCTAGCCTATCCTGACCTATCCTAGCCTATCCTGACCTATCCTAGCCTATCCTGACCTATCCTAGCCTATCCTGACCTATCCTAGCCTATCGTAACGACAATAAAGGTAAATTTCTGTTTTTATTTATGCATACACAATGCTAGACGTGTGACGTCACTGTGACGTCACGGTGACGTCACAGTGACCGAATGCACACACAGTATGCTAGATGTGTGACGTCACTGTGACGTAATCAGGTCGATTTCGGGGACCATTTTTGGATAAGGATTTCGAGGCCGTCTAGAACATTCCACCCACAAGGGCATACATTTAAATGGCCTTAAAGGCTCCACAGATATCTTCAGATATCCACAGATACGTCAGATATCTTGATATATACATGTGTATGATATAATACACGGCACGAACCTCACACGGCTGCCAGATACAAGATATCAAGCTTAGTTATGCTCTCAAACACCCACACATTGTGTCAGCAAGGTGGACAGCCCGCCTGCTATCATAACATGGTGTCAGCAAGGTGGACAGCCCGCCTGCTATCATAACATTGTGTCAGCAAGGTGGACAGCCCGCCTGCTATCATAACATTGTGTCAGCAAGGTGGACAGCCCGCCTGCTATCATAACATTGTGTCAGCAAGGCGGACAGCCCGCCTGCTATCATAACATGGTGTCAGCAAGGCGGTCAGCCCGCCTGCTATCATAACATGGTGTCAGCAAGGTGGTCAGCCCGCCTGCTATCATAACATTGTGTCAGCAAGGTGGACAGCCCGCCTGCTATCATAACATGGTGTCAGCAAGGTGGTCAGCCCGCCTGCTATCATAACATTGTGTCAGCAAGGTGGACAGCCCGCCTGCTATCATAACATGGTGTCAGCAAGGCGGACAGCCCGCCTGCTATCATAACATTGTGTCAGCAAGGTGGACAGCCCGCCTGCTATCATAACATGGTGTCAGCAAGGCGGACAGCCCGCCTGCTATCATAACATTGTGTCAGCAAGGTGGACAGCCCGCCTGCTATCATAACATTGTGTCAGCAAGGTGGACAGCCGCCTGCTATCATAACATGGTGTCAGCAAGGTGGACAGCCCGCCTGCTATCATAACATGGTGTCAGCAAGGTGGACAGCCCGCCTGCTATCATAACATTGTGTCAGCAAGGTGGACAGCCCGCCTGCTATCATAACATGGTGTCAGCAAGGTGGACAGCCCGCCTGCTATCATAACATTGTGTCAGCAAGGTGGACAGCCCGCCTGCTATCATAACATGGTGTCAGCAAGGTGGACAGCCCGCCTGCTATCATAACATGGTGTCAGCAAGGCGGTCAGCCCGCCTGCTATCATAACATGGTGTCAGCAAGGCGGACAGAACGCCTGCTATTATAACATTGTGTCAGCAAGGTGGACAGCCCGCCTGCTATCATAACATTGTGTCAGCAAGGCGGACAGCCCGCCTGCTATCATAACATTGTGTCAGCAAGGCGGACAGCCCGCCTGCTATCATAACATTGTGTCAGCAAGGCGGACAGCCCGCCTGCTATCATAACATTGTGTCAGCAAGGTGGACAGCCCGCCTGCTATCATAACATTGTGTCAGCAAGGTGGACAGCCCGCCTGCTATCATAACATTGTGTCAGCAAGGTGGACAGCCCGCCTGCTATCATAACATGGTGTCAGCAAGGCGGACAGCCCGCCTGCTATCATAACATTGTGTCAGCAAGGTGGACAGCCCGCCTGCTATCATAACATGGTGTCAGCAAGGCGGTCAGCCCGCCTGCTATCATAACATTGTGTCAGCAAGGTGGACAGCCCGCCTGCTATCATAACATGGTGTCAGCAAGGCGGACAGCCCGCCTGCTATCATAACATTGTGTCAGCAAGGTGGACAGCCCGCCTGCTATCATAACATGGTGTCAGCAAGGCGGTCAGCCCGCCTGCTATCACAACATTGTGTCAGCAAGGCGGACAGCCCGCCTGCTATCATAACATTGTGTCAGCAAGGTGGACAGCCCGCCTGCTATCATAACATGGTGTCAGCAAGGTAGACAGCCCGCCTGCTATCATAACATTGTGTCAGCAAGGTGGACAGCCCGCCTGCTATCATAACATTGTGTCAGCAAAGTGGACAGCCCGCCTGCTATCATAACATGGTGTCAGCAAGGTGGACAGCCCGCCTGCTATCATAACATGGTGTCAGCAAGGTGGTCAGCCCGCCTGCTATCATAACATTGTGTCAGCAAGGCGGACAGCCCGCCTGCTATCATAACATGGTGTCAGCAAGGCGGACAGCCCGCCTGCTATCATAACATCGTGTCAGCAAGGCGGACAGCCCGCCTGCTGTCATAACATCGTGTCAGCAAGGCGGACAGCCCGCCTGCTATCATAACATTGTGTCAGCAAAGTGGACAGCCCGCCTGCTATCATAACATGGTGCCAGCAAGGTGGACAGCCCGCCTGCTATCATAACATGGTGTCAGCAAGGTGGTCAGCCCGCCTGCTATCATAACATGGTGTCAGCAAGGCTGACAGCCCGCCTGCTATCATAACATCGTGTCAGCAAGGCGGACAGCCCGCCTGCTGTCATAACATCGTGTCAGCAAGGCGGACAGCCCGCCTGCTATCATAACATTGTGTCAGCAAGGTGGACAGCCCGCCTGCTATCATAACATGGTGTCAGCAAGGCGGACAGCCCGCCTGCTATCATAGCATGGTGTCAGCAAGGCGGACAGCCCGCCTGCTATCATAACATCGTGTCAGCAAGGCAGACAGCCCGCCTGCTATCATAGCATGGTGTCAGCAAGGCGGACAGCCCGCCTGCTATCATAACATGGTGTCAGCAAGGCAGACAGCCCGCCTGCTATCATAACATCGTGTCAGCAAGGTGGTCAGCCCGCCTGCTATCATTACAAAGAAGAATCTCGTCGCTGATTGGCTGTTCATTCTGCACCCACTAACAGCCCCCTGGAGACAACTTCTCAAAGCCGGTTCCCGGACGCAGGTTCGAATCCTCGTCACAGCCCTTGTGGATTTGTACAGCTCGACTCGTTAACTTGGTTAGTTTAAGGGACACAACTGGCGATGGTTGGAGCAGGAAGGTGTAGTTGATGGTCGGATGGCCTGCACGGTAGTTAGGAAGAGTAGTTAAGAGGACTTACCTATTCTGATGATGGCTGGGAGTGCCAGGGCCACTTGGAGGAGCAGCGTGAGACACACCACGACCAGCGGCCACCAGGTGGCCCTCGGGGGCACCCTGGTCGCCCTCCAGGGACAGGTAGCCACCGTCTGCCACTCCTTAACTCCCCGGCTGGACCCAACTGTCCGACAAGGAAGGATTGTCTTGACTGTCTGTATTGACAGATCACTGGTTGATTGACAGGAAGCGTCCAAACTGTCAATCATGGTTGACAGATCTGGCAGAGACTGGCCAATGGTGGCCAGTGTTCGTGGGCTCAAGTCCATGTTAACCAGTGCTTTTGAGCCCAGTTGTGGGCTCAAGTCCATGTTAACCAGTGCTTTTGAGCCCAGTTGTGGGCTCAAGTCCATGTTAACCAGTGCTTTTGAGCCCAGTTGTGGGCTCAAGTCCATGTTGAGGTGTAAGGCCAGCGAGTGAGCCTCCCTGCACTGTGAGCAACTTGTCTCTGTAACACCAGATGCTTCCAGCCCCTCACAAGACGGTGACGTCTTTACCATTCCTTCCCCACTCAGGCCGTCTCTCTGTGTCTCCCTCTCTCCGCAAGCCCAAACTGTTCTGCTCGTCCAGTAGTTCCTGCCCTCCCAGGCCTCCCAAGTGTCCTTAGTGCCCGGGTTCGAGCCCCGGCCACTGACGGAGTCGCCTGGAGAGCCTTGCAGTTTCTCCTGTGTGGTACTAGGCATTGTTACTATATCAAGGTGAAGGTCTTGAGGTGTTAACTACCTCCTGTAACGACCCCCTTGGTCTTAAGGTGTTAATTACCTCCTGTAACGACCCCTTGGTCTTAAGGTGTTAACTACCTCCTGTAACGACCCCCTTGGTCTTAAGGTGTTAACTACCTCCTGTAACGACCCCCTTGGTCTTAAGGTGTTAACTACCTCCTGTAACGACCCCCTTGGTCTTAAGGTGTTAACTACCTCCTGTAACGACCCCTTGTTCAGGTGTACACTCTCTGACACCTCACTTGGCAATATTTCTAAGTTACAATCATATATGTTCCTTTAAACTCATTTTCTTAACTCATTTATCTTGAGAATGTGAAAATAACTCATATCTCAACTATCAACTCAAGTTAGGCCCCGCAACTTGGTCGGGGCAGCAACTTAAGAGGCACTTAATGGTCTTGACGACACACTTGGCACTTATACACTCACTTATACAACAGCAATACAGCTTGTAGGCAACTTGTAATGTATTTCTCAACATAAGTTAATGTTTCTGTAAGTTGTAAAGTTAAGCTTTGGTGAGTTGTCAGGTGTTAACACCAAGCTGGACACCGGTTACCAACAGCTTATTCATCATTCACCGCCTCATTACTCATCACTGGCCACTCATCACTGGCCACTCATCCCTGGCCACTCATCACTGGCCACTCATCACTGGCCACTCATCACTGGCCACTCATCACTGGCCACTCATCACTGGCCACTCATCCCTGGCCACTCATCACGACCACACTTAAACTTTGTATCAACTTAACCAATTCATCACTAAATCTTCACTTTATTGAAATAAAATGCTTTAGAGAAATTACTACAAGCAAAACATCACTCTAGAAAACATATCACTTAAGGTTCAGTCATTTTCTGCCATTGCCAGAGGGTTGTGTTTCATCTAACTGTTGTTGTGGGCAGTAGGCAGGAGCGTGGAGGCCTATGGGGTAGGCCTGGCAGCCATGGTGACAGACAGAGGCGAAGCAGGCGACGGTGTGGCGGGAGGGAGGAGAGCACGAGGCAACACGTCCGTCCTGGTCGGCGGCGACCACAGCACTGAACGTTGACTTGGCTCACACCAGGGGGAGGAGGGGCAGGGCCGAGGAGGAGGAGGGGGAGGGGGAGGGGGAGGGGGAGAGGAGGGGGAGGGGGAGGGGGAGAGGAGGGGGAGGGGAGGAGGAGGGGGAGGAGCCGGGGAGGAGGAGGAGGAGGAGGGCGTGGGGAGGAGGAGGGGCCGGGGAGGAGGAGGGGGGAGGGGCCCGGGGAGGAGGAGGGGGAGGGGCGGGGGAGGAGGAGGGGGAGTGGAGGAGGAGGGGGGGGCCGGGGAGGAGGAGGGGGAGGGGGAGGGGAGGAGGATGGGGAGGGGCCGGGGAGGAGGAGGGGGAGGGGCCGGGGAGGAGGAGGGGGAGGGGGAGGGGAGGGGGAGGGGGAGAGGGAGGGGAGGAGGAGGGGGAGGAGCCGGGGAGGAGGAGGGCGAGGGGAGGAGGAGGAGGAGGAGGGGGAGGGGCGGGGAGGAGGAGGGGGACGGGCCGGGAAGGAGGAGGGGGAGGGGCCGTGGAGGTGGAGGGGGGAGGGCCGGGGAGGAGGAGGGGGAGGAGGGGGGAGGAGGAGGGGGGAGGGGAGGAGGAGGGGGAGGGGCCGGGGAGGAGGAGGGGGAGGGACCGGGGAGGAGGAGGGGGAGGGGCGGGGGAGGAGGAGGAGGAAGGGGAGGGGTCAAGATCTACACCAATCTTCATGTTAATTAAAGTGAACTTAAATAAGGTTATATAAGGAATATAAATAAATAAACAATAAAAATATATTAAACAAACAATAAAGCCAAGAAACCAACACAAGGGGAAGGGGATGGTAGGAGTAAAGCGCACAGACTGTGTTGGAGGGGACCTACATCCCCTCTAAGGGAAGGGGATGGTAGGAGTAAAGCACACAGACTGTGTTGGAGGGGACCTACATCCCCTCTAATGCGTTATGTGTGGTGTCCTCCGAGGCTAAGGGTCCCCCTTCTTCCAGCCAGAGGTGGTACTCCCTTCCAATAAAGTCCCCCTTCTTCCAGCCAGAGGTGGTGCTCCCTTCCAATAAAGTCCCCCTTCTTCCAGCCAGAGGTGGTACTCCCTTCCAATAAAGTCCCCCTTCTTCCAGCCAGAGGTGGTACTCCCTTCCAATAAAGTCCCCCTTCTTCCAGCCAGAGGTGGTGCTCCCTTCCAATAAAGTCCCCCTTCTTCCAGCCAGAGGTGGTACTCCCTTCCAATAAAGTCCCCCTTCTTCCAGCCAGAGGTGGTGCTCCCTTCCAATAAAGTCCCCCTTCTTCCAGCCAGAGGTGGTACTCCCTTCCAATAAAGTCCCCCTTCTTCTAGCCAGAGGTGGTGCTCCCTTCCAATAAAGTCCCCCTTCTTCCAGCCAGAGGTGGTGCTCCCTTCCAATAAAGTCCCCCTTCTTCCAGCCAGAGGTGGTGCTCCCTTCCAATAAAGTCCCCCTTCTTCCAGCCAGAGGTGGTACTCCCTTCCAATAAAGTCCCCCTTCTTCCAGCCAGAGGTGGTGCTCCCTTCCAATAAAGTCCCCCTTCTTCCAGCCAGAGGTGGTACTCCCTTCCAATAAAGTCCCCCTTCTTCCAGCCAGAGGTGGTGCTCCCTTCCAATAAAGTCCCCCTTCTTCCAGCCAGAGGTGGTGCTCCCTTCCAATAAAGTCCCCCTTCTTCCAGCCAGAGGTGGTGCTCCCTTCCAATAAAGTCCCCCTTCTTCCAGCCAGAGGTGGTGCTCCCTTCCAATAAAGTCCCCCTTCTTCCAGCCAGAGGTGGTGCTCCCTTCCAATAAAGTCCCCCTTCTTCCAGCCAGAGGTGGTGCTCCCTTCCAATAAAGTCCCCCTTCTTCCAGCCAGAGGTGGTACTCCCTTCCAATAAAGTCCCCCTTCTTCCAGCCAGAGGTGGTGCTCCCTTCCAATAAAGTCCCCCTTCTTCCAGCCAGAGGTGGTACTCCCTTCCAATAAAGTCCCCCTTCTTCCAGCCAGAGGTGGTACTCCCTTCCAATAAAGTCCCCCTTCTTCCAGCCAGAGGTGGTACTCCCTTCCAATAAAGTCCCCCTTCTTCCAGCCAGAGGTGGTACTCCCTTCCAATAAATAAATAAAGAAAATAAAGAAAATTCTCAACAACTGCCATAATCATCAGAGAGAGAAGATATAAGGGAGAGAAGGTATAAGGGAGAGAAGGTATAAGGGAGAGAAGGTATAAGGGAGAGAAGGTATAAGGCAGAGAAGGTATAAGGGTATAGGTATCTGTGTCTTCACGTATAAGGAGACTAAATTACCTCAATACTGACTGATATTTCCTGATATAACGCAGCAGAAACAGGGCCTAATATCTCCTCTTTAGTGCTGGTAAGTGAAACGTAGGTTGCTGCCTCCTAAGACTTTTTCCTCAAGTTGTATAAAATAATTAGTTTCCAATATATAAACACACGTGATACAAAACTCTTGGGACTCTATAACACACATTTCATTATTTTATTGAATTATTTCTGAAATTCTTTCCAATAGATTCAGAAGAGTTTTGATGTCAATAATTATTGATACTGTACAGAAGACAGCAGCTTTCTCGTGCGGTGTTCACTAAGATATGCTGAGAGCAGTACAGGCCAGCGGTGTTCACTAAGATATGCTGAGAGCAGGACAGGCCAGCGGTGTTCACTAAGATATGCTGAGAGCAGGACAGGCCAGCGGTGTTCACTAAGATATGCTGAGAGCAGGACAGGCCAGCGGTGTTCACTAAGATATGCTGAGAGCAGGACAGGCCAGCGGTGTTCACTAAGATATGCTGAGAGCAAGACAGGCCAGCGGTGTTCACTAAGATATGCTGAGAGCAGGACAGGCCAGCGGTGTTCACTAAGATATGCTGAGAGCAGGACAGGCCAGCGGTGTTCACTAAGATATGCTGAGAGCAGGACAGGCCAGCGGTGTTCACTAAGATATGCTGAGAGCAGAACAAGAATTATGCCACCACCAGGAGTAAGGAGTCAGCGCCGGGTCATGATCCCATGTAAATTCCAAGTGTTCAGACGAACTGCTGGAACAGAACTACATAATGGTAGCTTAATGTTCACTGTTCACTACATGATGGTAACTTAATGGCTGGGGCTCCACTAGCAGGGGGCTGCTAGGGGCTCAGAAGGCAGAGTACTCAGCCCCTCCAACTCTCAGGACTCACAGAGTCACTTGGTCCCACAGGAGAGGACCAGTAATACTCACCACCGCAGGTCTTTGCTCCCACCACTGTGGGGTGTCACTGATTCACCCTGGGGGGAGCCCTTCAGTCAAGCACGGGGAAATTTATATTAGCAATTCCGGCTTAGACACGTGAAGGAGTGAAGGAAAACCCAGGCTTACGTTTTACCAATCACTTCCCCTGAGTCTTGCCTGCCAGACAAAAAGATGCCGGAATTCCTTTCCCACCTGCCTTCTCTATCTTCTTTTGACAAGGTCGCCAGCGGGGTTGATATATCTGCACCCCAGCAGTGCAGTTCAGTGGGTGTATTCTATACTGCTTGTTGCCTAAGTGTTACTACTCCTACAGAGTTGACACTGGTCTGTCAGCCCAAGGTACGCTTCCATAAAATCTGTGTGGCTTTACCTCTCTCCAGCCACTACGTTGCTTGTTGCCAAAGTGTTGCCACCATTCCGGCTCTGATAATGGACAGATAGCCTAGGGTACACTTCTACATGAGTCTGTGCTTGTCGGAAAATCCGACACCATTTAATATATCATACAGACAGATAATAAGTGCTGCTGTATTACCAACAAGTTACCCATAGAAAACGTAACTTGTAGTGGAATTACCATCTAAAGAAAACGGGATATCATCACCACATACTATTATAATTCACCACCTATTATGGTGGAAATTATTCTTAAATACATTAGTCTTTGGACTTTACCATCATAAAAACATCTTATATAAATTAACTTAATTATCAATATTAAAGTAGAGTAAATGTGACCCTTCTATCACGTTCTGAAATCTGGACAAAGTAGGCCAGGCGAGAGGGAGGAAGGAGGGCAGCCATTGTTATACGAGACCAGAGGCTCACACGGGAGCAAATTCGGCTCCTGTTAAATTTACTTGGACGTAGTGTTATGGAAACTAAAAGTGTACCATTATCAACACGCTGTCTACAAATTCAAGTTAAGTGTCTATCCGAAACCCGTTTATCATTCATTTATGGCCATTAATGTCAGGATATAGGGTTAGCCGGTTAGAACGCGAAATCGCCTCAAACTAAAGGTAATTAAGCCAGGTCTTTCATGTTCCATGTACTGTATACAGTTTTCTCTGAAATACTTGTCATATATAGGTTTCTGGCTTCACAGCTAGCGCACTTTTGACAGGTCAAGACGAGGATGCAAGATTATGTGCACCAGTTTCTGGGTGATAGAAGCTACCTCAAAGAGGATAATTTGGTGTCTACACTCTAGTTATACCTGGTGGACTAACCTGCTGTACTATAAGATAAGGAACCTCATCAATGTATGTAGCTATTACTGTAGTTTGATTGGCTGCATATATATAAATATAAACCCCCCTAATGTGTAGAGGATCGATTTGTGAGATTATGAGATTATTGCAGAAATACAGTCCACTTAACATTATACAAATTGCTATCGAAGTATATAAATTAACGTAAATATAAATTCATATAAATTAAATAAATATAAATCTCACAGGTCGGTTCCCACATTATTTGGTCCTTCGAAACCGAATTATTTGGTCATCTTCGAACCGGATGACGGATTATTTGATCCTTGTGAACCCACATTTGGTCATCTTAGTACCGGATGAACCAGTTAACCAGTGGATTCATTAAATATGCTAGTGCAGTGTTATTTAAACAAAGCCAGCAGTCAAGACGGCAGCGTAGCCTCGAGGGAGCTCAGGAGCCTCCCTCAGCCCAGTTCAGCTTCGTCAGCGGTTTCATGCACACCCACAGATATTTGGTGGCGTGTTATTTCGTGAAATGACAGCGCTAATATAGAATCCAGCCAAATTAGTGACTGTGTCTTCGCGAGATTGTTCACGGATTTCGTGGTGTTACATTTCGCGAGAGATTATCTACGAATTTTGTGGACTTTATTTCGCGAGGTCACTAATAATATTTAATACTTCTAGATAATATTAGAAGTTTCATAGAGGCTAATTAAGAGGCTATTATCAATAATTGTGTATATTATTTCTCCAAAATAGAGAATTATTTAATATATACTGCACTAGTGTTCTCACAGTATATTTACTAATTGCCAACCCACAACAGGGTAGGATATTAACCATTGACTAGTTGAACTATTTTCGTTCATCCTAGTCCCATTATTACCATAGTCAGTTGTACTATATTGATTAACCTAGCACCATTAATGAATGGTCCAGACCCTATTTTGGGTGTAATTTTTATCAACTCGAGTCGAGTTGTGTATATATAATAATTTACTTATGATCATTACACCTTTGAGTGATTAATTAGTGTCTCTACCATCCTAGGGTGATATAGAAGAGCTAACCTAAAGGTACTTCCAGTGACACTGGTTTATCACTCAAATCATTAGTGTGTATGATTGTATATATATAATGTGTATTAATTTTAAGTGCTAACCTCTAGTAGAGGTAGGATTATTGCCTAGTGAGTTCAGAATTTACCCTAGGCTACCATTAGTGTTTGTTCAGTATTATGAGCAGCCCAAGTACAAGTCCCACAAGGCTTCACCAACGAGCCAGTATGGATAATGCAGGGAGAATGAAAAGAACCCTTGCAGGTCTTAAATGCCACTTAACAAGACAGATCAAGAAATGTGAAGATTTGTCACAACAATCAACAGTTGATTATGCTGACCTGGAAAGCTATTATCAAGCAGCTGCAGGTAAATTTGAGCAAATCAAATGCCAAATGGCTGTCCTTGTGGGGACAGACTACTACCATCAATTCATTGGTAGCCCTACTAAATATCAGGGCATAACCATGTTAAACTCTGCAGGAGGTAAATTACTCTCAGGCCCAGTATCAAGCCTGAGGAGACCTATGCCTGCAGATAAACAATACCAGTAGAAATCTAAATTTGTCAGCTGATTATATTTCTCCAGTAGCATTATACTAAGGAGATTACAGCTGACTATAGTAACAGAGGTTGATGTTAGTATCATCATTTAAAGCTGAAGATGAGTTCATGAGGCCTCAGTGGCAAATCAGTGAACAGTAGCCTAAAACAGCTACAAGTCACTGCGACCAATGTCACTGAACCCACTGCAGTCTCAGAACCATACTTTACTTTAATGATGAGCTATTCAATCTTCTGAATCAATTAACTAAATTAAACCCCAATAAATTTGATGACTGATTTGATACATTTATTATTTAATCAAGATGTATTCCATGGGCCTCAGTGTTTATATATCAGTGACCAGTTACCTGAACAAACTTCAAGTTATATCTAATGTCACTGATCTCACTGCAGTCCCTGAATCATACTTGACTGTAGTACTTGATCACATCCAGTCTTCTGGGTTAAATAATATGTAATAAGGCTTGAATATTAGCCTTTCAAGAGTTGACAGGGAAATGAAATCGCATTAGACTTCTAACCCCTGCAACTCTAGTACGGGACATCCGTCCTGTACGAACAGACGCACAAACGTGTGATTACTAACTACTAACATCAAATTAATCTAATAATTCGAAGGAGGAGTATCGGTGTTCGTCTGTTCTAATTAGGACTTCGACCCGTGAGCAGCCCCCTGGGGAATTATGTCGGAAAATCCGACACCATTTAATATATCATACAGACAGATAATAAGTGCTGCTGTATTACCAACAAGTTACCCATAGAAAACGTAACTTGTAGTGGAATTACCATCTAAAGAAAACGGGATATCATCACCACATACTATTATAATTCACCACCTATTATGGTGGAAATTATTCTTAAATACATTAGTCTTTGGACTTTACCATCATAAAAACATCTTATATAAATTAACTTAATTATCAATATTAAAGTAGAGTAAATGTGACCCTTCTATCACGTTCTGAAATCTGGACAAAGTAGGCCAGGCGAGAGGGAGGAAGGAGGGCAGCCATTGTTATACGAGACCAGAGGCTCACACGGGAGCAAATTCGGCTCCTGTTAAATTTACTTGGACGTAGTGTTATGGAAACTAAAAGTGTACCATTATCAACACGCTGTCTACAAATTCAAGTTAAGTGTCTATCCGAAACCCGTTTATCATTCATTTATGGCCATTAATGTCAGGATATAGGGTTAGCCGGTTAGAACGCGAAATCGCCTCAAACTAAAGGTAATTAAGCCAGGTCTTTCATGTTCCATGTACTGTATACAGTTTTCTCTGAAATACTTGTCATATATAGGTTTCTGGCTTCACAGCTAGCGCACTTTTGACAGGTCAAGACGAGGATGCAAGATTATGTGCACCAGTTTCTGGGTGATAGAAGCTACCTCAAAGAGGATAATTTGGTGTCTACACTCTAGTTATACCTGGTGGACTAACCTGCTGTACTATAAGATAAGGAACCTCATCAATGTATGTAGCTATTACTGTAGTTTGATTGGCTGCATATATATAAATATAAACCCCCCTAATGTGTAGAGGATCGATTTGTGAGATTATGAGATTATTGCAGAAATACAGTCCACTTAACATTATACAAATTGCTATCGAAGTATATAAATTAACGTAAATATAAATTCATATAAATTAAATAAATATAAATCTCACAGGTCGGTTCCCACATTATTTGGTCCTTCGAAACCGAATTATTTGGTCATCTTCGAACCGGATGACGGATTATTTGATCCTTGTGAACCCACATTTGGTCATCTTAGTACCGGATGAACCAGTTAACCAGTGGATTCATTAAATATGCTAGTGCAGTGTTATTTAAACAAAGCCAGCAGTCAAGACGGCAGCGTAGCCTCGAGGGAGCTCAGGAGCCTCCCTCAGCCCAGTTCAGCTTCGTCAGCGGTTTCATGCACACCCACAGATATTTGGTGGCGTGTTATTTCGTGAAATGACAGCGCTAATATAGAATCCAGCCAAATTAGTGACTGTGTCTTCGCGAGATTGTTCACGGATTTCGTGGTGTTACATTTCGCGAGAGATTATCTACGAATTTTGTGGACTTTATTTCGCGAGGTCACTAATAATATTTAATACTTCTAGATAATATTAGAAGTTTCATAGAGGCTAATTAAGAGGCTATTATCAATAATTGTGTATATTATTTCTCCAAAATAGAGAATTATTTAATATATACTGCACTAGTGTTCTCACAGTATATTTACTAATTGCCAACCCACAACAGGGTAGGATATTAACCATTGACTAGTTGAACTATTTTCGTTCATCCTAGTCCCATTATTACCATAGTCAGTTGTACTATATTGATTAACCTAGCACCATTAATGAATGGTCCAGACCCTATTTTGGGTGTAATTTTTATCAACTCGAGTCGAGTTGTGTATATATAATAATTTACTTATGATCATTACACCTTTGAGTGATTAATTAGTGTCTCTACCATCCTAGGGTGATATAGAAGAGCTAACCTAAAGGTACTTCCAGTGACACTGGTTTATCACTCAAATCACTAGTGTGTATGATTGTATATATATAATGTGTATTAATTTTAAGTGCTAACCTCTAGTAGAGGTAGGATTATTGCCTAGTGAGTTCAGAATTTACCCTAGGCTACCATTAGTGTTTGTTCAGTATTATGAGCAGCCCAAGTACAAGTCCCACAAGGCTTCACCAACGAGCCAGTATGGATAATGCAGGGAGAATGAAAAGAACCCTTGCAGGTCTTAAATGCCACTTAACAAGACAGATCAAGAAATGTGAAGATTTGTCACAACAATCAACAGTTGATTATGCTGACCTGGAAAGCTATTATCAAGCAGCTGCAGGTAAATTTGAGCAAATCAAATGCCAAATGGCTGTCCTTGTGGGGACAGACTACTACCATCAATTCATTGGTAGCCCTACTAAATATCAGGGCATAACCATGTTAAACTCTGCAGGAGGTAAATTACTCTCAGGCCCAGTATCAAGCCTGAGGAGACCTATGCCTGCAGATAAACAATACCAGTAGAAATCTAAATTTGTCAGCTGATTATATTTCTCCAGTAGCATTATACTAAGGAGATTACAGCTGACTATAGTAACAGAGGTTGATGTTAGTATCATCATTTAAAGCTGAAGATGAGTTCATGAGGCCTCAGTGGCAAATCAGTGAACAGTAGCCTAAAACAGCTACAAGTCACTGCGACCAATGTCACTGAACCCACTGCAGTCTCAGAACCATACTTTACTTTAATGATGAGCTATTCAATCTTCTGAATCAATTAACTAAATTAAACCCCAATAAATTTGATGACTGATTTGATACATTTATTATTTAATCAAGATGTATTCCATGGGCCTCAGTGTTTATATATCAGTGACCAGTTACCTGAACAAACTTCAAGTTATATCTAATGTCACTGATCTCACTGCAGTCCCTGAATCATACTTGACTGTAGTACTTGATCACATCCAGTCTTCTGGGTTAAATAATATGTAATAAGGCTTGAATATTAGCCTTTCAAGAGTTGACAGGGAAATGAAATCGCATTAGACTTCTAACCCCTGCAACTCTAGTACGGGACATCCGTCCTGTACGAACAGACGCACAAACGTGTGATTACTAACTACTAACATCAAATTAATCTAATAATTCGAAGGAGGAGTATCGGTGTTCGTCTGTTCTAATTAGGACTTCGACCCGTGAGCAGCCCCCTGGGGAATTATGTCGGAAAATCCGACACCATTTAATATATCATACAGACAGATAATAAGTGCTGCTGTATTACCAACAAGTTACCCATAGAAAACGTAACTTGTAGTGGAATTACCATCTAAAGAAAACGGGATATCATCACCACATACTATTATAATTCACCACCTATTATGGTGGAAATTATTCTTAAATACATTAGTCTTTGGACTTTACCATCATAAAAACATCTTATATAAATTAACTTAATTATCAATATTAAAGTAGAGTAAATGTGACCCTTCTATCACGTTCTGAAATCTGGACAAAGTAGGCCAGGCGAGAGGGAGGAAGGAGGGCAGCCATTGTTATACGAGACCAGAGGCTCACACGGGAGCAAATTCGGCTCCTGTTAAATTTACTTGGACGTAGTGTTATGGAAACTAAAAGTGTACCATTATCAACACGCTGTCTACAAATTCAAGTTAAGTGTCTATCCGAAACCCGTTTATCATTCATTTATGGCCATTAATGTCAGGATATAGGGTTAGCCGGTTAGAACGCGAAATCGCCTCAAACTAAAGGTAATTAAGCCAGGTCTTTCATGTTCCATGTACTGTATACAGTTTTCTCTGAAATACTTGTCATATATAGGTTTCTGGCTTCACAGCTAGCGCACTTTTGACAGGTCAAGACGAGGATGCAAGATTATGTGCACCAGTTTCTGGGTGATAGAAGCTACCTCAAAGAGGATAATTTGGTGTCTACACTCTAGTTATACCTGGTGGACTAACCTGCTGTACTATAAGATAAGGAACCTCATCAATGTATGTAGCTATTACTGTAGTTTGATTGGCTGCATATATATAAATATAAACCCCCCTAATGTGTAGAGGATCGATTTGTGAGATTATGAGATTATTGCAGAAATACAGTCCACTTAACATTATACAAATTGCTATCGAAGTATATAAATTAACGTAAATATAAATTCATATAAATTAAATAAATATAAATCTCACAGGTCGGTTCCCACAGTGCTGCTTTACCACTCTCCAGCCACTAACAACTTCAATAGAAAACGTGATGTTAACTAGGTGGGACTATGATAACCCTCGTGTATGCTCATATTATTATTATGGTGTTTAATTATTATTAAACACCATGATAAAATATGTGAATTTACTGACATAAAATGCATGATCACATATACAATTACAATCAATACAGGAAATGAAAATAAGAATCAACAATCTGGAGATCGTCAGCAGCTCTTCCTTCACGACCTCCAACTGGGCAGGTTTATAAGGAGCCATTACACACTCCCTCACAGAGGAGCCTCTTCGTCACCGTCGGCCACTACCTCTTCAACTGCCCCGTCGTCCACACTCACTGTCCTCTCCAACACTCCTGGACACAAGCTGCCCTGCAGCCTATCCTGCTACTGGTGTATCAATGTTATACTGTAACATTCATACGTAAATATCGTGGCCTATCTAGCCTACT
Source organism: Procambarus clarkii (assembly GCF_040958095.1). NCBI lineage: Eukaryota > Metazoa > Arthropoda > Malacostraca > Decapoda > Cambaridae > Procambarus > Procambarus clarkii. The sequence continues at coordinate 34,719,207 of NC_091163.1, forward strand.
CAATCAAGGAAACTGATCTACCTTAACATTCCTGGCTCACGACGCCTGGCCCTCGATGGTGTGAGGTTCCCACGCTTCCTGAGTCGCTCCTTGACCATTCAGGAACGTTTAACAAGTCCTCAGGTGTCGTGAAGCCTTCGCGTCGTCGCCGAACCAATCCTAGAGATTCACATATCCCAATCCTGGTTCACCAGTGGGCACTGAGCTAATCACTATATGGCCACACTCGTCCCTTCCACAAGGTGTTGCTCCTTGCCCTAGGAACGGTGTCGTCCCTCCGACATCCTCAGTGAAGGTGACCCGGTCACAGCCAGGCCTGCCCGCCACACCTTCCAGACCCTCAAGCCACACCTTCTAGACCCTCCAGCGTCGTCACCGACCGATTCTTCAAGTTTTGGCACTTCTCTGTTCAATGAACTTGGTTTCTTCTTGCTTCCCGGAAGCACACGTTCTTCAATAACAATGGTGGGCTGCGATGGCTAGTTTAATCCACTGAATAAGGCTTGTAGAGCCTCAAATCCTCGAGAGCTGACCGAGGCGCATCCTCTCACCTCCACAGTCAGGTCAACTCTGACGTTGACGCCGCCCGGGGCACTCGGTGACGTCACGGCGGGCTCTGATTGGTCGCCCGTGACATAAGTTAGCCAATCCGCAGTCGGCTGGCGTCCTCCACAAAATGGCGGATCTGCAGGTAGGGGGTACAACTTCATTTATATCAGGGCGCCACTTTCCCCTTACCTACAAACTTATAACGTAAATTTCTCCCTTATCTGGCGGCCAATCTGGTCGCCACATACACCAAAAGATTCCCTGCATATCAGAGAATAAGTAAAGAAAGCTGATATGACTCATAAAGCAGGCAGATGGGAGAAATAGGAGAGGGCACCTTAACAATGTTCACTGTTCACTATATAATGGGAGCTTAATGTTCACTGTTCACTACATGATGCTAGCATAATGTTCACTGTTCACTACATGATGGTAGATTAATGTTCACTGTTCACTACATGATGGTAGCTTAATGTTCACTGTTCACTGTTCACTACATGATGGTAGCTTGTTCATGTTACGGACCCGAGCCCAGCGTCGTAGCACGGAGCGGTGACGACCGCGCCATCTGTGGGTCAGCTCCCGAAACCCCCTCCAAATGGACAGCGCCATCTAGTGAGGACGGGATATACCGGCCACAGGGGCTGGTTTCCCGTCCTAATCAGCTCGTAACATAGCCGCTGCTGACCTCTGGTGAAGTGACGCTTAGACAGCAACGCCATCTATGGAGTGGATAGGTGGACGTTTGTGTCTAAGCCTGTAAGTGAGGTGCCCTAGAGTGTCCCCAGCACTAATGACGTGTCTGATTACAGAGTCGACCTGGGACTGCTGTATTGGACGTTGGATCAGTCTACCCAAGGCAGCCTCAGTCTCGCCACGTGTTTGCTGAAGAAGCTGTGAGTTGCTCCCGGACGAACACTGCTGAGAGTGTTAGCCTGCCTGTGACGTGGCAGAGTTGAGGAATCGTCGTACCCGGGGGTTGACTGGTGGAAGAGACTAGCCCCTGTGGTGCTATAGAGAGGAGAGTGATCAGCGGAATCACACGAGGCTCCTGCCTAGGGCTCGCAACCCTAGTATCGGCCGTGGAGTGGCCTACACAACGGAGCTGATTGGAACCTGCCAGCTACAGGCTGGATTTGTGGTTGAAGGCCTCCACGACGGTGCACCCAGTGGGACTGTGATTTGGCTGGCCTGTGGCCAGGGTAGATTCGCCTAGAGAATCGAAGGATTCATCGTGAGGCCACAAGAAGAGAACCAGGGCTACTCATCGTGAGCACCGTGAAACATCCTGAGTCTTCGGAGGAAGACAAGTTATTGTACATAAGTGTAGTTATAGCCCCAGCGAGTGACTGTTTATATATTTATTTCTTGGTGGTGGTGATTATATATTTAAATTAGTGCGTTTGTATCCCTTCCCCTTTAATTAACTTGCGTTGCGGAACACATCCCTTGAAAGCCACTACTAACTTGGGGCCGGATACCCAAATTCTAATAACATCAGAAAAGAACCCGGTTACGCCCCAGTAGGCCGTAACAGTTCACTGTTCACTACATGATGATAGCATAATGTTCACTGTTCACTACATGATGGTAGCTTAATGTTCACTGTTCATTAACTGTGGGGGGGGGAGTCTGGCGTCACATTAACTGTGGGGGGGAGTCAGGCATCACATTAACTGTGGGGGGAGTCTGGCGTCACATTAACTGTGGGGGGAGTCTATCGTCACATTAACTGTTGGGGGAGTCTGGCGTCACATTAACAGTGGGGGGGGGGGAGTCAGGCGTCACATTAACTGTGGGGGGAGTCAGGCGTCACAGTAACTGTGGGGGGAATCAGGCGTCACATTAACTGTGGGGGAGAGTCAGGCGTCACATTAACTGTGGGGGGAATAAGCGTCACATTAACTGTGGGGGGAGTCAGGCGTCACATTAAGTGTAGGGGGGGGAGTCTAGCGTCACATTAACTGTGGGGGGAGTCTAGCGTCACATTAACTGTGGGGGGGGAGTCTGGCGTCACATTAACTGTGGTGGGGGGAGTCTGGCGTCACATTAACTGTAGGGGGGGTCTGGCGTCACATTAACCGTGAGGGGGAGTCTGGCGTCACATTAACTGTGGGGGGGAGTCTGGCGTCACATTAACTGTGGGGGGGAGTCTAGCGTCAAATTAACTGTGGGAGGGAGTCTGGCGTCACATTAACTGTGGGGGGAGTCAGGCATCACATTAACTGTGGGGGGGAGTCTGGCGTCACATTAACTGTGGGGGGGAGTCTGGCGTCACATTAACTGTGGGGGGGAGTCAGGCGTCACATTAACTGTGGGGGGGAGTCTAGCGTCACACTAACTGTGGGGGGGGGGGAGTCTAGCGTCACATTAACTGTGGGGGGGGAGTCTGGCGTCACATTAACTGTGGGGGAGTCAGGCGTCACATTAACTGTGGGGGGGAGTCTGGCGTCACAATAACTGTAGGGGGGTCTGGCGTCACATTAACTGTGGGGGGGGGAGTCTGGCGTCACATTAACTGTGGGGGGGAGTCTGGCGTCACATTAACTGTGGGGGGAGTCTGGCGTCACATTAACTGTGGGGGGAGGTCTGGCGTCACATTAACTGTGGGGGGGAGTCTAGCGTCACATTAACTGTGGGGGGAGTCTGGCGTCACATTAACTGTGGGGGGAGTCTGGCGTCACATTAACTGTGGGGGGGGAGTCTGGCGTCACATTAACTGTAGGGGGGGTCTGGCGTCACATTAACTGTAGGGGGGTCTGGCGTCACATTACCTGTGGGGGTGGGAGTCTAGTGTCACATTAACTGTGGGGGGGGAGTCTAGCGTCACATTAACTGTGGGGGGGGAGTCTTGCGTCACATTAACTGTGGGAGGGGTCTGGCGTCACATTAACTGTGTGGGGGGAGTCTGGCGTCACATTAACTGTGGGGGGGAGTCTAGCGTCACATTAACTGTGGGGGGGGAGTCAGGCGTCACATTAACTGTGGGGAGAGTCTGGCTTCACATTAACTGTGGGGGGAGTCTAGCGTCACATTAACTGTGGGGGGAGTCTAGCGTCACATTAACTGTGGGGGGAGTCTAGCGTCACAATAACTGTGGTGGGGGGAGTCTGGCGTCACATTAACTGTGGGGGGAGTCCGGCGTCACATTAACTGTAGGGGGAGTCTGGCGTCACATTAACTGTGGGGGGGAGTCCGGCGTCACATTAACTGTAGGGGGAGTCTGGCGTCACATTAACTGTGGGGGGAGTCTAGCGTCACAATAACTGTGGGGGGGGAGTCTGGCGTCATATTAACTGTGGGGGAGAGTCTAGCGTCACATTAACTGTGGGGGGGAGTCTAGCGTCACATTAACTCTGGGGGGAGTCTGGCGTCACATTAACTGTGGGGGGGTCTGGCGTCACATTAACTGTGGGGGGGGAGTCTGGCGTCACATTAACTGTGTGGGGAGTCAGGCGTCACATTAACTGTGGGGGAGAGTCTGGCGTCACATTAACTGTGGGGGGGTCAGGCGTCACATTAACTGTGGGGGGAGTCTGGCGTCACATTAACTGGGGAAGTCTGGCGTCACATTAACTGGGGGAGTCTGGCGTCACATTAACTGTGGGGGGAGTCAGGCGTCACATTAACTGTGGGGGGAGTCTGGCGTCACATTAACTGGGGGAGTCTGGCGTCACATTAACTGGGGGAGTCTGGCGTCACATTAACTGTGGGGGGGGGGTCTGGCGTCACATTAACTGTGGGGGGGTCTGGCGTCACTTTAACTGTGGGGGGGGTCCGGCGTCACAATAACTGTGGGGGGAGCCTGGCGTCACATTAACTGTGGGGGGAGTCTGGCGTCACATTAACTGTGGGGGGAGTCTGGCGTCACATTAACTGTAGGGAGAGTCTGGCGTCACATTAACTGTGGGGGGGGGAGTCTGGCGTCACATTAACTGTGGGGGGGGGTCTGGCGTCACATTAACTGTGGGGGGAGTCTGGCGTCACATTAACTGTGGGGGGGGTCTGGCGTCACATTAACTGTGGGGGGGGTCTGGCGTCACATTAACTGTAGGGGGGGAGTCTGGCGTCACATTAACTGTAGGGGGGGGAGTCTGGCGTCACATTAACTGTGGGGGGGAGTCTGGCGTCACATTAACTGTGGGGGGTGAGTCTGGCGTCACATTAACTGTAGGGGGGGAGTCTGGGGTCACATTAACTGTGGGGGGGGGAGTCTGGCGTCACATTAACTGTGGGGGGGAGTCTGGCGTCACATTAACTGTGGGGGGAGTCAGGCGTCACATTAACTGTGGGGGGGAGTCTGGCGTCACATTAACTGTGGGGGGGAGTCTGGTGTCACATTAACTGGGGGAGTCTGGCGTCACATTAACTGTGTGGGGGGAGTCTAGCGTCACAATAACTGTGGGGGGGGGAGTCTGGCGTCACATTAACTGTGGGGGAGAGTCTAGCGTCACATTAACTGTGGGGGGGGAGTCTAGCGTCACATTAACTCTGGGGGGAGTCTGGCGTCACATTAACTGTAGGGGAGAGTCTAGCGTCACATTAACTGTGGGGGGGGAGTCTAGCGTCACATTAACTCTGGGGGGAGTCTGGCGTCACATTAACTGTGTGGGGGAGTCTGGCGTCACATTAACTGTGGGGGGGGGGGGGGAGTCTGGCGTCACATTAACTGGGGGGGGAGTCTAGCGTCACATTAACTGTGGGGGGGACTCTGGCGTCACATTAACTGTGGGGGGGAGTCTGGCGTCACATTAACTGTGGGGGGAGTCTGGCGTCACATTAACTGTGGGGGGGAGTCTGGCGTCACATTAACTGTGGGGGGGGAGTCTGGCGTCACATTAACTGTGGGGGGGGAGTCTAGCGTCACATTAACTGTGGGGGGGGGGAGTCTGGCGTCACATTAACTGTGGGGGGGAGTCTGGCGTCACATTAACTGTGGGGGGGGGAGTCTAGCGTCACATTAACTGTGGGGGGGAGTCTGGCGTCACATTAACTGTGGGGGGGGGAGTCTGGCGTCACATTAACTGTGGGGGGAGTCTAGCGTCACATTAACTGTGGGGGGGGGAGTCTGGCGTCACATTAACTGTGGGGGGGAGTCTGGCGTCACATTAACTGTGGGGGAGGGAGTCTGGCGTCACATTAACTGTGGGGGGGGAGTCTGGCGTCACATTAACTGTGGGGGGGGAGTCTGGCGTCACATTAACTGTGGGGGGGGGAGTCTGGCGTCACATTAACTGTGGGGGGGGAGTCTGGCGTCACGTAACACTGGCCAACCCACGAAAGTTTAGGCCTGGAAATTCTTGAATATTCAAATAGGAATCGTAAACCTTATGAATATACGAGCGAGAAAAGGATATTTTTCCTTCAGCTCTACTTTATACCTGGCTACATATGGAGATAGTCCAAAGCTTTTACCAAAATATCGAGCAATTTTTGGCTTGAAAATTTTTTGGGTGTGAATTTGTGTATCGTGAACCTTTGGGTAAAAAATATATATATAAATGGGAATCCCAAATGGTAGTTTTATTAGTAAAATATAGAGAATATCTGTTTTTATTTGTTTTGATAAGTCCAGACGCCCAGGGTCAGCCTCCCCAAATTTTGCATGGTGATGGTTGAAGGGGAGGTGACCAACATGGGAGGTTGGATGCGTCCCGTGTACCCGGTACTAGAGTAGTAGGGTATGGGTACCGGGGATATCCTGTGGGTGGGACACACCGCCATAGTGACAGTATTGGGCAGCGCCACTCATCCTGTGAGTGGACACACCGCCATAGTGACAGTATTGGGCAGCGCCACTCATCCTGTGAGTGGACACACCGTCATAGTGACAGTATTGGGCAGCGCCACTCATCCTGTGAGTGGACACACCGCCATAGTGACAGTATTGGGCAGCGCCACTCATCCTGTGAGTGGACACACCGCCATAGTGACAGTATTGGGCAGCGCCACTCATCCTGTGAGTGGACACACCGCCATAGCAGCATGTACAACACTCCCCAATAGGAAGAAAACCCGCTGGGTTGTTCATCCTGTCACTTGTACCCAGACACAGCTGGGACTTGCTTAACTGTCTCAAGTGAACAGCTCCTACAACAAGAAGATTAACATCTATCAACCCCTAAACTTACTTTATCTTGCGAGTGCAAAATGGAGATAATCTTTTAAAAAGAGTATATATTCTTGACAAATATGTTTTCCTAACACAAACAATGTGGGGTTCATTATTCAACACATATTTCTCATGTGTCTCAGGTGTTCACATTCTCTCGCGTAGTGGTCAAGGCGGTGTCCGTCACTCTCACCACAGATTCTACAGCTCCGCTGCTCAACTGTTGTTCCCATTCGGAATGGTCATGGATATTTGTATCTGTGACGGGTTGTGGTATCGCAGCTATCCTGAGCCAAGGTGCTGTGGCTCTCCGTCACACAAATAAACAAAAAATCTGCTTTGGCCCCTTGCAGTGTGTATGTCGCAGGCAGAAACACAAGAAAATCATATAATTAAAGCAATATATTGAAACATTAATTAACAACAATGGCACCTGAGAGCACCTAGCGATCATGCCCTTTAAAGGTGAACAAAATAATATGAAAATGTAACATATATAAACGGTGCATGAAACACAATAAAAACAAGGGATGAGTAAATACTGGTGAGCTGAAGACCACAACAATACCACCACAGCGTCCGGCACAAGGCGTAGGCTGGAGGTAGACGACGTCGCAGGAGACTAAGGTGGTCCACCACCACAGCGTCCGGCACAAGGCGTAGGCTGTTACGGCCCTATTGGGTCGCAACTGGGTTCTTTCTCTGATGTTATTAGAGTTAGGGTATCCGGCCCCAAGCTAGTAGTGGCTTTCAAGGGGTGTGTTCCATAACGCAAGTAAATTAAAGGGGAAGGGATACAAATTCTCTAAATTAGATATATAATTACCATCACCAATAAATAAATATATAAATTATCACACGGGGGGTATAGACACTATAATGTACATAATGGTCTTCCTCTGAAGACGCGGAGTGTTCCACGGTGCTCAACGATGCTTAGCCCTTGGTCCTCTTCTTTGTGGCCTCACGATGAATCCGTAGATTCTCTAGACGAGTCTACCCCGGCCACAGGTCAGCCAAATCACAGTCCCACTGGGTGCACCGTCGTGGAGGCCTTCAACCACAAATCCAGCCTGTAGCTGGCAGGTTCCAATCAGCTACGCTGCATAGGCCACTCCACGACCGATACTAGGGTTGTGAGCCCTAGGCAGGAGCCTCGTGTGATTCCACAGATCACTCTCCTCACCACAACACCCCAGTGGCTAGTCTTCTCCGCCAGTCAGCCCCGGGTACGACAATCCCTGGTTCTGCCACGTCACAGGCAGGCTAACACAACAGTGTTCATCGGGGGGGTGACTCACAGCTTCTGCAGCAAACACGTGGAGATACTATGGCTGCCTTGGGTAGACTGATACACCGTCCATTACAGCAGTCCCAGGTCGACTCTGTAAGCAGACATGTCATCAGTACTGGTTACACTCTAAGGCACCTCACTTACAGGCTTAGACACAAACGCCCACCTATCCACTCCATAGATGGCGTTGCTGTCTAAGCGTCACCTCACCAGAGGTCAGCAGCGGCTATGTCACGAGTTGATTAGGACGGGAAACCAGCCCCTGTGGCCGGTATATCCTGTCCTCACTAGATGGCGCTGTCCATTTGGAGGGGGTTTCGGGAGCTGACCCACAGATGGCGCGGTCGTCACAGCTCCGTGCTCGGACGCTGGGCTCGGGTCTGTAACATAGGCTGAAGGTAGACGACGTCGCAGGAGACTAAGGTGGTCCACCACCACTAAGAGGAAGACTGGCGCTCCAGGTTGTTGTTTAAGATTCGCTCCTTGGAACAAAAAATCCCAAGTATCACTGGCTATGGTGAGCCCGTAGTGGACTTTTTTCTTAGACGCTCCAGGGAGGCCGCGCCCTTTATATAGTCCGGCGGTGATGACGTGACAGCCGGTGTCAACACAAGGGTGTAACAAGCGCAGGGAATAAACTGCGTGTGTGTGTGTGGCTGGCGACGCCTTCGTCTTGAGGCTGTACCACTGATGGTTGAAGGCGGCTAACTGCTTGTTTCCGAAGGCTAACTACCGGTTAGCGGAGGCGCCGTGCATGCCGCCGAGTCGTGCCCGGGCGTGCCAGGCCCCGGCGGGTACGGAGAGGTGGCGGGTGGATGACCCGTCCGGGCTGGTGTAGAGGTGGACCTCCACGACAGAGGCGTTGACGGTGAGTGGAAAATGCAGTTCGACTGCTATACAGGGAAGTCACGTGACAGTATCCATGACGGATTCTCGCTATTACTGATTCTCTCCCGCGGCCACCTCCTCTTCGTCCATAATGATTGGGATTGCCAGCTGCAACCATATTGTACCAGCTTCAGATTGATTTGTTCTTCTATCCACCTTTCCTCAGTTACCTTGTCACGGTGATGTTGCCTGACAATACCTCTAATTTATAGTGGAGTCTTGGGTATGAAGTATTCAATATGGTCTCCTTCAGCAGCCAGCACATCTGCTCCTTTATGTCCACATATTCCAACATGGGAGGGGATCCCCAACATGGAAGGGGATCCCCAACATGGGAGGGGATCCCCAACATGGAAGGGAATCCCAACAGGGGAGGGAATCCCAACATGGGAGGGGATCCCCAACATGGAAGGGGAACCCCAACAGGGGAGGGAATCCCAACATGGGAGGGGATCCACAGGAACTTGACGACTCTTCCCTGGTTGGTTACTACCCTCACAGCTCTCTTGATCTCAGCGACTATCGCAAAATTTTCTGTCCGATTTTTACTAAGGCTTAGTAGCGCTGCTTTAGAATCAGTGTAGATCACTGTGTAATTAGTGTTTCGTTCAAGTAACCTTAACGCCATAACAATGACAGTTAGCTCTGCTTGTGTTGAAGAGGCATAGTTCTCAATACGTGCCTTTTCTTCATTTCTGCGTTGGAAAGTATTATCCTTGATTACCGTGTATGCTGCACCAGCCCTGCCATTGACAGGGTTAAATGACCCATCAATGTAGATTTGATCTAGTTCATCTCTGGCTTCGTTATAGATTTCCTCGAGATACTTGTGCCTCATTTCTTGTGGTATCATGTTGGATTTTTTCATTGCCATTTCATTGATGATAATCTTTCATGAGTCATCCTCCCAGGGAGGTAACCTCTCTACAGGCAGGAGCTCACGGGCTTGCTCAAGCAGGTGAAGCTCTTCCAGAAGCTCTGCTTCTCCTGTTTCCCCCTGAAAGTAGCACGGAGTTCTCTTTTTGTTTATGTCATTGTAGTGGGGATCTTTGGGGATCTTAATTGCAAGCTAAGCACTCCGTTCCTTAACTCTGCCCTTGAGAGTGGGGCGAGACACCTTCCCTCGTAGATTAGATGTTTTGCCAGTTCTTGGGACTCCAAGACTGATTGACATGGCTTTATCTTGTATGTTTTCAAGTCTTTTCATGTCGCTTTGGGAGTTAGTGGTGCGGCATAGTGACTGACGGAGTGTACATAGTGACTGACGGAGTGTACATAGTGACTGACGGAGTGTACATAGTGACTGACGGAGTGTACATAGTGACTGACGGAGTGTACATAGTGACTGACGGAGTGTACATAGTGACTGACGGAGTGTACATAGTGACTGACGGAGTGTACATAGTGACTGACGGAGTGTATATAGTGACTGACGGAGTGTACATAGTGACTGACGGAGTGTATATAGTGACTGACGGAGTGTACATAGTGACTGACGGAGTGTACATAGTGACTGACGGAGTGTACATAGTGACTGACGGAGTGTACATAGTGACTGACGGAGTGTACATAGTGACTGACGGAGTGTACATAGTGACTGACGGAGTGTACATAGTGACTGACGGAGTGTACATAGTGACTGACGGTGTGTACATAGTGACTGACGGTGTGTACATAGTGACTGACGGAGTGTACATAGTGACTGACGGAGTGTACATAGTGACTGACGGAGTGTACATAGTGACTGACGGAGTGAACATAGTGACTGACGGAGTGTACATAGTGACTGACGGAGTGTACATAGTGACTGACGGAGTGTACATAGTGACTGACGGAGTGTACATAGTGACTGACGGAGTGTACATAGTGACTGACGGAGTGTACATAGTGACTGACGGAGTGTACATAGTGACTGACGGAGTGTACATAGTGACTGACGGAGTGAACATAGTGACTGACGGAGTGTACATAGTGACTGACGGAGTGTACATAGTGACTGACGGAGTGTACATAGTGACTGACAGTGTGTACAGTCACTGACGGAGTGTACATAGTGACTGACAGTGTGTACAGTCACTGACGGAGTGTACATAGTGACTGACAGTGTGTACATAGGTTGTGTACATCCTTTTAAGCAGGGCAATGGAAACATGGACGCCCTCAGAGACATTCCAGGTCTTGGCCTTCAAGGCCCTGAAACTTCTCTTGCATGTCCTTGTAAGTTGGTTCAGCTCCTCTTTCTTCCCCTCGTTCGAGCCCACAGTGCAGCCCGGCCTCCTAAGGTGCCCTAACGGCAAGAAAAAAGAAGAAAGTGTCCTCACCTAACTTACCAGAGGACCCACAACAGAAAACGGGACAGTACGTCACTTTCGCCAACCGCTTCCATTTTCTAGTACGACAATTTTTGGCCTTACGTAACGCCTACGTGCGAAAAGCGACGTTCTTTGTAAGAGGACAGGTTGACAGTGGCGCCACTGGACAGAAGAGAGACGATCTCGCGTCATGCAGGTCGGCGTTCAATCCCCGACCGTCCATAAGTGGTGGGGCACCATTCCCTTCCCCCGTCCCATCCCAAATCCTTATCCTGACCCCTTCCCAGTGGTGGTATGTAGTCGTAATGGCTTGGCGCTTATTCCTGATAGATCCCTTCCCTCTGACACCCATGCACGCAAGCTCATCCAGGATCAGTGTCATCCAGGATCACAGTGTCATCCAGGATCACAGTGTCATCCAGGATCACAGTGTCATCCAGGATCACAGGATGCTTTATCGAAGGCCCCTTTGATGTCAACAAAGACAGAGCACTTGGCTGTGTGGGTGGATGTCCGTCTATATATCTGTCGACTGTCTCAGTGGTTGTGTCTTCCCTCTCCCGTCACACTTCTGTCCCTCCGTTGTTTACATCTTCTAACTTTCTCAGTTACCGTTTGTATTCTCTTCTGTTTCTTTCATTCTTGTGTTTATCACTCTCTACACAGTCCTGCTCCCTCTGGCCGACCCGCAAGTTTTAGTTTAGTTACCCCAACTTTGTCTTGCTATTAACGTTCTCTCTTATTTAAACGCAAACGCACTCGTTTTCTTTTTTTTCACACGGCTAACTCTAACTATAATAATTCTTAAGTAATCGTGAAGATTAGTTGTGTACAAATTCAAATGTTAATTCATGTAAAACTACATACATAGAAGATGAGTTACAACTATAATGTTAGATTTATAGTTAGCCAACGATGGATTTTATCTAGTTCAGTATTTACTGTGGCATTTAGAGCAAGGGGGTCAGGACTGGAGTAAATGAAGGTTGTGTCGTCAGCAAATAGAATTGGTTTGAGGTGTTGGGAGGCATTTGGAAGGTCATTAATGTAGATGAGAAAGAGGAGAGGGCCAAGTATGCTGCCCTGAGGAACACCAATGTTGATGGGTAGGGTGGGAGAAATTGAATTATTCACAGAAACATACTGGAGCCTGTCAGTAAGGTAAGACTGAAGGTACTGCAGGGAGTGTCCTCTGACTCCATAATGATGTAATTTAAGAAGAAGGTTTTGGTGGTTGACAGTGTCAAAAGCTTTACGCAGGTCCACAAATAACCCAACAGAGAACTCATTTTTATCAAGAGCTGCATGAATCGAGTTAATCTTACTAATAAGTGCATCGTTAGTGCTTTTTTGGGTCTGAAGCCATATTGACAAGAGCTAAGTATATTGTGTTTGGCTAGATAAGAGTAAAGCTGCTTGTAGATTAGTTTTTCAAATATTTTTGACAAGTTAGGCAGGATTGATATAGGTCTGTAGTTGTTAACATCTGTGAGATCACCACATTTGTGGACAGGCGTTACTCTCGCTTTTTTAGAATATCTGGAAAGGTTTGGAGTTCAAGTGACTTGTTGAAGAGCAAAGCAATAGCAGGGGCTAAAGATCTGGAGGCTTTTTTGTAAATAAGAGTTGGTATCTCCTGAAGGGCACTTCATTTTGTTAAAGAGAAAGGATTATCTCATTAACATCAGTAGAGTTAGCAGGCGTTAGGTACAGAGACTGTGGATAGTTATCTGTAAGATAGTCCTGAACATTAGTACTGGAGGACGGAATATTATTAGCAAGGGATGACCCAATGGAGGAGAAAAACCTATTGAATTCAATAGCAGTGTCAGAGGCTGAAAGCACACCATCGTCATTGGACAGGAGAATTGGTTTTTTATTTAAAATCTTGTTTTGGTCTTAATATCTGGAAGATAATGCTCCATGTTTTCTTAATGTTGCCTTTAATTTGGTAAGATTTATTTTCGTAGTATTTTATTTTGTCTCTCCTAATTATTTTTGACAACATTGATGAGTAAATCTTTGAAACTTCTTTGGAGACGACTCCTAACCTATACTTCTTCTCAAGGTCATGTTTTTTATTAATAGATTTTCGTATACCCTTTGTAAGCCACGAAGTGTTTAGCCTTTTAGTTGTGACTTGTTTCGTTAGTATAGGACAGTGAGAGTTATACAGGTCCAGAGTTTTCTGAAGAAATGTTTGCACTGCTCGGTTGATGTTCACTATGTCACCTAATTCAGTCTCCCAGGTGATATTAGCAGCAGCAGCAATAATGTTGCTTATAGAAGTTTCATTGTGCAGCCTAAAGCTTATCTTCCTTGTCTCTAGAGATGGTTTATTAACGTTAGTTAGGAGAAATGTGGGGTAATGGTCTGTGGTCCTATCAATGATTATCTCTGAAGTAAGTGGAGAGGTTATGTTGGTCCAGATGTGGTCAAGATCAGAGGCAGTACTATCAGTGATTATCCCTGAAGTAAGTGGAGAGGTTATGTTGGTCCAGATGTGGTCAAGATCAGAGGCAGTACTATCAGTGATTATCCCTGAAGTAAGTGGAGAGGTTATGTTGGTCCAGATGTGGTCAAGATCAGAGGCAGTACTATCAGTGATTATCCCTGAAGTAAGTGGAGAGGTTATGTTGGTCCAGATGTGGTCAAGATCAGAGGCAGTACTATCAGTGATTATCCCTGAAGTAAGTGGAGAGGTTATGTTGGTCCAGATGTGGTCAAGATCAGAGGCAGTACTATCAGTGATTATCCCTGAAGTAAGTGGAGAGGTTATGTTGGTCCAGATGTGGTCAAGATCAGAGGCAGTACTATCAGTGATTATCCCTGAAGTAAGTGGAGAGGTTATGTTGGTCCAGATGTGGTCAAGATCAGAGGCAGTACTATCAGTGATTATCCCTGAAGTAAGTGGAGAGGTTATGTTGGTCCAGATGTGGTCAAGATCAGAGGCAGTACTATCAGTGATTATCCCTGAAGTAAGTGGAGAGGTTATGTTGGTCCAGATGTGGTCAAGATCAGAGGCAGTACTATCAGTGATTCTAGTAGGTCTAGTGATTAAGGGTATGAGGAAGCAGGAATTCATACACTTGAGGAAACTAGCAGCTGGAGGGTTATCAGGCTATCAGACAATATTAAAGTCCCCCGAAATTATTAGTTGGTTTATGTTAAGTCTGTTAACTAGTGTTAGATTTCTAAGGTTAGAGTGTAATTCGGACACATCAGTGTTAGGAATTCTATAGACTGCACCCACAGTCAGGACAGACTCGGCACCCTTGACTCTGAAGCTGGCGAAGACCCCACAGCAGTCTCTAGTTCTAATTACTTTTAAGCATGTTAGTTCTTGGTGGTAGTAAAGAGCAGTACCACCACCTCTCTGAATTGGTCTACAGTTGTAAATTGCTGAGTAGTTAGGCATGTTAAAGAGTTGAGTAGTATCCTCTTTCAACCATGTTTCAGTAAGTATAATAAAAGAGAATTTGTTGTCAATAGTTTCAATCAAGGCACTAACATCATCGAAGTGTTTACCTAGGGATCTTACATACAAGTTAATTACAGAGATATTGTGATTATGTATAGAAACATTGTTTACATCATGTGCTGTAAAATACCTACAATTTAGATCATTAAAGTGATGGTTGTCATGGAGACTAGTTAAGAGGTCTAGTTCTGGGACTATACTAGTCTGCATAAGAGAGATGGTTGTCATGGAGACTAGTTAAGAGGTCTAGTTCTGGGACTATACTAGTCTGCATAAGAGAGATGGTTGTCATGGAGACTAGTTAAGAGGTCTAGTTCTGGGACTATACTAGTCTGCATAAGAGAGATGGTTGTCATGGAGACTAGTTAAG
Organism: Procambarus clarkii; assembly: GCF_040958095.1. Taxonomy (NCBI): domain Eukaryota; kingdom Metazoa; phylum Arthropoda; class Malacostraca; order Decapoda; family Cambaridae; genus Procambarus; species Procambarus clarkii. The sequence goes on from NC_091163.1 coordinate 34,734,213, forward strand.
AGGTCTAGTTCTGGGACTATACTAGTCTGCATAAGAGAGATGGTTGTCATGGAGACTAGTTAAGAGGTCTAGTTCTGGGACTATACTAGTCTGCATAAGAGAGATGGTTGTCATGGAGACTAGTTAAGAGGTCTAGTTCTGGGACTATACTAGTCTGCATAAGAGAGATGGTTGTCATGGAGACTAGTTAAGAGGTCTAGTTCTGGGACTATACTAGTCTGCATAAGAGAGATGGTTGTCATGGAGACTAGTTAAGAGGTCTAGTTCTGGGACTATACTAGTCTGCATAAGAGAGATGGTTGTCATGGAGACTAGTTAAGAGGTCTAGTTCTGGGACTATACTAGTCTGCATAAGAGAGATGGTTGTCATGGAGACTAGTTAAGAGGTCTAGTTCTGGGACTATACTAGTCTGCATAAGAGAGATGGTTGTCATGGAGACTAGTTAAGAGGTCTAGTTCTGGGACTATACTAGTCTGCATAAGAGAGATGGTTGTCATGGAGACTAGTTAAGAGGTCTAGTTCTGGGACTATACTAGTCTGCATAAGAGAGATGGTTGTCATGGAGACTAGTTAAGAGGTCTAGTTCTGGGACTATACTAGTCTGCATAAGAGAGATGGTTGTCATGGAGACTAGTTAAGAGGTCTAGTTCTGGGACTATACTAGTCTGCATAAGAGAGATGGTTGTCATGGAGACTAGTTAAGAGGTCTAGTTCTGGGACTATACTAGTCTGCATAAGAGAGATGGTTGTCATGGAGACTAGTTAAGAGGTCTAGTTCTGGGACTATACTAGTCTGTATAAGAGAGATGGTTGTCATGGAGACTAGTTAAGAGGTCTAGTTCTGGGACTATACTAGTCTGCATAAGAGAGATGGTTGTCATGGAGACTAGTTAAGAGGTCTAGTTCTGGGACTATACTAGTCTGCATAAGAGAGATGGTTGTCATGGAGACTAGTTAAGAGGTCTAGTTCTGGGACTATACTAGTCTGCATAAGAGAGATGGTTGTCATGGAGACTAGTTAAGAGGTCTAGTTCTGGGACTATACTAGTCTGCATAACAGAGATGGTTGTCATGGAGACTAGTTAAGAGGTCTAGTTCTGGGACTATACTAGTCTGCATAAGAGAGATGGTTGTCATGGAGACTAGTTAAGAGGTCTAGTTCTGGGACTATACTAGTCTGCATAAGAGAGATGGTTGTCATGGAGACTAGTTAAGAGGTCTAGTTCTGGGACTATACTAGTCTGCATAAGAGAGATGGTTGTCATGGAGACTAGTTAAGAGGTCTAGTTCTGGGACTATACTAGTCTGCATAAGAGAGATGGTTGTCATGGAGACTAGTTAAGAGGTCTAGTTCTGGGACTATACTAGTCTGCATAAGAGAGATGGTTGTCATGGAGACTAGTTAAGAGGTCTAGTTCTGGGACTATACTAGTCTGCATAAGAGAGATGGTTGTCATGGAGACTAGTTAAGAGGTCTAGTTCTGGGACTATACTAGTCTGCAATAAGAGAGATGGTTGTCATGGAGACTAGTTAAGAGGTCTAGTTCTGGGACTATACTAGTCTGCATAAGAGAGATGGTTGTCATGGAGACTAGTTAAGAGGTCTAGTTCTGGGACTATACTAGTCTGCATAAGAGAGATGGTTGTCATGGAGACTAGTTAAGAGGTCTAGTTCTGGGACTATACTAGTCTGCATAAGAGAGATGGTTGTCATGGAGACTAGTTAAGAGGTCTAGTTCTGGGACTATACTAGTCTGCATAAGAGAGATGGTTGTCATGGAGACTAGTTAAGAGGTCTAGTTCTGGGACTATACTAGTCTGCATAAGAGAGATGGTTGTCATGGAGACTAGTTAAGAGGTCTAGTTCTGGGACTATACTAGTCTGCATAACAGAGATGGTTGTCATGGAGACTAGTTAAGAGGTCTAGTTCTGGGACTATACTAGTCTGCATAAGAGAGATGGTTGTCATGGAGACTAGTTAAGAGGTCTAGTTCTGGGACTATACTAGTCTGCATAAGAGAGATGGTTGTCATGGAGACTAGTTAAGAGGTCTAGTTCTGGGACTATACTAGTCTGCATAAGAGAGATGGTTGTCATGGAGACTAGTTAAGAGGTCTAGTTCTGGGACTATACTAGTCTGCATAACAGAGATGGTTGTCATGGAGACTAGTTAAGAGGTCTAGTTCTGGGACTATACTAGTCTGCATAACAGAGATGGGTGACGGAAAAAAGCAAAATAAGGCAATTATAAAAAAGATCTAGATATAACAAGAATAACTATAGCCTAACTATAGTTCTTGGTGGTAGTAAAGAGCAGTGCCTATAGCCTAACTATAGTTCTTGGTGGTAGTAAAGAGCAGTGCCTATAGCCTAACTATAGTTCTTGGTGGTAGTAAAGAGCAGTGCCTATAGCCTAACTATAGTTCTTGGTGGTAGTAAAGAGCAGTGCCTATAGCCTAACTATAGTTCTTGGTGGTAGTAAAGAGCAGTGCCTATAGCCTAACTATAGTTCTTGGTGGTAGTAAAGAGCAGTGCCTATAGCCTAACTATAGTTCTTGGTGGTAGTAAAGAGCAGTGCCTATAGCCTAACTATAGTTCTTGGTGGTAGTAAAGAGCAGTGCCTATAGCCTAACTATAGTTCTTGGTGGTAGTAAAGAGCAGTGCCTATAGCCTAACTATAGTTCTTGGTGGTAGTAAAGAGCAGTGCCTATAGCCTAACTATAGTTCTTGGTGGTAGTAAAGAGCAGTGCCTATAGCCTAACTATAGTTTCTTGGTGGTAGTAAAGAGCAGTGCCTATAGCCTAACTATAGTTCTTGGTGGTAGTAAAGAGCAGTGCCTATAGCCTAACTATAGTTCTTGGTGGTAGTAAAGAGCAGTGCCTATAGCCTAACTATAGTTCTTGGTGGTAGTAAAGAGCAGTGCCTATAGCCTAACTATAGTTCTTGGTGGTAGTAAAGAGCAGTGCCTATAGCCTAACTATAGTCTTGGTGGTAGTAAAGAGCAGTGCCTATAGCCTAACTATAGTTCTTGGTGGTAGTAAAGAGCAGTGCCTATAGCCTAACTATAGTTCTTGGTGGTAGTAAAGAGCAGTGCCTATAGCCTAACTATAGTTCTTGGTGGTAGTAAAGAGCAGTGCCTATAGCCTAACTATAGTTCTTGGTGGTAGTAAAGAGCAGTGCCTATAGCCTAACTATAGTTCTTGGTGGTAGTAAAGAGCAGTGCCTATAGCCTAACTATAGTTCTTGGTGGTAGTAAAGAGCAGTGCCTATAGCCTAACTATAGTTCTTGGTGGTAGTAAAGAGCAGTGCCTATAGCCTAACTATAGTTCTTGGTGGTAGTAAAGAGCAGTGCCTATAGCCTAACTATAGTTCTTGGTGGTAGTAAAGAGCAGTGCCTATAGCCTAACTATAGTTCTTGGTGGTAGTAAAGAGCAGTGCCTATAGCCTAACTATAGTTCTTGGTGGTAGTAAAGAGCAGTGCCTATAGCCTAACTATAGTTCTTGGTGGTAGTAAAGAGCAGTGCCTATAGCCTAACTATAGTTCTTGGTGGTAGTAAAGAGCAGTGCCTATAGCCTAACTATAGTTCTTGGTGGTAGTAAAGAGCAGTGCCTATAGCCTAACTATAGTTCTTGGTGGTAGTAAAGAGCAGTGCCTATAGCCTAACTATAGTTCTTGGTGGTAGTAAAGAGCAGTGCCTATAGCCTAACTATAGTTCTTGGTGGTAGTAAAGAGCAGTGCCTATAGCCTAACTATAGTTCTTGGTGGTAGTAAAGAGCAGTGCCTATAGCCTAACTATAGTTCTTGGTGGTAGTAAAGAGCAGTGCCTATAGCCTAACTATAGTTCTTGGTGGTAGTAAAGAGCAGTGCCTATAGCCTAACTATAGTTCTTGGTGTAGTAAAGAGCAGTGCCTATAGCCTAACTATAGTTCTTGGTGGTAGTAAAGAGCAGTGCCTATAGCCTAACTATAGTTCTTGGTGGTAGTAAAGAGCAGTGCCTATAGCCTAACTATAGTTCTTGTGGTAGTAAAGAGCAGTGCCTATAGCCTAACTATAGTTCTTGGTGGTAGTAAAGAGCAGTGCCTATAGCCTAACTATAGTTCTTGGTGTAGTAAAGAGCAGTGCCTATAGCCTAACTATAGTTCTTGGTGGTAGTAAAGAGCAGTGCCTATAGCCTAACTATAGTTCTTGGTGGTAGTAAAGAGCAGTGCCTATAGCCTAACTATAGTTCTTGGTGGTAGTAAAGAGCAGTGCCTATAGCCTAACTATAGTTCTTGGTGGTAGTAAAGAGCAGTGCCTATAGCCTAACTATAGTTCTTGGTGGTAGTAAAGAGCAGTGCCTATAGCCTAACTATAGTTCTTGGTGGTAGTAAAGAGCAGTGCCTATAGCCTAACTATAGTTCTTGGTGGTAGTAAAGAGCAGTGCCTATAGCCTAACTATAGTTCTTGGTGGTAGTAAAGAGCAGTGCCTATAGCCTAACTATAGTTCTTGGTGGTAGTAAAGAGCAGTGCCTATAGCCTAACTATAGTTCTTGGTGGTAGTAAAGAGCAGTGCCTATAGCCTAACTATAGTTCTTGGTGGTAGTAAAGAGCAGTGCCTATAGCCTAACTATAGTTCTTGGTGGTAGTAAAGAGCAGTGCCTATAGCCTAACTATAGTTCTTGGTGGTAGTAAAGAGCAGTGCCTATAGCCTAACTATAGTTCTTGGTGGTAGTAAAGAGCAGTGCCTATAGCCTAACTATAGTTCTTGGTGGTAGTAAAGAGCAGTGCCTATAGCCTAACTATAGTTCTTGGTGGTAGTAAAGAGCAGTGCCTATAGCCTAACTATAGTTCTTGGTGGTAGTAAAGAGCAGTGCCTATAGCCTAACTATAGTTCTTGGTGGTAGTAAAGAGCAGTGCCTATAGCCTAACTATAGTTCTTGTGGTAGTAAAGAGCAGTGCCTATAGCCTAACTATAGTTCTTGGTGGTAGTAAAGAGCAGTGCCTATAGCCTAACTATAGTTCTTGGTGGTAGTAAAGAGCAGTGCCTATAGCCTAACTATAGTTCTTGGTGGTAGTAAAGAGCAGTGCCTATAGCCTAACTATAGTTCTTGGTGGTAGTAAAGAGCAGTGCTATAGCCTAACTATGTTCTTGGTGGTAGTAAAGAGCAGTGCCTATAGCCTAACCTATAGTTCTTGGTGGTAGTAAAGAGCAGTGCCTATAGCCTAAACTATAGTTCTTGGTGGTAGTAAAGAGCAGTGCCTATAGCCTAACTATAGTTCTTGGTGGTAGTAAAGAGCAGTGCCTATAGCCTAACTATAGTTCTTGGTGGTAGTAAAGAGCAGTGCCTATAGCCTAACTATAGTTCTTGGTGGTAGTAAAGAGCAGTGCCTATAGCCTAACTATAGTTCTTGGTGGTAGTAAAGAGCAGTGCCTATAGCCTAACTATAGTTCTTGGTGGTAGTAAAGAGCAGTGCCTATAGCCTAACTATAGTTCTTGGTGGTAGTAAAGAGCAGTGCCTATAGCCTAACTATAGTTCTTGGTGGTAGTAAAGAGCAGTGCCTATAGCCTAACTATAGTTCTTGGTGGTAGTAAAGAGCAGTGCCTATAGCCTAACTATAGTTCTTGGTGGTAGTAAAGAGCAGTGCCTATAGCCTAACTATAGTTCTTGGTGGTAGTAAAGAGCAGTGCCTATAGCCTAACTATAGTTCTTGGTGGTAGTAAAGAGCAGTGCCTATAGCCTAACTATAGTTCTTGGTGGTAGTAAAGAGCAGTGCCTATAGCCTAACTATAGTTCTTGGTGGTAGTAAAGAGCAGTGCCTATAGCCTAACTATAGTTCTTGGTGGTAGTAAAGAGCAGTGCCTATAGCCTAACTATAGTTCTTGGTGGTAGTAAAGAGCAGTGCCTATAGCCTAACTATAGTTCTTGGTGGTAGTAAAGAGCAGTGCCTATAGCCTAACTATAGTTCTTGGTGGTAGTAAAGAGCAGTGCCTATAGCCTAACTATAGTTCTTGGTGGTAGTAAAGAGCAGTGCCTATAGCCTAACTATAGTTCTTGGTGGTAGTAAAGAGCAGTGCCTATAGCCTAACTATAGTTCTTGGTGGTAGTAAAGAGCAGTGCCTATAGCCTAACTATAGTTCTTGGTGGTAGTAAAGAGCAGTGCCTATAGCCTAACTATAGTTCTTGGTGGTAGTAAAGAGCAGTGCCTATAGCCTAACTATAGTTCTTGGTGGTAGTAAAGAGCAGTGCCTATAGCCTAACTATAGTTCTTGGTGGTAGTAAAGAGCAGTGCCTATAGCCTAACTATAGTTCTTGGTGGTAGTAAAGAGCAGTGCCTATAGCCTAACTATAGTTCTTGGTGGTAGTAAAGAGCAGTGCCTATAGCCTAACTATAGTTCTTGGTGGTAGTAAAGAGCAGTGCCTATAGCCTAACTATAGTTCTTGGTGGTAGTAAAGAGCAGTGCCTATAGCCTAACTATAGTTCTTGGTGGTAGTAAAGAGCAGTGCCTATAGCCTAACTATAGTTCTTGGTGGTAGTAAAGAGCAGTGCCTATAGCCTAACTATAGTTCTTGGTGGTAGTAAAGAGCAGTGCCTATAGCCTAACTATAGTTCTTGGTGGTAGTAAAGAGCAGTGCCTATAGCCTAACTATAGTTCTTGGTGGTAGTAAAGAGCAGTGCCTATAGCCTAACTATAGTTCTTGGTGGTAGTAAAGAGCAGTGCCTATAGCCTAACTATAGTTCTTGGTGGTAGTAAAGAGCAGTGCCTATAGCCTAACTATAGTTCTTGGTGGTAGTAAAGAGCAGTGCCTATAGCCTAACTATAGTTCTTGGTGGTAGTAAAGAGCAGTGCCTATAGCCTAACTATAGTTCTTGGTGGTAGTAAAGAGCAGTGCCTATAGCCTAACTATAGTTCTTGGTGGTAGTAAAGAGCAGTGCCTATAGCCTAACTATAGTTCTTGGTGGTAGTAAAGAGCAGTGCCTATAGCCTAACTATAGTTCTTGGTGGTAGTAAAGAGCAGTGCCTATAGCCTAACTATAGTTCTTGGTGGTAGTAAAGAGCAGTGCCTATAGCCTAACTATAGTTCTTGGTGGTAGTAAAGAGCAGTGCCTATAGCCTAACTATAGTTCTTGGTGGTAGTAAAGAGCAGTGCCTATAGCCTAACTATAGTTCTTGGTGGTAGTAAAGAGCAGTGCCTATAGCCTAACTATAGTTCTTGGTGGTAGTAAAGAGCAGTGCCTATAGCCTAACTATAGTTCTTGGTGGTAGTAAAGAGCAGTGCCTATAGCCTAACTATAGTTCTTGGTGGTAGTAAAGAGCAGTGCCTATAGCCTAACTATAGTTCTTGGTGGTAGTAAAGAGCAGTGCCTATAGCCTAACTATAGTTCTTGGTGGTAGTAAAGAGCAGTGCCTATAGCCTAACTATAGTTCTTGGTGGTAGTAAAGAGCAGTGCCTATAGCCTAACTATAGTTCTTGGTGGTAGTAAAGAGCAGTGCCTATAGCCTAACTATAGTTCTTGGTGGTAGTAAAGAGCAGTGCCTATAGCCTAACTATAGTTCTTGGTGGTAGTAAAGAGCAGTGCCTATAGCCTAACTATAGTTCTTGGTGGTAGTAAAGAGCAGTGCCTATAGCCTAACTATAGTTCTTGGTGGTAGTAAAGAGCAGTGCCTATAGCCTAACTATAGTTCTTGGTGGTAGTAAAGAGCAGTGCCTATAGCCTAACTATAGTTCTTGGTGGTAGTAAAGAGCAGTGCCTATAGCCTAACTATAGTTCTTGGTGGTAGTAAAGAGCAGTGCCTATAGCCTAACTATAGTTCTTGGTGGTAGTAAAGAGCAGTGCCTATAGCCTAACTATAGTTCTTGGTGGTAGTAAAGAGCAGTGCCTATAGCCTAACTATAGTTCTTGGTGGTAGTAAAGAGCAGTGCCTATAGCCTAACTATAGTTCTTGGTGGTAGTAAAGAGCAGTGCCTATAGCCTAACTATAGTTCTTGGTGGTAGTAAAGAGCAGTGCCTATAGCCTAACTATAGTTCTTGGTGGTAGTAAAGAGCAGTGCCTATAGCCTAACTATAGTTCTTGGTGGTAGTAAAGAGCAGTGCCTATAGCCTAACTATAGTTCTTGGTGGTAGTAAAGAGCAGTGCCTATAGCCTAACTATAGTTCTTGGTGGTAGTAAAGAGCAGTGCCTATAGCCTAACTATAGTTCTTGGTGGTAGTAAAGAGCAGTGCCTATAGCCTAACTATAGTTCTTGGTGGTAGTAAAGAGCAGTGCCTATAGCCTAACTATAGTTCTTGGTGGTAGTAAAGAGCAGTGCCTATAGCCTAACTATAGTTCTTGGTGGTAGTAAAGAGCAGTGCCTATAGCCTAACTATAGTTCTTGGTGGTAGTAAAGAGCAGTGCCTATAGCCTAACTATAGTTCTTGGTGGTAGTAAAGAGCAGTGCCTATAGCCTAACTATAGTTCTTGGTGGTAGTAAAGAGCAGTGCCTATAGCCTAACTATAGTTCTTGGTGGTAGTAAAGAGCAGTGCCTATAGCCTAACTATAGTTCTTGGTGGTAGTAAAGAGCAGTGCCTATAGCCTAACTATAGTTCTTGGTGGTAGTAAAGAGCAGTGCCTATAGCCTAACTATAGTTCTTGGTGGTAGTAAAGAGCAGTGCCTATAGCCTAACTATAGTTCTTGGTGGTAGTAAAGAGCAGTGCCTATAGCCTAACTATAGTTCTTGGTGGTAGTAAAGAGCAGTGCCTATAGCCTAACTATAGTTCTTGGTGGTAGTAAAGAGCAGTGCCTATAGCCTAACTATAGTTCTTGGTGGTAGTAAAGAGCAGTGCCTATAGCCTAACTATAGTTCTTGGTGGTAGTAAAGAGCAGTGCCTATAGCCTAACTATAGTTCTTGGTGGTAGTAAAGAGCAGTGCCTATAGCCTAACTATAGTTCTTGGTGGTAGTAAAGAGCAGTGCCTATAGCCTAACTATAGTTCTTGGTGGTAGTAAGAGCAGTGCCTATAGCCTAACTATAGTTCTTGGTGGTAGTAAAGAGCAGTGCCTATAGCCTAACTAATAGTTCTTGGTGGTAGTAAAGAGCAGTGCCTATAGCCTAACTATAGTTCTTGGTGGTAGTAAAGAGCAGTGCCTATAGCCTAACTATAGTTCTTGGTGGTAGTAAAGAGCAGTGCCTATAGCCTAACTATAGTTCTTGGTGGTAGTAAAGAGCAGTGCCTATAGCCTAACTATAGTTCTTGGTGGTAGTAAAGAGCAGTGGCCTATAGCCTAACTATAGTTCTTGGTGGTAGTAAAGAGCAGTGCCTATAGCCTAACTATAGTTCTGGTGGTAGTAAAGAGCAGTGCCTATAGCCTAACTATAGTTCTTGGTGGTAGTAAAGAGCAGTGCCTATAGCCTAACTATAGTTCTTGGTGGTAGTAAAGAGCAGTGCCTATAGCCTAAACTATAGTTCTTGGTGGTAGTAAAGAGCAGTGCCTATAGCCTAACTATAGTTCTTGGTGGTAGTAAAGAGCAGTGCCTATAGCTAACTATAGTTCTTGTGGTAGTAAAGAGCAGTGCCTATAGCCTAACTATAGTTCTTGGTGGTAGTAAAGAGCAGTGCCTATAGCCTAACTATAGTTCTTGGTGGTAGTAAAGAGCAGTGCCTATAGCCTAACTATAGTTCTTGGTGGTAGTAAAGAGCAGTGCCTATTGCCTAACTATAGTTCTTGGTGGTAGTAAAGAGCAGTGCCTATAGCCTAACTATAGTTCTTGGTGGTAGTAAAGAGCAGTGCCTATAGCCTAACTATAGTTCTTGGTGGTAGTAAAGAGCAGTGCCTATAGCCTAACTATAGTTCTTGGTGGTAGTAAAGAGCAGTGCCTATAGCCTAACTATAGTTCTTGGTGGTAGTAAAGAGCAGTGCCTATAGCCTAACTATAGTTCTTGGTGGTAGTAAAGAGCAGTGCCTATAGCCTAACTATAGTTCTTGGTGGTAGTAAAGAGCAGTGCCTATAGCCTAACTATAGTTCTTGGTGGTAGTAAAGAGCAGTGCCTATAGCCTAACTATAGTTCTTGGTGGTAGTAAAGAGCAGTGCCTATAGCCTAACTATAGTTCTTGGTGGTAGTAAAGAGCAGTGCCTATAGCCTAACTATAGTTCTTGGTGGTAGTAAAGAGCAGTGCCTATAGCCTAACTATAGTTCTTGGTGGTAGTAAAGAGCAGTGCCTATAGCCTAACTATAGTTCTTGGTGGTAGTAAAGAGCAGTGCCTATAGCCTAACTATAGTTCTTGGTGGTAGTAAAGAGCAGTGCCTATAGCCTAACTATAGTTCTTGGTGGTAGTAAAGAGCAGTGCCTATAGCCTAACTATAGTTCTTGGTGGTAGTAAAGAGCAGTGCCTATAGCCTAACTATAGTTCTTGGTGGTAGTAAAGAGCAGTGCCTATAGCCTAACTATAGTTCTTGGTGGTAGTAAAGAGCAGTGCCTATAGCCTAACTATAGTTCTTGGTGGTAGTAAAGAGCAGTGCCTATAGCCTAACTATAGTTCTTGGTGGTAGTAAAGAGCAGTGCCTATAGCCTAACTATAGTTCTTGGTGGTAGTAAAGAGCAGTGCCTATAGCCTAACTATAGCCTGAAATATGATATACAAGTAGGAATAAGTGAAAATAAATTATACAAAGGAAAAAATGTAATTAGACAAATAACAACAAAATTGATGATAAGTAAAAAAAGATTAAAAAAGGAATCACTATGTTAGGAATACACAACTTTGTACACTGAGGTACACTCAGGTACACTCAGGTACACTCAGGTACACTCAGGTACACTCAGGTACACTCAGGTACACTCAGGTACACTCAGGTACACTCAGGTACACTGATGTACACTGAGGTACACTGATGTACACTGAGGTACACTCAGGTACACTCAGGTACACTCATGTACACTCATGTACACTCAGATACACTCAGGTACACTCAGGTACACTCAGGTACACTCAGGTACACTCAGGTACACTCAGGTACACTCAGGTACACGCAGGTACACTGAGAGTAATAGTTTACAGTAGAAAACAGAGACCAAGCCAGGGTAGAGTGGAGCAAGGGAGTACAGGGAGGCTGGGCAGGCTGGGTGACACTGAGACAGGTCACCTGGCCTACACGGGGTGACAAGGGGGTTAAGTAACAAGAGGCAGAGGTGACAGTGTTATGACAGGTCAGTCTGGCGTGACTAACAGTCAGGCTCAGCCAGGTGAGACACCCCACACAGGGCTGAGACACCCCACACAGGGCTGAGACACCCCACACAGGGCTGAGACACCCCACTGTTACGGCCCTCTCGGGACGCAACGGGGTTCTCACTCTGATGTTGTTAGAGGAAGATATAAGTATCCGGCCCCAAGCCAGTAGAGGCTATCAAGGGATGCGATCCGTGACGCAAGTAACTTAAAGGGAGTAGGGAAAGAAAGGTAAGAACTTAATATAATATAATATAACCATCACCATTTAAATATGTAGAATAAAAGAGTACACAAGGGGAGGGTATTAACACTATACAAGGGGATCAACACTGTAGTCTTCTGCTGGAGACTATGGATCCTCGAAGCTAGGTGCTGAGTCCGCGGTGCTTTCTTCGTGGCCTCAAGACGTGTCTTCTGGAACGCCGAGCCTACCCTGGCCACAGGTCAGCCACAACACAGGTCCACTGGGGGCACCGTCGTGGAGGCCGTCAACCACACGTCCAGCAGGTCTGCTGGCAGGTACAGAGCCACCAAGGCTGGTACGGCCACTCCACGAACGATATAAGGGGTACGCCCTAGACAGGAGTCTCGTGTGATATCACCAATCACCCTCCTGTCCTCAATACCCCAGTGGATTATCGTCTCCAACCGTCGGTCCCGGGTAAATCCTTCCACTGCCACTCCACTGGCAGGCTTAACACACCACAATGTTCTTCCGGGGGGGACGACGTCACAACAGCTGCAGCAAACTTCACAGTATGGAGACTGGCTGCCTCGGGTAGACTGACTACACCTTCAACACAGTGGTCCCAGGTCGGCTCTGTAAACAGACACGTCATCAATAACTGGGACACTAATACACCACACTCACAGGCTCAGATACAAACGCCCGACATATCCACTCCATAGATGGCGCTGTCGTCGGAGCACCACTTCACCAGGGGTCAGGAGCGGCGGTGTTGAGTGCTGAACCAGACTGGAAACTGGTCCTCGAGGCCAGTACACGCTGTCCTCACTAGGTGTCGTCGTTCGTTTGGCGGGGGTTTCGGGAGCTGACCCACAGATGGCGTGTTTGTCACTGCTCCAGGCTCGGACGCTGAATCCGGGTTCGTAACACCTCCCCACCAAAAAGAATTTGGTTTGGGGTTCTATAAAAAACACAAACCAAATTAGCAGGGCGACACAACTCCAAAAGGACTTACTTATCCTATGAACTGGAGTGATGAGGCTGTCTTGTCCACAGAACTTTTCTACCGAGAAACTCTGGCACAAAGGGAGCTTGAAAATGGCAGTCGATGACCTGCCTGACGTAATCTTCCACGTCTCCACTGCGATGTCAAGCAGGGGCGTCATCTCACATTTCTCGAGTACGGATTGGTTTCGACACGATCTGGGGTGACTCGACACTTCCCTATGTCGTGGCACCGATGATGGCTGACCACAGACGGCATTTCTGGTGCCAGTCCGATGGTCCTTCAGGGAGACAGGAACCTGGAATACAGGGGTCTGATAATTCAGAGTGATCGCGACAGTGGATAAGTCAATACTTACAGCATACCCTACTAGGTTCACACCTAGACCCAACAGGGCTGCTTGTACGTCGCAGATGGCATTCACTCTGCCACCGTCAGGTCGACCAACGTTCCGCATAACGCTGTGTTGAGGCTCAGCTGTCACGCGGGGGGTGTCAACCTGTCGGAAACAGTCACTCATATTATCACATGTCGTACCTCCTGTATCATCTATTACCTCCCAGGTCCCTTCTTCAACTGCAACACCTGCAGTACAAATCTCCAATCCCTGGGACCTCTTCACGATGTTCACGGGAGCCACCATCCTTCGGGTCGTACACTGATCCTTACTGAGAACACAGAGAGCACATAGGAGAACAAAACAAAATACCGGTAGGAAACATTTGGCAATTCGAGGGATAAGTTTCCTGAGCTTGTCATGTCCATAGCCGGCATGGACAGAAGAGGGCACTAGACCTTTTGAACACACCTCACATACCTCTGACGTCTGGGGAATCTCTGGCTGGTCCACTACATGCTGTAACTTGCCATACCGCAAGCACACCTCAGCCTTCGCTCCAGACTCGTTGGTATCCATGGGTGTCTGCACACAAGGCCTCTTTTCTAGCTCAGGTACTTCTGCCATCGTAACCCCATGTTCCTCGTCGAGAGCATCAGGAGACACTGCTAAATAACTGTCGATCTGCGGGGGAGAGGACAAATTAGACATGTTCAAATCCGGGTCTGTCTTTACCTGGACATTACCATTGCCTGTTGTCACCTCCGACCTTGCTGTTCTGGTAGACTCGTCCGCAACCTTGGGACGATTGGTGCTCCAATCGGTCACCAAGTCGTTGGCCAGTACCACGTCAATCCCAGCCACAGGGAGGGTATCGACTACTGCCAACTCACAGGTGCCGCTGAAGTAAGGCGAGTCGAGATGCACCGGCACTAAGGGGGCGATATACTGTGTTCTCGGAAACCCAACCAGGATAACCTCTGGTCTCCCATCCACACTTACTCCCTCGGGTAACGAGCTCTTCACGATCAGGGACTGGGCTGCTCCACTATCTCTGAGCACTACCACTGATCTACCAGTATGATCACTCGTTACATACCCGGTTGAAGTGTGAGGGGCCAACAAACTTGGTCCTTCCTGCGTCGTCGTAGACTGGTTTCCTACTGGTGATGTAACACAGCTCATCAACATCACCTCCCTTCGTGCGCTGCCACCTCTTCTGCCTCGGCACCTAGCAGCTATGTGCCCTTTCTGCCCACAAGTCCAGCACACCATATTCCTCCTCGGGCTCCGGTGTTTCGGACTGCTAGGACTTGTTCTTCGGGGGCTACTTGGGGGCGTCTTCTTAGCACTTTGTGGGACGGGTCTTTCTTCTTCTTCGTGAGGTCTGTCAAACCGGCGCTGGTAATTCCTCGGGACGTACTTAGCAGACGGCCTATGAGTCAGGATATACTCCTCAGCCATTGTGGCTGCTGCACTCAAGGTCTCTACCTGCTGTTCCTCTAGGTACGTCTTCAAGTCTCCAGTCAAACAATCCTTGAAGTCCTCCAGCAGAATCAGCTGTTCGAGGTCTTCCTTGGTCTCCACCTTCCGAGAGGTACACCATTCCTGGAAAAGTCGCTCCTTGATTGTAGCGAATTCGGTGAAAGTGTGCTCTGAGGTCTTCTTCAGGTTTCTGAACTTTTGCCTATACGCCTCAGGTACCAATTGGTACGCCATGAGCACAACCTTCTTCACCTTGTCATAATCGCTGGAGTCGTCAAGGGATAACGTAGAGTAGGCGATTTGGGCCTTCCCAGTCAAGACTGACTGTATCATGATGGCCCAATTCTCCCTTGGCCACTCCAAAGAGGCAGCGACTTTCTCGAAGGCTGCAAAGAATTTTGACACCTCCTTCTCATGGAATTTGGGGACCATTTTGATGTTGCGTACCGGATCGAAGCTACTGGTGTCCGTTGTTTGCCTCCGACCACCGCCTAATCGCAATACTTCTAGTTCATGTTGTCTCTCTCTTTCCTCCCTTTCTCGTTCTCGTTCTTCTCTCTCTCGTTCTCGTTCTTCTCTCTCTCGTCTCTCTTCTCTTTCTCGTTCTTCTCTCTCTCGTTTCTCTTCTCTTTCTCGTTCTTCTCTCTCTCGTTTATCTTCTCTTTCTCGTTCTTCTTTCCTTTCTTCCAATTCTAAACGCCTCATCGCCATTTCCTTATCTTTCATCTCCATCTCTTTATCTTTTAATTCTCGTTCTAATTCTAACTTCTTCCACTCTATTTCACGATTGATCTCTAGGGCACGCATCTTGACTGTTAGGAAGCTGATATTAAGCTCGCCTGCATCACTGTCAACGTCGCTGCCCTTATCTTCTTTTTCCGTGGAAGCTATGTCTGCACTTTCCTTTGTACTAGGAGTCTCGCCTTCCTGTTTCTCTTCTGCCTTCAGGTGCCGGTGTACCTTGGACAAGATCTCCACACGGGAGTCACTGGCACGGATCTTGATCTCCAGGTAGGCGCTCACTAGTACAAGTTCCGGTTTACTCAGATATTTTAATCTGGCAAGACAATCTTCTCTGTTCAGAAAAGCCTGAACCTCGTCCAGATCATCGATGGTAGCTTTGTCTGCCATTGTCACAGATGGAACACTTAGCACTTAACACACTGAGCACTGTTCTACGCCAATATTGCACCAAACACTGCACTTGCCAATATTGCACGTAATCACTCCGGGCACCGCACTACCCAATATTGCACTGAGTCCAAGCGAACACTTCGCTCTACAATATTGCACTAAATCACTAAGCACCGCACTAGTCAATATTGCACTTAATCGCTTAATCACAGCGAGCACCGCACTGCACAATATCGCACTTAGTCACTGAGCACCGCACAGGACGTATAATGTCACAATCGTCACACAGGGGGAATTATATACAGGGATTACGCCACTTCACCACCCCTGTCAAACATACTTAACAAGGGGACGGATCCCGCTGGGGATGCCAAATTATGTTACGGCCCTCTCGGGACGCAACGGGGTTCTCACTCTGATGTTGTTAGAGGAAGATATAAGTATCCGGCCCCAAGCCAGTAGAGGCTATCAAGGGATGCGATCCGTGACGCAAGTAACTTAAAGGGAGTAGGGAAAGAAAGGTAAGAACTTAATATAATATAATATAACCATCACCATTTAAATATGTAGAATAAAAGAGTACACAAGGGGAGGGTATTAACACTATACAAGGGGATCAACACTGTAGTCTTCTGCTGGAGACTATGGATCCTCGAAGCTAGGTGCTGAGTCCGCGGTGCTTTCTTCGTGGCCTCAAGACGTGTCTTCTGGAACGCCGAGCCTACCCTGGCCACAGGTCAGCCACAACACAGGTCCACTGGGGGCACCGTCGTGGAGGCCGTCAACCACACGTCCAGCAGGTCTGCTGGCAGGTACAGAGCCACCAAGGCTGGTACGGCCACTCCACGAACGATATAAGGGGTACGCCCTAGACAGGAGTCTCGTGTGATATCACCAATCACCCTCCTGTCCTCAATACCCCAGTGGATTATCGTCTCCAACCGTCGGTCCCGGGTAAATCCTTCCACTGCCACTCCACTGGCAGGCTTAACACACCACAATGTTCTTCCGGGGGGGACGACGTCACAACAGCTGCAGCAAACTTCACAGTATGGAGACTGGCTGCCTCGGGTAGACTGACTACACCTTCAACACAGTGGTCCCAGGTCGGCTCTGTAAACAGACACGTCATCAATAACTGGGACACTAATACACCACACTCACAGGCTCAGATACAAACGCCCGACATATCCACTCCATAGATGGCGCTGTCGTCGGAGCACCACTTCACCAGGGGTCAGGAGCGGCGGTGTTGAGTGCTGAACCAGACTGGAAACTGGTCCTCGAGGCCAGTACACGCTGTCCTCACTAGGTGTCGTCGTTCGTTTGGCGGGGGTTTCGGGAGCTGACCCACAGATGGCGTGTTTGTCACTGCTCCAGGCTCGGACGCTGAATCCGGGTTCGTAACACCCACACAGGGCTGAGACACCCCACACAGGGCTGAGACACCCCACACAGGGCTGAGACACCCCACACAGGGCTGAGACACCCCACACAGGGCTGAGACACCCCACACAGGGCTGAGACACCCCACACAGGACTGAGACACCCCACACAGGGCTGAGACACCCCACACAGGGGTGAGACACCTCACACAGGGCTGAGACACCCCACACAGGGCTGAGACACCCCACACAGGGCTGAGACACCCCACACAGGACTGAGACACCCCACACAGGGCTGAGACACCCCACACAGGGGTGAGACACCCCACACAGGGGTGAGACACCTCACACAGGGCTGAGACACCCCACACAGGGCTGAGACACCCCACACAGGGCTGAGACACCCCACACAGGGCTGAGACACCCCACACAGGGCTGAGACACCCCACACAGGGCTGAGACACCCCACACAGGGCTGAGACACCCCACACAGGGCTGAGACACCCCATACAGGGGTGAGACACCCCACACAGGGCTGAGACACCCCACACAGGACTGAGACACCCCACACAGGGCTGAGACACCCCACACAGGGCTGAGACACCCCACACAGGGCTGAGACACCCCACACAGGGCTGAGACACCCCACACAGGGCTGAGACACCCCACACAGGGCTGAGGACACCCCACACAGGGCTGAGACACCCCCACACAGGGCTGAGACACCCCACACAGGGGTGAGACACCCCACACAGGGCTGAGACACCCCACACAGGGCTGAGACACCCCACACAGGGTGAGACACCCCACACAGGGCTGAGACACCCCACACAGGGCTGAGACACCCCACACAGGGCTGAGACACCCCACACAGGGCTGAGACACCCCACACAGGGCTGAGACACCCCACACAGGGCTGAGACACCCCACACAGGGCTGAGACACCCCACACAGGGCTGAGATACCCCACACAGGGCTGAGACACCCCACACAGGGCTGAGACACCCCACACAGGGGCTGAGACACCCCACACAGGGCTGAGACACCCCACACAGGGCTGAGACACCCCACACAGGGGTGAGACACCCCACACAGGGCTGAGACACCCCACACAGGGCTGAGGACACCCCACACAGGGCTGAGACACCCCACACAGGGCTGAGACACCCCACACAGGGCTGAGACACCCCCACACAGGGCTGAGACACCCCACACAGGGCTGAGACACCCCACACAGGGGTGAGACACCCCACACAGGGCTGAGACACCCCACACAGGGGTGAGACACCCCACACAGGGCTGAGACACCCCACACAGGGGCTGAGACACCCCACACAGGGTGAGACACCCCACACAGGGCTGAGACACCCCACACAGGGCTGAGACACCCCACACAGGGCTGAGACACCCCACACAGGGCTGAGACACCCCACACAGGGCTGAGACACCCCACACAGGGCTGAGACACCCCCACACAGGGCTGAGACACCCCACACAGGGCTGAGACACCCCACACAGGGCTGAGACACCCCACACAGGGCTGATACACCCCACACAGGGCTGAGACACCCCACACAGGGCTGAGACACCCCACACAGGGCTGAGACACCCCACACAGGGGTGAGACACCCCACACAGGGCTGAGACACCCCACACAGGGCTGAGACACCCCACACAGGGGTGAGACACCCCACACAGGGCTGAGACACCCCACACAGGGCTGAGACACCCCACACAGGGCTGAGACACCCCACACAGGGGTGAGACACCCCACACAGGGCTGAGACACCCCACACAGGGCTGAGACACCCCACACAGGGGTGAGACACCCCACACAGGGCTGAGACACCCCACACAGGGCTGAGACACCCCACACAGGGCTGAGACACCCCACACAGGGCTGAGACACCCCCACACAGGGGCTGAGACACCCCACACAGGGGTGAGACACCCCACACAGGGGCTGAGACCACCCCACACAGGGCTGAGGACACCCCACACAGGGCTGAGAACACCCCACACAGGGCTGAGACACCCCACACAGGGCTGAGACACCCCCCACACAGGGCTGAGACACCCCACACAGGGCTGAGACACCCCACACAGGGGTGAGACACCCCACACAGGGCTGAGACACCCCACACAGGGGTGAGACACCCCACACAGGGCTGAGACAAGTAGTAATGGTCATCCTCGTTTGATAGTGTAAACATTATACCTGAAGGAACTCTCCTGACTTTGATCATAGCATCTCTGACACAACAGTGACGCAACAATGGTTTGGATCCTTGTTACAGGAGGTCGAGGAGTTCCTGCCTCACTCTGCTCCAGCTCTCGTGGATGTCAATCCCATATATTGAGGACACAGCTGGCTTAGGCTACATCTGTGTTTATGGACCAGGTAGCTAACTTGAGGCGAACTTTTCTCTGGTTTTGTCCTGACGGAGTCTTATTGCCTAGACTGTAGGCAGCGATTATGTCTCCTTTGTTGACCTTACAACACAGTTGGTTTCTTATGGAAGCATGAACAGTGTCAGTACACGTGCAGGCGAGGAGTCACAATAACGTGGCTATCGTGAGGTTATCTTGAGATGATTTCGGGGCTTTAGTATCCCCGCGGCCCGGTCCTCGACCAGGCCTCCACCCCTAGGAAGCAGCCCGTGACAGCTGACTAACAACCAGGTACCTATTTTACTGCTAAGTAACAGGGGCATAGGGTGAAAGAAACTCTGCCCATTGTTTCTCGCCGGCGCCTGGGATCGAACCCAGGAACAAGTCCAGCGTGCTGTCCGCTCGGCCGACCGGCTAAAGTATATTGACCAGACCACACACTAGAAGGTGAAGGGACGGCCACGTGTCGGTCCGTCCTGGACCATTCTCAAGTCGACTGTGACAAGTCGACAATGGACTTGAGAATGGTCCAGGACGGACCGAAACGTCGTCGTCCCTTCACCTTCTAGTCTGTGGTGTGGTCAATATCAGCACACTTCTCACCTCCGCTGTCAGCAGGGATGACTGAACACCACACAATAATGGCTAAGAGGCTGTGTTAGGAGACAGGCAGCCAGTGTGTATATATAAATATTTTAATAGCAGTCTTTATTGAAAACATATGTTGTTGAATATGACCGAAAAGGTGAGATTAATGATTCTAACACGAATCTTCTCAATATTTTTTATGTTTTTCTTCACTGTTGAGGGTAGTTGAAAAATTAAGTCTCCAAAGCTCATTTTTACAATTTATTATGATCTGCCGCCTTGGGAAGCGTTTCGCAAGGCGCTCCTTACATTTTCAGGGACAAATTTTCCAACCTGGTGCAAAGGCTCGTGTTCGCTTGGGTGGTACAGGACGTATTGTGATGAACAACCGGATGAAAATAATGGATGTTAAAAGCCTGTTACATGCATGGATATAAGCATCCATCCTGTGGGTGGTAGTGGACCCCATACCCATCCTGTGGGTGGTAGTGGACCCCATACCCATCCTGTGGGTGGTAGTGGACCCCATACCCATCCTGTGGGTGGTAGTGGACCCCATACCCATCCTGTGGGTGGTATTGGACCCCATACCCATCCTGTGGGTGGTAGTGGACCCCATACCCATCCTGTGGGTGGTAGTGGACCCCATACCCATCCTGTTGGTGGTAGTGGACCCCATACCCATCCTGTGGGTGGTAGTGGACCCCATACCAATGCTGTGGGTGGTAGTGGACCCCATACCCATCCTGTGGGGTAGTAGTGGACCCCATACACGTCCTGTGGGTGGTAGTGGACCCCATACCCATCCTGTGGGTGGTAGTGGACCCCATACCAATGCTGTGGGTGGTAGTGGACCCCATACCCATCCTGTGGGTAGTAGTGGACCCTATACCATCCTGTGGGTGGTAGTGGACCCCATACCCATCCTGTGGGTGGTAGTGGACCCCATACCCATCCTGTGGGTGGTAGTGGACCCCATACCCATCCTGTGGGTGGTAGTGGACCCCATACCATCCTGTGGGTGGTAGTGGACCCCATACCCATCCTGTGGGTGGTAGTGGACCCCATACCCATCCTGTGGGTGGTAGTGGACCCCATACCCATCCTGTGGGTGGTAGTGGACCCCATACCCATCCTGTGGGTGGTAGTGGACCCCATACCCATCCTGTGGGTGGTAGTGGACCCCATACCCATCCTGTGGGTGGTAGTGGACCCCATACCCATCCTGTGGGTTGGTAGTGGGACCCCTATACCCATCCTGTGGGTGGTAGTGGACCCCATACCCATCCTGTGGGTGGTAGTGGACCCCATACCCATCCTGTGGGTGGTAGTGGACCCCATACCCATCCTGTGGGTGGTAGTGGACCCCATACCCATCCTGTGGGTGGTAGTGGACCCCATACCCATCCTGTGGGTGGTAGTGGACCCCATACCCATCCTGTGGGTGGTAGTGGACCCCATACCCATCCTGTGGGTGGTAGTGGATCCCATACCCATCCTGTGGGTGGTAGTGGACCCCATACCCATCCTGTGGGTGGTAGTGGACCCCATACCCATCCTGTGGGTGGTAGTGGACCACATACCCATCCTGTGGGTGGTAGTGGACCCCATACCCATCCTGTGGGTGGTAGTGGACCCCATACCCATCCTGTGGGTGGTAGTGGACACCATACCCATCCTGTGGGTGGTAGTGGACCCCATACCCATCCAGTGGGTGGTAGTGGACCCCATACCCATCCTGTGGGTGGTAGTGGACCCCATACCCATCCTGTGGGTGGTAGTGGACCCCATACCCATCCTGTGGGTGGTAGTGGACCCATACCCATCCTGTGGGTGGTAGTGGACCCCCATACCCATCCTGTGGGTGGTAGTGGACCCCATACCCATGCCTGTGGGTGGTAGTGGACCCCTATACCCATCCTGTGGGTGGTAGTGGACCCCATACCCATCCTGTGGGTGTGGGTAGTGGACCCCATACCCATCCTAGTGGGGTGGTAGTGGACCCCATACCCATCCTGTGGGTAGGTAGTGGACCCCATACACATCCTGTGGGTGGTAGTGGACCCCATACCCATCCTGTGGGTGGTAGGGACCCCTACCCATCCTGTGGGTGGTAGGTGGACCCCATACCCATCCTGTGGGTGGTAGTGGACCACATACCCATCCTGTGGGTGGTAGTGGACCCCATACCCATTCCTGTGGGTGGTAGTGGACCCCATACACCATCCTGTGGGTGGTAGTGGACCCCATACCCATCCTGTGGGTGGTAGTGGACCCCATACCCATCCTGTGGGTGGTAGTGGACCCCATACCATCCCTGTGGGTGGTAGTGGACCCCATACCCATCCTGTGGGGTGGTAGTGGACCCCATACCCATCCTGTGGGTGGTAGTGGACCCCATACCCCTCCTGTTGGGTGGTTAGTGGACCCCATACCCATCCTGTGGGTGGTAGTGGACCCATACCCATCCTGTGGGTGGTAGTGGACCCCATACCCATCCTGTGGGTGGTAGTGGACCCCATACCCATCCTGTGGGTGGTAGTGGACACCATACCCATCCTGTGGGTGGTAGTGGACCCCATACCCATCCAGTGGGTGGTAGTGGACCCCATACCCATCCTGTGGGTGGTAGTGGACCCCAAACCCATCCTGTGGGTGGTAGTGGACCCCACACCCATCCTGTGGGTGGTAGTGGACCCCATACCCATCCAGTGGGTGGTAGTGGACCCCACCCATCCTGTGGGTGGTAGTGGACCCATACCCATCCTGTGGGTGGTAGTGGACCCCATACCCATCCTGTGGGTGGTAGTGGACCCCATACCCAATCCTGTGGGTGGTAGTGGACCCCACACCCATCCTGTGGGTGGTAGTGGACCCATACCCATCCTGTGGGTGGTAGTGGACCCCATACCCATCCTGTGGGTGGTAGTGGACCCCATACCAATCCTGTGGGTGGTAGGTGGACCCCATACCACTCCTGTGGGTGGTAGTGGACCCCATACCCATCCTGTGGGTGGTAGTGGACCCATACCCATCCTGTGGGTGGTAGTGGACCCCATACCATCCTGTGGGTGGTAGTGGACCCCATACCCATCCTGTGGGTGGTAGTGGACCCCATACCCATCCATGTGGGTGGTAGTGGACCCCATACCCATCCTGTGGGTGATAGTGGACCCCAATACCCATCCTGTGGGTGGTAGTGGACCCCACACCCATCCTGTGGGTGGTAGTGGACCCCCATACCCATCCTAGTGGGTGGTAGTGGACCCCACACCCATCCTGTGGGTGGTAGTGGACCCCATACCCATCCGTGGGTGGTAGTGGACCCCACACCCATCCTGTGGGTGGTAGTGGACACCATACCCATCCTGTGGGTGGTAGTGGACCCCATACCCATTCCTGTGGGTGGTAGTGGACCCTACCCATCCTGTGGGTTGGTAGTGGACCCCATACCACTCCTGTAGGGTGGTAGTGGACCCCATACCCATCCTGTGGGTGGTAGTGGACACCATACCCATCCTGTGGGTGGTAGTGGACCCCATACCCATCCTGTGGGTGGTAGTGGACCCCTACCATCCTGTGGGTGGTGGTGGCACCCCATACCCATCCTGTGGGTAGGTAGTGGACCCCATACCCATCCTGTGGGTGGTAGTGGACCCCATACCCATCCTGTGGGTGGTAGTGGACCCCATACCCATCCTGTGGGTGGTAGTGGACCCCATACCCATCCTGTGGGTGGTAGTGGACCCCATACCCATCCTGTAGGTGGTAGTGGACCCCATACCCATCGCTGTGGGTGGTAGTGGACCCCATACCCATCCTGTGGGTGGTAGTGGACCCCATACCCATCGTGTGGGTGGTAGTGGACCCATACCCATCCGTGTGGGTGGTAGTGGACCCCATACCCATCCTGTGGGTGGTAGTGGACCCCATATCCCATCGTGTGGGTGGTGGTGGACCCCATACCCATCCTGTGGGTGGTGTGGACCCCATACCCATCCTGTGGGTGGTGGTGGACCCCATACCCATCCTGTGGGTGGTAGGTGGACCCCATACCCATCCTGTGGGTGGTAGGTGGACCCCATACCCATCCTGTGGGTGGTGGTGGACCCCATACCCATCCTGTGGGTGGTAGTGGACCCCATACCCATCCTGTGGGTGGTAGTGGACCCCATACCCATCCTGTGGGTGGTAGTGGACCCCATACCCATCCTGTGGGTGGTAGTGGACCCCATACCCATCCCTGTGGGTGGTAGTGGACCCCATACCCATCCTGTGGGTGGTAGTGGACCCCATACCCATCCTGTGGGTGGTAGTGGACCCCATACCCATCCTGTGGGTGGTAGTGGACCCCATACCCATCCTGTGGGTGGTAGTGGACCCCATACCCATCCTGTGGGTGGTAGTGGACCCCCATACCCATCCTGTGGGTGGTAGTGGACCCCATACCCATCCTGTGGGTGGTGAGTGGACCCCATACCCATCCTGTGGGTGGTAGTGGACCCCATACCCATCCTGTGGGTGGTAGTGGACCCCATACCCATCCTGTGGGTGGTAGTGGACCCCATACCCATCCCTGTGGGTGGTAGTGGACCCCATACCCATCCTGTGGGTGTAGTGGACCCCATACCCATCCTGTGGGTGGTAGTGGACCCCATACCCATCCTGTGGGTGGTGAGTGGACCCCATACCCCATCCTGTGGGTGGTAGTGGACCCCATACCCATCCTGTGGGTGGTAGTGGACCCCATACCCATCCTGTGGGTGGTAGGTGGACCCCATACCCATCCTGTGGGTGGTAGGTGGACCCCATACCCATCCGTGTGGGTGGTAGTGGACCCCATACCCATCCTGTGGGTGGTGGTGGACCCCATACCCATCTGTGGGTGGTAGTGGACCCCTATACCCATCCTGTGGGTGGTATTGGACCCCATACCATCCTGTGGGTGGAGTGGACCCCATACCCATCCTGTGGGTGGTAGTGGACCCCATACCCATCCTGTGGGTGGTAGTGGACCCCATACCCATCCTGTGGGTGGTGGTGGACCCCATACCCATCCTGTGGGTGGTAGGTGGACCCCATACCCATCCTGTGGGTGGTGGTGGACCCCATATCCCATCCTGTGGGTGGTGGTGGACCCCATACCCATCCTGTGGGTGGTGGTGGACCCCATACCCATCCTGTGGGTGGTGGTGGACCCCATACCCATCCTGTGGGTGGTGGTGGACCCCATACCCATCCTGTGGGTGCGTGGTGGACCCCATACCCATCCTGTGGGTGGTGGTGGACCCCATACCCATCCTGTGGGTGGTAGTGGACCCCATACCCATCCTGTGGGTGGTAGGTGGACCCCATACCCATCCTGTGGGTGGTAGTGGACCCCATACCCATCCTGTGGGTTGGTAGGTGGACCCATACCCATCCTGTGGGTGGTGGTGGACCCCATACCCATCCTGTG
>NC_091163.1:34761883-34781128 GCF_040958095.1 Procambarus clarkii
TCTTCCTAAACGAAGTCCAAGTTTCCATTGCCTACTGTAGGCAAGTTCCGTGGCCGACAAGCTTGGTTGTGACTCCTGTATTGGCTGTGTGAAGTCTTCTTCACGCTCATGTCAGTGGAATTAAAGTTGTGAGTGTGGAAAGGTTGTTGTGTTAATGGTTGTGAGTAATTAGGTTGTGGTAACACGAGGCGAACGGTCATGATAGCTGTATCGAACACCATGGAGGATTAAGGCCGTACAAGCAGTTTCCGGAGTGATTAAATTGAGCTTTGTGATGATGGTAATAGGGGCTAAAATCAGTCTGGTGGGTCTTTGGGGAGAGACGTTACTGGTGACATAAACTTTGGGTGGAGCAGACAGGGGCCCTTCTGGTGGCGGAAGCCATGGCACAGGGGGAGATATGGACAATTTGTCCTGGCTTGGCAGCGCTATATACATATGTATCTTTAGTATATATGTATCTTTAGCATGTGTGTTTTTTCATGGCAGTTTGTTCAAGATTCGTTCGGCCATTGGCGTTTGTGGAGGGCGCCGACGGTGGCGGCCGCGTCCGGAATTTTCGCCGCGTCACAGAAAATGTCAATAAGACGCAGCCCTAACTAAAGTATTTCCATATTACCTTAATGTCTGTCGCACACTTCATTTAAACCTTACTTGACTCTATCAGATTCAAGTAAGTTTTTCGTATCATTTTAACATTTTACGCTTCCAAGCACGTTTTATTATTATTTAAATAAAGAAATGTAACACCTGGAACGATCACAAAGTGTACGGAAAACACCTTAAAACTGTCTCATGCAAATAGTAAATTTATATTAAATTTTATATAATATATTAAGAGAAATAATAAAACTTAAAAGCTTCTGATGGATCATTAAATATAATACCGTCATTTTCCTCAATAGGAAGACGGATTATTATAGTGACTGTCACCGTATTTTTACTGAATACGGTGAGAGTTTATTCAGTAAAGCAGTCTTCTTACTGAATAGGGGAGCCGGGTTATTCAGTAAGACACAGTCTTCTCACATAATAGAGTGAAGGGATACTAATAAAATACCATCTTTTACTGAATAAAATGACGGGTTATGCAGTAAAATTGTCTTTTTACTGAATACCTTCATTCTCCTAGAAGTAAATAGTTACCTGGGAGTTAGGAACCTGTTGTGGTTTGCTTATTTAGGATGGTACTTGTTGTTGTTGTTGTTGTAGGTCAGTGGACCCCAACAACCACGTCCTCACCTGTGGACCCCAACAACCACGTTCTCACCTGTCGACCCCAACAACCACGTCCTCACCTGTGGACCCCAACAACCACGTCCTCACCTGTGGACCCCAACAACCACGTTCTCACCTGTCGACCCCAACAACCACGTCCTCACCTGTGGACCCCAACAACCACGTTCTCACCTGTGGACCCCAACAACCACGTCCTCACCTGTGGACCCCAACAACCACGTTCTCACCTGTCGACCCCAACAACCACGTCCTCACCTGTGGACCCCAACAACCACGTCCTCACCTGTGGACCCCAACAACCACGTTCTCACCTGTCGACCCCAACAACCACGTCCTCACCTGTGGACCCCAACAACCACGTTCTCACCTGTGGACCCCAACAACCACGTCCTCACCTGTGGACCCCAACAACCACGTCCTCACCTGTGGACCCCAACAACCACGTTCTCACCTGTGGACCCCAACAACCACGTTCTCACCTGTGGACCCCAACAACCACGTTCTCACCTGTGGACCCCAACAACCACGTCCTCACCTGTGGACCCCAACAACCACGTCCTCACCTGTGGACCCCAACAACCACGTCCTCATCTGTGGACCCCAACAACCACGTCCTCACCTGTGAACCCCAACAACCACGTTCTCACCTGTGGACCCCAACAACCACGTCCTCACCTGTGGACCCCAACAACCACGTCCTCACCTGTGGACCCCAACAACCACGTCCTCACCTGTGGACCCCAACAACCACGTCCTCACCTGTGGACCCCAACAACCACGTCCTCACCTGTGGACCCCAACAACCACGTTCTCACCTGTGGACCCCAACAACCACGTTCTCACCTGTGGACCCCAACAACCACGTTCTCACCTGTGGACCCCAACAGCAAAATAGACAGCTCGACTATGTTTACAGAATAGACAGTATTGTTACAAACAATCACAAAATGTTATTCGCAGTTATAACTGCATGTAAATGATACCAGGAGATAAGGAAGGGTTCTATGGACCCAAGAGAGCCAAGGGATCTATGGACCCAAGAGAGCCAAGGGATCTATGGACCCAAGAGAGCCAAGGGATCTATGGACCCAAGAGAGCCAAGGGATCTATGGACCCAAGAGAGCCAAGGGATCTATGGACCCAAGAGAGCCAAGAGATCTATGGTTCCAAGAGAGCCAAGGGATCTATGGACCAAGAGAGCCAAGAGATCTATGGACCCAAGAGAGCCAAGGAATCTATCCACTGGATTCAAGGGTGGACCTTACAATTGATGCCTTAGTTCACCTAGAACTAACAGGTATGAGGAAGTTAGACAACTTTAGCAGGTTATATCCTGGTAACAGTCAGCAGCTGACCTAGAGGGACCTCGATACCCCTATCAGTCTTCCTGTCCCCAACAATGGGATGATATTTTCATACCGGCAACTAAGCGATCCAGAACGGTCGTGTTTCAAGCCGGATCATGAAACCCGTTTTCTATGTTACAACTTTTGTAAACAAATACAACACAGAGCCCTAAAAAATTATTGTTTAGAAATATTTTAAGAATTCCATTGCAGGAAATTGATGTAAAATGAGTCAGCAGAATTATTGGCACGCCCTGCGTCCCTATGTGACAGAGTGCCGAAGGGGGAATTAATTTAGAGATAAATCTAAATCAAATGTTCAGGAAATGTGTAATTATTTCAATCAAAATTGTTTTCTGTCAGAAATTTTTGCTATCTCCAGTTTACTAACCGCAGATGTTGCTTGCAATAGATTATAAACTTTCCCCTGGCCTCCACAGGTCACTTTCCTCTGGTCATCCAAATTAATTTTTGGATATAGTTCCTAATTCCATTATGCGCCTATGTAACCTTTCGACATATATATACACGGCATTGGTATGGGGTCCACTACCACCCACAGGATGGGTATGGGGTCCACTACCACCCACAGGATTGGTATGGGGTCCACTACCACCCACAGGATGGGTATGAGGTCCACTACCACCCACAGGATTGGTATGGGGTCCAATACCAATCACAGGATGGGTATGCGGTCCACTACCACCCACAGGATGGGTATGGGGTCCACTACCACCCACAGGATGGGTATGGGGTCCACTACCACCCACAGGATGGGTATGGGGTCCACTACCACCCACAGGATGGGTATGGGGTCCACTACCACCCACAGGATGAGTATGGGGTCCACTACCACCCACAGGATGGGTATGGGGTCCACTACCACCCACAGGATGGGTATGGGGTCCACTACCACCCACAGGATGGGTATGGGGTCCACTACCAACCACAGGATGGGTATGGGGTCCACTACCACCCACAGGATGAGTATGGGGTCCATTACCACACACAGGATGGGTATGGGGTCCACTACCACCCACAGGATGGGTATGGGGTCCTCTACCACACACAGGATGGGTATGGGGTCCACTACCACCCACAGGATGGGTATGGGGTCCACTACCATCCACAGGATGGGTATGGGGTCCACTACCACCCACAGGATGGGTATGGGGTCCACTACCACTCACAGAATGGGTATGGGGTCCACTACCACCCACAGGATGGGTATGGGGTCCTCTACCACACACAGGATGGGTATGGTGTCCACTACCACCCACAGGATGGGTATGGGGTCCACCACCACCCACAGGATGGGAATGGGGTCCACTACCACCCACAGGATGGGTATTGGGTCCACTACCACCCACAGGATGGGTATGGGGTCCACTACCACCCACAGGATGGGTATGGGGTCCACTACCACTCACAGGATGGGTATGGGGTCCACTAAAACCCACAGGATGGGTATGGGGTCCACCACCACCCACAGGATGGGTATGGGGTCCACTACCACCCACTGGATGGGTATGGGGTCCATTACCACCCACAGGATGTTTATGGGGTCCACTACCACCCACAGGATGGGTATGGTGTCCACTACCACCCACAGGATGGGTATGGGGTCCACTACCACTCACAGGATGGGTATGGGGTCCACTACCACCCACAGGACGGGTATGGGGTCCCCCACCACCCACAGGATGGGTATGGGGTCCACTACCACCCACTGGATGGGTATGGGGTCCATTAGCACCCACAGGATGGGTATGGGGTCCACTACCACCCACAGGATGGGTATGGTGTCCATTACCACCCACAGGATTTGCATGGGGTCCACTACCTCCCACAGGATGGGTATGGGGTCCACTACCACCCACAGGATGGGTATGGGGTCCATTACCACCCACAGGATTGGTATGGGGTCCATTACCACCCACAGGATGGGTATGGGGTCCACAACCACTCACAGGATGGGTATGGGGTCCACCACCACCCACAGGATGGGTATGGGGTCCACCACCACCCACAGGATGGGTATGGGGCTCATTACCACCCACAGGATGGGTATGGGGTCCACTACCACCCACAGGATGGGTATGGGGTCAACTACCACTCACAGGATGGGTATGGGGTCCACTACCACCCACAGGATGGGTATGAGGTCCACCACCACCCACAGGATGGGTATGGGGTCCATTACCACCCACAGGAAGGGTATGGGGTCCACTACCACCCACAGGATGGGTATGGTGTCCACCACCACCCACAGGATGGGTATGGGGTCCACTACCACCCACAGCATGGGTATGGGGTCCACCACCACCCACAGGAGGGTATGGGGTCCACCACCACCCACAGGATGGGTATGGGGTCCACCACCACCCACAGGATGGGTATGGTGTCCACTACCACCCACAGGATGGGTATGGGGTCCACTACCACCCACAGGATGGGTATGGGGTCCACTACCACCCACAGGATGGGTATGGGGTCCACCACCACCCACAGGATGGGTATGGGGTCCACTACCACCCACAGGATGAGTATGGGGTCCACTACCACCCACAGGATGGGTATGGGGTCCACCACCACCCACAGGATGGGTATGGGGTCCACTACCACCCACAGGATGGGTATGGGGTCCACTACCACCCACAGGATGGGTATGGGGTCCACTACCACCCACAGGATGGGTATGGGGTCCACTACCACCCACAGGATGGGTATGGGGTCCACTACCACCCACAGGATGGGTATGGGGTCCACTACCACCCACAGGATGGGTATGGGGTCCACTACCACCCACATGATGGGTATGGGGTCCACTACCACCCACAGGATGGGTATGGTTGTATGATGACATGGTGTGGACGACCCTAGTCTGAGGACGACCCTAGTCTGAGGACGACCCTAGGCTGTGGACGACCCTAGGCTGTGAACGACCCTAGGCTGTGGACGACCCTAGGCTGTGGACGACCCTAGCCTGAGGACGACCCTAGGCTGTGGACCACCCTAGCCTGAGGACGACCCTAGGCTGTGGACCACCCTAGCCTGAGGACGACCCTAGGCTGTGGACCACCCTAGCCTGAGGACGACCCTAGGCTGTGGACCACCCTAGCCTGAGGACGACCCTAGCCTGTGGACGACCCTAGCCTGAGGACGACCCTAGCCTGTGGACGACCCTAGCCTGAGGATGACCCTAGCCTGTGGACCACCCTAGCCTGAGGACGACCCTAGCCTGTGGACCACCCTAGCCTGAGGACGACCCTAGCCTGTGGACCACCCTAGCCTGAGGACGACCCTAGCCTGTGGACCACCCTAGCCTGAGGACGACCCTAGCCTGTGGACCACCCTAGCCTGAGGACGACCCTAGCCTGTGGACCACCCTAGCCTGAGGACGACCCTAGCCTGTGGACCACCCTAGCCTGAGGACGACCCTAGCCTGTGGACCACCCTAGCCTGAGGACGACCCTAGCCTGTGGACCACCCTAGCCTGAGGACGACCCTAGCCTGTGGACCACCCTAGCCTGAGGACGACCCTAGCCTGTGGACCACCCTAGCCTGAGGACGACCCTAGGCTGTGGACGACCCTAGGCTGTGAGGATGGGTTCTCACGATAGGTTGTGAGCAGTTATGAGGATGGGTTCCTACGATAGGTTGTGAGCAGTTATGAGGATGGGTTCCTACGATAGGTTGTGAGCAGTTATGAGGATGGGTTCTCACGATAGGTTGTGAGCAGTTATGAGGATGGGTTCCTACGATAGGTTGTGAGCAGTTATGTGTTGTGAGGTTGGATATTGTGAGAATGTTTTATGAGGCGTTTCATTAAGAATGTGTTGTGAGGTTGGGTATTGAGAATGTGTTGTGAGAGTGCATTATGAGGATGAGTTATGAGGAAGAGCTGGCAATAGAATAAGCGATTCAGATCCCCTCACAAAAGACTGTTTATTACGGCAAACCTTCCATTAGTATCACCTCACATCACCATTAGTATCACCTCACATCACCATTAGTATCACCTCACATCACCATTAGTATCACCTCACATCACCATTAGTATCACCTCACATCACCATTAGTATCACCTCACATCACCATTAGTATCACCTCACATCACCATTAGTATCACCTCACATCACCATTAGTATCACCTCACATCACCATTAGTATCAGCTCACATCACCATTAGTATCACCTCACATCACCATTAGTATCACCTCACATCAACTGGGAACCCACTGACATTCAACACATTTTGCAACATTCCACACAACACTTCAGTGACCAAACTATGTGTCTCATTTTCTGCCCCCCATGTCTCA
Source organism: Procambarus clarkii (assembly GCF_040958095.1). NCBI lineage: Eukaryota > Metazoa > Arthropoda > Malacostraca > Decapoda > Cambaridae > Procambarus > Procambarus clarkii. The sequence continues at coordinate 34,768,794 of NC_091163.1, forward strand.
TTTTCCGCCCCCCATGTCTCATTCTCTGCCCCCCATGTCTCATTTTCTGCCCCCCATGTCTCATTTTCTGCCCCCCATGTCTCATTTTCTGCCCCCCATGTCTCATTTTCCGCCCCCCATGTCTCATTTTCTGCCCCCATGTCTCATTTTCTGCCCCCATGTCTCATTTTCCGCCCCCATGTCTCATTTTCTGCCCCCCATGTCTCATTTTCTGCCCCCATGTCTCATTTTCCGCCCCCCATGTCTCATTTTCTGCCCCCCATGTCTCATTTTCCGCCCCCCATGTCTCATTTTCTGCCCCCCCTGTCTCATTTTCTGCCCCCCATGTCTCATTTTCTGCCCCCATGTCTCATTTTCCGCCCCCCATGTCACATTTTCTGTCCCCATGTCTCATTTTCCGCCCCCCATGTCTCATTTTCTGCCCCCCATGTCTCATTTTCTGCCCCCCATGTCTCATTTTCTGCCCCCCATGTCTCATTTTCTGCCCCCTGTCTCATTTTCCGCCCCCATGTCTCCTTTTCTGGCCCCCATGTCTCATTTTCTGCCCCCTGTCTCATTTTCTGCCCCCCATGTCTCATTTTCTGCCCCCCATGTCTCATTTTCTGCCCCCCATGTCTCATTTTCTGCCCCCATGTCTCATTTTCTGCCCCCCATGTCTCATTTTCTGCCCCCATGTTTCATTTTCTGCCCCCATGTCTCATTTTCTGCCCCCATGTCTCATTTTCCGCCCCCCATGTCTCCTTTTCTGCCCCCCATTTCTCATTTTCTGCCCCCATGTCTCATTTTCTGCCCCCATGTCTCATTTCCGCCCCCCATGTCTCATTTTCTGCCCCCCATATCTGATTTTCTGCCCCCCATGCCTCATTTTCTGCCCACATGTCTCATTTTCCGCCCCCCATGTCTCATTTTCTTGCCCCCCATGTCTCATTTCCGCCCCCCATGTCTCATTTTCTGCCCCCATGTCTCATTTTCCGCCCCCCATGTCTCATTTTCTGCCCCCCATGTCTCATTTTCCTGCCCCCCATGTCTCATTTTCCCGCCCCCCATGTCTCATTTTCTGCACCCCTGTCTCATTTCTGCCCCCCATGTCCTCATTTTCCGCACCCCATGTCTCATTTTCTGCCCCCATGTCTCATTTTCTGCCCCCCATGTCTCATTTTCCGCCCCCCATGTCTCATTTTCTGCCCCCTGTCTCACTTTTCTGCCCCCCATGTCTCATTTTCCGCCCCCCATGTCTCATTTTCTGCCCCCATGTCTCATTTTCCGCCTCCCATTGTCTCATTTTCTGCCCCCCATGTCTCATTTTCTGCCCCCCATGTCTCATTTTCCGCCCCCCATGTCTCATTTTCTGCCCCATGTCTCATTTTCTGCCCCCCATGGCTCATTTTCTGCCCCCCATGTCTCATTTTCTGCCCCCCATGTCTCATTTCTGCCCCCATGTCTCATTTTCTACCCCATGTCTCATTTTCCGCCCCCATGTCTCATTTTCTGCCCCCCATGTCTCATTTTCTGCCCCCTGTCTCATTTTCCTGCCCCCCATGTCTTATTTTCTGCCCCCCATGTCCTCATTTTCCGCCCCCCTGTCTCATTAATCTCACACTACTCTCACCCACTGCCCAAAGCTGCTCCTCTCGACTGATAAAAAGGACAGAGCTTTTGTACAATCAAAAGAATGTTGATTATGCAACTGCCAATTAAATAAGCATTTCTGGCACTGTCGCTAGATGGCAGCCTGGACCCTGTGCCACTCTGGAGTGTGAATGGGACGGCACTTGGGCGGAAGCGCTGGTGAGAGTCAGACGGCCCTTACTCGCCTGCCTGCGGAAACTGAACCTCCTTCCTGGCGGTGTTCAGTGGGGCGTTCTCTCGTCCATCACCGGATCCGCTGATAACCCGTGACTGGGGGCCTTGATAACCCGTGACTGGGGGGCCCTTGATAACTGGTGACTGGGGGCCTTGATAACCCGTGACTGGGGGCCCTTGATAACTGGTGACTGAGGGCCTTGGTAACCCGTGACTGGGGGCCCTTGATAACTGGTGACTGAGGGCCTTGGTAACCCGTGACTGGGGGCCCTTGATAACTGGTGACTGAGGGCCTTGGTAACCTGTGACTGGGGCGTTGTAACCTGTGACTGGGGGCGTTGGTAACCTGTGACTGGGGGCCTTGGTAACTGGTGACTGAGGGCCCTTGATAACTGGTGACTGAGGGCCTTGGTAACCCGTGACTGGGGGCCCTTGATAACTGGTGACTGAGGGCGTTGGTAACCCAACGGGTTACTGGGTACTGGAGGCTGTTGTGGGTCGTGACGTCAGACATGTTTGCTATGGAGAACATTCTGTCCAGGTTCCCGGAAGAGGTCCAGTATACACCCTGGCTTGGCCTGGGACCGCTGTGGGGCTGCACACCCGTCTACACCCACCTGTGTTACACCCACGGTGTCCTCCCACCTGCCTCCCACGCCTCCTGGCTCCCACCTTCCACCTGCAACTCTGTCCGTTATTTCGGCGTCGCCCGGAGCACCAACCAAGGCGTCAAACACACAGTTCTCGTCGGAGCTGTTGTGTGTTAGTCCCCCAGACTCCATCTTGCTTCCACTCTCGTATACGGCTGAAGAAACCAACAACTCGCGCTCCAATTACTGCTCGCCTCTCTCCAATCATTGCTCGCCTCCCTCCAAACATTGTTCGTCTGCCTCCAAGCTCTGCTCGCCTCCTCCAAGCTCTGCTCGCCTCCCTCCAAGCTCTGCTCGCCTCCCTCCAAGCTCTGCTCGCCTCCCTCCAAACTCTGCTCAGCCTCCCTCCAAACTCTGCTCGCCTCCCTCCAAGCTCTGCTTGCCTACTCCAAACTCTGCTCGCCTCCCTCCAAACTCTGCCTCGCCTCCCTCCAAACTCTGCTCGCCTACCTCCAAAACTCTGCTCGCCTCCCTCCCAAACTCTGCTCGCCCTCCCTCCAAACTCTGCTCGCCTACCTCCAAACTCTGCTCGCCTCCCTCCAAACTCTGCTCGCCTCCCCCTACGACACCTGTACACTCTACTGCACCAACAAGAGGTATGCCCGGGAGAAAGGTATACCCCTCCTGCTCCTCTGATCCCACACACCTGACTACTCCCTCCTTACACCCAATCACTGCTACAAGCGCCTTCACACACCTGGGATCCCCACAGATTTCTAAACACCTGTTTTGCGCCGTTACGCCAAACCAGTTGCCTCCGGATTACATGTGTTCCAATCCTGATTGGTGGAATTGCTTGAGATCTGATTGTTTGGTATCCGGAGCGTCAAGCAGCGGGCCGTCCGGATGGGGTCCTTACTCCTGGTGTTCTGATAGGCAGGAGGGAAACACCACTCAGCACCTGTAGCGGTAGTTCAGTACGGGCTCCAGCTCCTGTCCCGGCATTTGTGTTGCCTGGCGGCTCTCTACAAGCCTGTACGTACCTTCCATCCGTACCGTGCGCCTGTACGTGCCTTCCACCCGTACCGTGCACCCGTACGTGCCTTCCACCCGTACCAGTGCACCCGTACGTGCCTTCCACCCGTACCGTTCACCTGTACGTGAGTCCGTCCGTGGACCATTGCCGTTCATTAATGACGTCCCTGTCCGTGCGTCGCTTCCTGTACGTGATTCACAGGCCGTCCGTGGACCAGTCCCTGTACGAATACCTGTCAACTCGGGTTTCTATCATCCAACCGCTGTTCGAATCCCCGGGCAATACCTGTCCTTCACAACGGAGCCTCACTGTCTTCTCGCCTCCGTCTGTGTGGCCTGTCCACGGCTGTGACGGGGACCTCAGGAGCAAGGACGGGGCGAGCAACAGGTCGCCTGCAGGGGGACAGGAGGAGAGGATGGTGCTGCAACACTCAGCCTTCAGCCAAGCAACATGCTTGCAACTGTCCAGCGCCCTCTCTGGCACAGGTGAGGGCATGAGGCGAGCAATGAGTGAAGGAATGAGTGAAGGAATGATTGTAGGAATGAATGGAGGAATAATTGTAGGAATGAGTGGAGGAATGATTGTGGGAATGAGTGAAGGAATGATTGTAGGAATGACTGGAGGAATGATTGTGTGAATGAGTGAGGGAATGATTGTAGGAATGAGTGGAAGACTGATTGTAGGAAATGAGTGGAGGAATGATTGTAGGAATGAGTGGAGGAATGATTGTAGGAATGAGTGAGGGAATGATTGTAGGAATGAGTGGAGGAATGATTGTAGGAATGAGTGGAGGAATGATTGAAGGAATGAGTGGAGGAATGATTGTGGGAATGAGTGAAGGAATGATTGTTGGAATCAGTGGAGGAATGATTGTAGGAATGAGTGGAGGAATGATTGTGGGAATGAGTGAAGGAATGATTGTTGGAATCAGTGGAGGATGATTGTAGGAATGAGCGGGGGAATGAGTGAAGGAATGATTGTAGGAATGAGTGGAGGAATGATTGTAGGAATGATTATAGGAATGAGTGAAGGAATGATTGAAGGAATGAGTGGAGGAATGATTGTAGGAATGATTATAGGAATGAGTGAAGGAATGATTGAAGGAATGAGTGGAGGAATGATTGTAGGAATGAGTGAAGGAATGATTGTAGGAATGAGTGAAGGAATGATTGTAGGAATGAGTGAAGGAATGATTGTAGAAATGATTATAGGAATGAGATAAGAAAAATATTAACTAACCATAGAACTGAATTACATAATAAGACTCTACGTAACTATAGGATTCTATAGTCAATAACCACAGTCAATAACCATAGTCAATAACCTTAGTCAATAACCATAGTCAATAACCTTAGTCAATAACCATAGTCAATAACCTTAGTCAATAACCATAGTCAATAACCATAGTCAATAACCATAGTCAATAACCTTAGTCAATAACCATAGTCAATAACATAGTCAATAACCTTAGTCAATAACCATAGTCAATAACCACAGTCAATAACCATAGTCAATAACCATAGTCAATAACCATAGTCAATAACCACAGTCAATAACCATAGTCAATAACCTTAGTCAATACCTTAGTCAATAACTATAGTCAATAACCATAGTCAATAACCTTAGTCCAATAACCTTAGTCAATAACCTTAGTCAATAACTATAGTCAATAACCATAGTCAATAACCAATAGTCAATAACCATAGTCAATAACCATAGTCAATAACCATAGTCAATAACCACAGTCAATAATCATAGTCAATAACCACAGTCAATAACCATAGTCAATAACCACAGTCAATACCATAGTCAATAACCATAGTCAATAACCATAGTCAATACCACAGTCAATAACCATAGTCAACAACCATAGTCAATAACCATAGTCAACAACCATAGTCAATAACCATAGTCAAAACCATAGTCAATAACCATAGTCAATAACCATAGTCAATAACCATAGTCAATACCTATAGTCAATAACTATAGTCAATAACCATAGTCAATAACCTTAGTCAATAACCTTAGTCAATAACCTTAGTCATAGTCAATAACCTTAGTCAATAACCATAGTCAATAACCATAGTCAATAACCATAGTCAATAACCATAGTCAATAACCATAGTCAATAACACAGTCAATAATCATAGTCAATAACCACAGTCATAACCATAGTCAATAACCCAGTCAATAACCATAGACAATAACCATAGTCAATAACCATAGTCAATAACCATAGTCAACAACTATAGTCACAACCATAGTCAATAACCATAGTCAATAACCATAGTCAACAACCATAGTCAATAACTATAGTCAACAACCATAGTCAATAACCATAGTCAACAACCATAGTCAATAACCATAGTCAATAACCATAGTCAACAACCATAGTCAACAACCATAGTCAATAACCATAGTCAACAACCATAGTCAATAACCATAGTCAACAACCATAGTCAATAACCATAGTCAATAACCATAGTCAATAACCATAGTCAATAACCATAGTCAATAACCATAGTCAATAACCATAGTCAATAACCATAGTCAATAACCATAGTCAACAACCATAGTCAATAACCATAGTCAATAACCATAGTCAATAACCATAGTCAATAACCATAGTCAATAACCATAGTCAATAACCATAGTCAATAACCATAGTCAATAACTATAGTCAACAAGTATAGTCAATAACCATAGTCAATAACCTTAGTCAATAACCATAGTCAATAACCATAGTCAACAACATAGTCAACAAGTATAGTCAATAACCATAGTCAATAACCATAGTCAATAACCATAGTCAATAACCATAGTCAATAACCATAGTCAACAACTATAGTCAACAAGTATAGTCAATAACCATAGTCAATAACCTTAGTCAATAACCATAGTCAATAACCATAGTCAATAACCATAGTCAATAACCATAGTCAACAACCATAGTCAATAACCATAGTCAATAACCATAGTCAACAACCATAGTCAATAACCATAGTCAATAACCATAGTCAATAACCATAGTCAACAACCATAGTCAATAACCATAGTCAATAACCATAGTCAATAACCATAGTCAATAACCATAGTCAATAACCATAGTCAACAACCATAGTCAACAACCATAGTCAATAACCATAGTCAATAACCATAGTCAATAACCATAGTCAATAACCATAGTCAATAACCATAGTCAATAACCATAGTCAACAACCATAGTCAATAACCATAGTCAATAACCATAGTCAATAACCATAGTCAATAACCATAGTCAATAACCATAGTCAACAACCATAGTCAATAACCATAGTCAATAACCATAGTCAACAACCATAGTCAACAACTATAGTCAACAACCATAGTCAATAACCATAGTCAACAACCATAGTCAATAACCATAGTCAATAACCATAGTCAACAACCATAGTCAACAACCATAGTCAACAAGTATAGTCAATAACCATAGTCAATAACCTTAGTCAATAACCATAGTCAATAACCCTAGTCAATAACCATAGTCAATAACCATAGTCAACACTTTACGGTAACTTTATAAGGTTTAAAACATAAAGTTCAATATAATATTCTGGTTTTCATACAGGAATTATATGTTAACATAACATCATAATAACGTAACGATGTCATGTAAATAACGTCATATTGACGTCATATAAATGTTATATTTATGTTATAAGAACGTAAATTAAATAGGTTTACATAAAGTAAACAAAATGTTGACTGAAGTGTTTTTATTTTTAAATATAAAGCATAAAGACATTATAATTCCAAAGCATTCACTATTATTTTTAAATTTTTACATAAATCTTAAAAAAGTGTGTCTCAAGAATATATGTTTTAAGTTATTTCTAAAGATTTTTAAGAACGTTAGAAATACGTATTTATGTCAATAGTTTCAGGTTACGTTCGTGGTACCATTTAAAAACGTCCACAAACGTTTTGTGTTTGCTGAGTAGTCAATAACCGTCATTAATCACTGATATTACTTAGTTAGACGAATTAGTTAAATTTCAAATAACATTTTTACCTTTAAATGTTTTACATATGTAGGTATATGTGTCATCTACATATGAAATAGGAACGTAAAATTTAAAGAAACTACAGAAGGAATTATTTCCCTGAACACGGAAATTACATATAGGAAAAGTACATAATGTTACATAATTTGATGAACCGGTTTCAACTGTATATATTCCCTCCAATTGGTCGTCAGAGAGCGGGTACCCGGCCGGCCCCGGGTGTCGAAGGCGGGGCGGGCAGGTGCGGTTCAGCAGGGAGCAGACGCGCCACCTGGAGCTGTGCTTCAGGCGGTCGAGGACCGTCACGGGTGACGAGAGGCGAGACATCGCCAGGCTCCTCCACCTCCACGAGCGGCAGGTTAGGTTAGGGTCCATCATTTATCAATTTATATAATAATTTGTTTATGTATTCATCAATTAAATGTTATTATTAATTAATCAATTCAACAAAATTGAATATGCTATTTTATTCCTAACTTAATACTGAATGATTTATAAATAGGCCTAATATTCCGCAGGTAAACACCTGGTTCCAGAACCGTCGGGCCAAGGAGAAGAGGCTTAAGGCGCCCCTCAGTGTCCCAGGTACTGTGTCCCTGGTCCATGTTACCGGTGTCCCTGGTCCATGTTACTGGTGTCCCTGGTCCATGTTACTGGTGTACTGGTCCATGTTACTGGTGTATTGGTCCATGTTACTGGTGCCCCCCTGGTCCATGTTACTGGTGTACTGGTCCATGTTACTGGTGTACTGGTCCATGTTACTGGTGCCCCCCTGGTCCATGTTAATGGTGTACTGGTCCATGTTACTGGTGTACTGGTCCATGTTACTGGTGCCCCCCTGGTCCATGTTACTGGTGCCCCCCTGGTCCATGTTAATGGTGTACTGGTCCATGTTAATGGTGTACTGGTCTATGTTACTGGTGTACTGGTCCATGTTACTGGTGCCCCCCTGGTCCATGTTACTGGTGCCCCCCTGGTCCATGTTAATGGTGTACTGGTCCATGTTACTGGTGCCCCTGGTCCATGTTACTGGTGTCACTGGTCCATGTTACTGGTGCCCCTGGTCCATGTTACTGGTGTACTGGTCCATGTTACTGGTGTACTGGTCCATGTTACTGGTGTCCCTGGTCCATGTTACTGGTGTACTGGTCCATGTTACTGGTGCCCCTCTGGTCCATGTTACTGGTGTACTGGTCCATGTTACTGGTGTCCCGGGTCCATGTTACTGGTGCCCCTGGTCCATGTTACTGGTGTCCCTGGTCCATGTTACTGGTGTCCCCCTGGTCCATGTTACTGGTGTACTGGTCCATGTTACTGGTGTACTGGTCCATGTTACTGGTGCCCCTGGTCCATGTTACTGGTGTACTGGTCCATGTTACTGGTGCCACTGGTCCATGTTACTTGTGTACTGGTCCATGTTACTGGTGCCCCCCTGGTCCATGTTACTGGTGCCCCCCTGGTCCATGTTACTGGTGCCCCCCTGGTCCATGTTACTGGTGCCACTGGTCCATGTTACTGGTGTACTGGTCCATGTTACTGGTGCCCCTGGTCCATGTTACTGGTGTACTGGTCCATGTTACTGGTGCCACTGCTCCATGTTACTGGTGTACTGGTCCATGTTACTGGTGTTCCCCTGGTCCATGTTACTGGTGCCCCTGGTCCATGTTACTGGTGTACTGGTCCATGTTACTGGTGCCACTGGTCCATGTTACTGGTGTACTGGTCCATGTTACTGGTGCCCCTGGTCCATGTTACTGGTGTCCCCCTGATCCATGTTACTGGTGTCCCTGGTCCATGTTACTGGTGTACTGGTCCATGTTACTGGTGCCACTGGTCCATGTTACTGGTGCCCCTGGTCCATGTTACTGGTGCCCCTGGTCCATGTTACTGGTGCCCCTGGTCCATGTTACTGGTGCCCCTGGTCCATGTTACTGGTGCCCCTGGTCCATGCTACTGGTGCCCCTGGTCCATGTTACTGGTGCCCCTGGTCCATGTTACTGGTGCCACTGGTCCATGTTACTGGTGTACTGGTCCATGTTACTGGTGCCCCTGGTCCATGTTACTGGTGTCCCTGGTCCATGTTACTGGTGCCACTGGTCCATGTTACTGGTGTCCCTAGTCCATGTTACTGGTGTACTGGTCCATGTTACTGGTGTACTGGTCCATCTTACTGGTGTACTGGTCCATGTTGCTGGTGTACTGGTCCATGTTACTGGTGTACTGGTCCATGTTACTGGTGTACTGGTCCATGTTACTGGTGTCCCCCTGGTCCATGTTACTGGTGCCCCTGGTCCATGTTACTGGTGCCACTGGTCCATGTTACTGGTGTACTGGTCCATGTTACTGGTGCCCCTGGTCCATGTTACTGGTGTCCCTGGTCCATGTTACTGGTGCCACTGGTCCATGTTACTGGTGTCCCTGGTCCATGTTACTGGTGTACTGGTCCATGTTACTGGTGTACTGGTCCATGTTACTGGTGTACTAGTCCATGTTACTGGTGTACTGGTCCATGTTACTGGTGTACTGGTCCATGTTACTGGTGTACTGGTCCATGTTACTGGTGTCCCCCTGGTCCATGTTACTGGTGTACTGGTCCATGTTACTGGTGTACTGGTCCATGTTACTGGTGAACTGGTCCATGTTACTGGTGCCCCTGGTCCATGTTACTGGTGTACTGATCCATGTTACTGGTGTACTGGTCCTTGTTACTAGTGTACTGGTCCATGTTACTGGTGTACTGGTCCATGTTACTGGTGCCCCTGGTCCATGTTACTGGTGTACTGATCCATGTTACTGGTGTACTGGTCCATGTTACTGGTGCCCCTGGTCCATGTTACTGGTGTACTGGTCCATGTTACTGGTGCCCCTGGTCCATGTTACTAGTGTACTGGTCCATGTTACTGGTGTGCTGGTCCATGTTACTGGTGCCCCTGGTCCATGTTACTGGTGCCCCTGGTCCATGTTACTGGTGTCCCTGGTCCATGTTACTGGTGCCACTGGTCCATGTTACTGGTGTCCCTGGTCCATGTTACTGGTGTACTGGTCCATGTTACTGGTGTACTGGTCCATGTTACTGGTGTACTGGTCCATGTTACTAGTGTACTGATCCATGTTACTGGTGTACTGGTCCATGTTACTGGTGCCCCTGGTCCATGTTACTGGTGTCCCTGGTCCATGTTACTGGTGTACTGGTCCATGTTACTGGTGTGCTGGTCCATGTTACTGGTGTACTGGTCCATGTTACTGGTGCCCCTGGTCCATGTTACTGGTGTACTGGTCCATGTTACTGGTGTCCCTGGTTTATGTTACTGGTGTCCCCCTGGTCCATGTTACTGGTGTACTGGTCCATGTTACTGGTGTACTGGTCCATGTTACTGGTGTACTGGTCCATGTTACTGGTGCCCCTGGTCCATGTTACTGGTGTACTGGTCCATGTTACTGGTGCCCCTGGTCCATGTTACTGGTGTACTGATCCATGTTACTGGTGTACTGGTCCATGTTACTGGTGCCCCTGGTCCATGTTACTGGTGTACTAGTCCATGTTACTGGTGCCCCTGGTCCATGTTACTGGTGTACTGATCCATGTTACTGGTGTGCTGGTCCATGTTACTGGTGCCCCTGTTCCATGTTACTGGTGTACTGGTCCATGTTACTGGTGTACTGGTCCATGTTACTGGTGTACTGGTCCATGTTACTGGTGTACTGGTCCATGTTACTGGTGTACTGGTCCATGTTACTGGTGTACTGGTCCATGTTACTGGTGCCCCTGGTCCATGTTACTGGTGTACTGGTCCATGTTACTGGTGCCCCTGGTCCATGTTACTGGTGTACTGGTCCGTGTTACTGGTGTACTGGTCCATGTTACTGGTGCCCCTGGTCCATGTTACTGGTGTACTGGTCCATGTTACTGGTGTACTGGTCCATGTTACTGGTGCCCCTGGTCCATGTTACTGGTGTACTGGTCCATGTTACTGGTGTACTGGTCCATGTTACTGGTGTACTGGTCCATGTTACTGGTGTACTGGTCCATGTTACTGGTGTACTGGTCCATGTTACTGGTGTACTGGTCCATGTTACTGGTGTACTGGTCCATGTTACTGGTGTACTGGTCCATGTTACTGGTGTACTGGTCCATGTTACTGGTGTACTGGTCCATGTTACTGGTGTACTGGTCCATGTTACTGGTGTACTGGTCCATGTTACTGGTGTACTGGTCCATGTTACTGGTGTACTGGTCCATGTTACTGGTGCCCCTGGTCCATGTTACTGGTGTACTGGTCCATGTTACTGGTGCCCCTGGTCCATGTTACTGGTGTACTGTTCCGTGTTACTGGTGTACTGGCCCATGTTACTGGTGCCCCTGGTCCACGTTACTGGTGTACTGGTCCATGTTACTGGTGCCCCTGGTCCATGTTACTGGTGTACTGATCCATGTTACTGGTGTGCTGGTCCATGTTCCTGGTGTACTGGTCCATGTTACTGGTGTACTGGTCAATGTTACTGGTGCCCCTGGTCCATGTTACTGGTGTACTGGTCCATGTTACTGGTGTCCCTGGTCCATGTTACTGGTGTCCCTGGTCCATGTTACTGGTGCCCCTGGTCCATGTTACTGGTGCCCCTGGTCCATGTTACTGGTGTACTGATCCATGTTACTGGTGTGCTGGTCCATGTTACTGGTGTACTGGTCCATGTTACTGGTGCCCCTGGTCCATGTTACTGGTGTACTGGTCCATGTTACTGGTGTCCCTGGTCCATGTTACTGGTGTCCCCTGGTCCATGTTACTGGTGTACTGGTCCATGTTACTGGTGTACTGGTCCATGTTACTGGTGTCCCCCTGGTCCATGTTACTGGTGTCCCCTGGT